>NC_057394.1:72057497-72399282 GCF_019320065.1 Cervus canadensis | reverse complement strand
TGTCCTGGGCTGTGGAGAACACTTAGGGAACAGAGTACTGCCTAGATCTGTCTCTCTCCTCTTGATTCCCCCCCTTTTCTCCTTCTGCTCACATCTATCTCTTTCCTCCCTCTCCTCTTCTTCATGTAACTCTGTGAACCTCTCTGGGTGTCCCTCACAGTGGAGAATCTTTTCACCATTAACCTAGAAGTTTTATTATCAGTGCTGTATAGATGGAGAAGTCTTGAGGCTACTGGAAGAATAAGACTGAAATCCAGAGGCAGGAGGCTTAAGCCCCAAACCTGAGAACACCAGAGGACTCCTGACTCCAGGGAACACTAATTAATAAGAGATCACCCAAAAGCCTCCATACCTACACTGAAACCAACCACCACCCAAGAGCCAATAAGTTCCAGAGCAAGACATACCACACAAATTCTCCAGCAACACAGAAATGTAGCCCTGAGCGTCAATATACAGGCTGCCCAAAGCCACACCAAACCCATAGACATCTCAAAACTCACTATTGGACACTCCATTGCACTCCAGAGAGAAGAAATCCAGCTCCACCCACCAGAACACCAATGCAAGCTTCCCTAACCAGGAAACCTTGACAAGCCAATCGTCCAACCCCACCCACTGGGAGGAAACTCCACAATAAAGAGGAACCACAAACTACCAGAATCAGAAAGGCCACTCCAAACCCAGCAATCTAAACAAGAGGAAAAGGCAGAGAAATACTCAGCAGATAAAGGAACATGTTAAATGCCCACCAAACCTAACAAAAGAGGAGGAGATAGGGAATCTACCTGAAAAAGAATTTAGAATAATGATACTAAAAATGATCCAAAATCTTGAAAACAAAATGGAGTTACAGATGAATAGCCTGGAGACAAGGATTGAGAAGATGCAAGAAATGTTTAACAAGGACCTGGAAGAAATAAAAAAGAGTCAATTAAAAATGAATAATGCAATAAATGAGATCAAAAACACTCTGGAGGGAACCAACAGTAGAATAACGGAGGCAGAAGATAGGATAAGTGAGGTAGAAGATAGAATGGTGGAAATAAGTGAAGCAGAGAGGAAAAAAGAAAAAAGAATCAAAAGAAATGAGGACAACCTCAGGGACCTCTGGGACAATGTGAAACGCCCCAACATTCAAATCATAGGAGTCCCATAAGAAGAAGACAAAAAGAAAGGCCATGAGAAAATACTCAAGGAGATAATAGTTGAAAACTTCCCTAAAATGGGGAAGGAAATAGTCACACAAGTCCAAGAAACCCAGAGAGTCCCAAACAGGATAAACCCAAGGCAAAACACCCCAAGACACATATTAATCAAATTAACAAAGATGAAACACAAAGAACAAATAATAAAAGCAGCAAGGGACCAACAACAAATAACACACAAAGGGATTCCCATAAGGATAACAGCTGATCTATCAATAGAAACCCTTAAGGCCAGAAGGGAATGGCAGTACATACTTAAAGTAATGAAAGAAAGCTACAGCCCAGATTACTGTACCCAGCAAGGATCTCATTCAAATATGAAGGAGAAATCAAAAGCTTTATAGACAAGCAAAAGCTGAGAGAATTCAGCACCACCAAACCAGCTCTTCAACAAATGCTAAAGGATCTTCTCTAGACAGGAAACACAGAAAGGTTGTATAAACTCGAACCCAAAACAACAAAGTAAATGGCAACAGGACCATACCTATCAATAATTACCTTAAATGTAAATGGGTAGAATGCCCCAACCAAAAGACAAAGACTGGCTGAATGGATACAAAAACAAGACCCCTATATATGCTGTCTACAAGAGACCCAACTCAAAACAAGGGACACATACAGACTGAAAGTGAAGGGCTGGAAAAAATATTTCATGCAAACGGAGACCAAAAGAAAGCAGGAGTTGCAACACTTATATCAGATAAAATAGACTTTAAAATAAAGGCTGTGAAAAGAGACAAAGAAGGACACTACATAATGATCAAAGGATCAATCCAAGAAGAAGATATAACAATTATAAATATATATGCATCCAACATAGGAGCACCACAATATGTAAGGCAAATGCTAACAAGTATGAAAGGGGAAATTAACAATAACACAATAGTGGGAGGCTTTAGTACTCCACTCACACCTATGGATAGATCAACTAAACAGAAAATTAACAAGGAAACACAAACTTTAAATGACACAATGGACCAGCTAGACCTAATTGATATCTATAGGATATTTCACCCCCAAACAATCAATTTCACCTTTTTCTCAAGTGCACATGGAACCTTCTCTAGAATAGATCACATCCTGGGCCATAAGTCTAGCCTTGGTAAATTAAAAAAAAATGAAATCATTCCAGTCATCTTTTCTGACCACAATGTGGTAAGATTAGATCTCAATTACAGGAAAAAACTATTAAAAATTCCAACATATGGAGGCTAAATAACATGCTTTTGAATAACCAACAAATCATATAAGAAATAAAAAAAGAAATAAAAATATGCATAGAAATGAATGAAAATGAAAACACAACAACCCAAAACCTATGGGACACTGTAAAAGCAGTGCTAAGGGGAAGGTTCATAGCAGTACAGGCTTACCTCAAGAAACAAGAAAAAAGTCAAATAAATAACCTAACTCTACACCTAAAGCAAATAGAGAAGGAAGAAATGAAGAACCCCAGGGTTAGCAGAAGGAAAGAAACCTTAAAAATTAGGGCATAAATAAATGCAAAAGAAACAAAAGAGACCATAGCAAAAATCAATAAAACCAAAAGCTGGTTCTTTGAAAAGATAAATAAAATTGACAAACCGTTAGCCAGATTCATCAAGAAACAAAGGGAGAAGAATCAAATCAACAATATTAGAAATGAAAATGGAGAGATCACAACAGACAACTTTGAAATACAAAGGATCATAAGAGACTACTACCAGCAGCTCTATGCCAATAAAATGGACAACTTGGAAGAAATGGACAAATTCTTAGAAAAGTATAACTTTCCAAAACTGAACCAGGAAGAAATAGAAGATCTTAACAGACCCATCACAAGCAAGGAAATCGAAACTGTAATCAAAAATCTGCCAGCAAACAAAAGCCCAGGACCAGATGGCTTCACAGCTGAATTCTACCAAAAATTTAGAGAAGAGCTAACACCTATCTTACTCAAACTCTTCCAGAAAATTGCAGATGAAGGTAAGCTTCCAAACTCATTCTATGAGGCCACCATCACCCTAATTCCAAAACCAGACAAGGATGCCACAAAAAAAGAAAACTACAGGCCAATATCACTGATGAACACAGATGCAAAAATCCTTAACAAAATTCTAGCAAACAGAATCCAACAACATATTAAAAAGATCATACATCATGACCAAGTGGGCTTTATCCCAGGAATGCAAGGATTCTTTAACATCCACAAATCAATCAATGTAATACACCACATTAACAAATTGAAAGATAAAATCCATATGATTATTTCAATAGATGCAGAAAAAACCTTTGACAAAATTCAACATCCATTTATGATAAAAACTCTCCAGAAAGCAGGAATAGAAGGAACATACCTCAACATAATAAAAGCTATATATGACAAACCCACAGCAAACATCATCCTCGATGGTGAAAAATTGAAAGCATTTCCCCTAAAGTCAGGAACAAGGCAAGGGTGCCCACTCTCACCACTACTATTCAACATAGTGTTGGAAGTTTTGGCCACAGCAATCAGAGCAGAAAAAGAAATAAAAGGGATCCAGACAGGAAAAGAACAAGTAAAACTCTCACTGTTTGCAGATGACATGATCCTCTACATAGAAAACCCTAAAGACTCTACCAGAAAATTACTAGAGCTAATCAATGAATATAGTAAAGTTTCAGACTATAAAATTAACACACAGAAATCCCTTGCATTCTTATACACTAACAATGAAAAAACAGAAAGAGAAATTAAGGAAACAATACCATTCACCATTGCAACAAAAAGAATAAAATACTTAGGAGTATATCTACCTAAAGAAACAAAAGACCTATACATAGAAAACTATAAAACACTGATGAAAGAAATCAAAGAGGACACAAACAGATGGAGAAACATACCGTGTTCATGGATTGGAAGAATCAATATTGTCAATATGGCTATTCTACCCAAAGCAATCTATAGATTCAATGCAATCCCTATCAAGCTACCAACGGTATTTTTCACAGAACTAGACCAAAGAATTTCACAATTTGTATGGAAATACAAAAAACCTCGAATAGCCAAAGTCATCTTGAGAAAGAAGAATGGAACTGGAGGAATCAACCTGCCTGACTTCAGACTCTACTACAAAGCCACAGTCATCAAGACAGTGTGGTACTGGCACAAAGACAGAAATATAGATCAATGGAACAGAATAGAAAGCCCAGAGATAAATACACGAACCTATGGACACCTTATCTTTGACAAAGGAGGCAAGGATATACAATGGAAAAAAGACAACCTCTTTAACAAGTGGTGCTGGGAAAACTGGTCAAACACTTGTAAAAGAATGAAACTAGAACACTTTCTAACACCATACACAAAAATAAACTCAAAATGGGTTAAAGATCTAAATGTAAGACCAGAAACTATAAAACTCCTAGAGGAGAACATAGGCAAAACACTCTCCGACATAAATCACAGCAGGATTCTCTATGACCCACCTCCCAGAATATTGGAAATAAAAGCAAAAATAAACAAATGGGACCTAATGAAACTTAAAAGGTTTTGCACAACAAAGGAAACTATAAGCAAGGTGAAAAGACAGCCCTCAGATTGGGAGAAAATAATAGCAAATGAAGAAACAGACAAAGAATTAATCTCAAAAATATATAAGCAACTCCTGAAGCTCAATTCCAGAAAAATAAACGACCCAATCAAAAAATGGGCCAAAGAACTAAACAGACATTTCTCCAAAGAAGACATACAGATGGCTAACAAACAGATGAAAAGATGCTCAACATCACTCATTACTAGAGAAATGCAAATCAAAAAACCTCAACGAGGTACCATTTCACACCAGTCAGGATGGCTGCTATCCAAAAGTCTACAAGCAATAAATGCTGGAGAGGGTGTGGAGAAAAGGGAACCCTCTTACACTGTTGGTGGGAATGCAAACTAGTACAGCCACTATGGAGAAGAGTGTGGAGATTCCTTAAAAAACTGGAAATAGAACTGCCATATGACCCAGCAATACCACTCCTGGGCACACACACTGAGGAAACCAGAATTGAAAGAAACACGTGTACCCCAATGTTCATCACAGCACTGTTTATAATAGCCAGGAGTTGGAAGCAACCTAGATGCCCATTGACAGACGAATGGATAAGGAAGCTGTGGTACATATACACAATGGAATATTACTCAGCCATTTAAAAGAATACATTTGAATCAGTTCTAATGAGGTGGGTGAAACTGGAGCCCATTATACAGAGTGAAGTAAGCCGGAAGGAAAAACACCAATACAGTATACTAACGCATATATGTGGAATTTAGAAAGATGGTAGTGATAACCCTATATGCAAGACAGAAAAAGAGTCACAGATGTATAGAATAGACTTTTGGACTCTGTGGGAGAAGGCGAGTGGGGGATGATCTGAGAGAACAGCATTGAAACATGTGTATTATCAATTGTGAAACAGATTGCCAGTCCAGGTTTGATGCATGAGACAAGTGCTTAGCGCTGGGTCACTAGGATGACCCAGAGGGATGGGATGGGGAGAGAGGTGGGAGGGGGGTTCAGGATGGGGAACACATGTAAATCCATGGTGGATTCAAATCAATGTATGGCAAAAATCACTGCAATATTGTAGAGTGATTAGCCTCCAACTAATATAAATAAATGAAAAAAAAAAGGAAAGATGTATTCCCTCAGCTTTACTGAGATATAATTAACATATAACATTGTGTAAATTTAATTTGTACAGGGTGTTGATTTGATTTGATAAACATATATTTTAAAATAGTTATCACCATAGTAATTAGCTAACGTCTTCATCATGACACATAATTACCTTTTTTTTTTTTTTTATAGTGAGAACATTAAAGATCTACTCTGGGAGGGATTTCTTAAGCCATCATTTACTCATGAAGCAATTCTCATCATATTTTTTTCTTTGGTTGAAGATTTTTCTGGTGTAAATTTAATCTTCAGAAAGATTTCTAAAGGAATTATATGAAATATAGTGTTTTGTTGTATTGTTTGTAGGTAGTATGCCAAAGCTATTCTATTCCAAGACAAAAAGAAATTTTTGGTGAAGGATATAAGTAGGTAGGGGATTTTAACCCAGTTGATAAATCAGCAACTTTTTTTTAATGCATAATTTCCTACAGGTCTGTACAAATTGTGTCGATCTGTAAAGTCTTAAGAGGAGGGGAGGTGGTGGGGAAGTGTCTGGCTGCTGTTGAAATAGCCCTGTATGTTACTCCTGCCAAATTTCCACAGCTTTGTAGCTAATGAAAACACCGACTAATCTGATTGGTATACATCCCTGTTTCCTTCCATCTTGCTAACACATATTTTCCACAGAAGCGTCTTAACATGATTCATAGTTCCTTCAGGTAGTATAGAAAAACATTAGTTAACTGGATTGCATGTGTAGACACACGCAGGTATTCAGAATGGAGCATTTGAAGTAGACCATTTGCTTTCCAGTTCACCTAGGTGGAATTAATATACATAAATTCCCTATACATGAAGAGTCATACCAGAAAGATCTAGAAGAGATCAACCAAATCAACTCGTTTTTCTCTCTGTATATATTGTACCCACAGGCAACTCAATTCTGATTTAATGTCTTTTCCCTTTCTGTGTAGAGGAGCTAATCTGATAGGTTATAAATTGCAAATGCCCCGCTTGCAAGATAGTTTTTCATGATCATGAGAAAACTATTAATGTTATTCAATGATTGGCAAGTATCTTCAAGGGATTTGGAATTTTTAAACATGAAGGAAGCCTTGAGGAAAGATTTAACTAACATTTTATTAAATATGTGGAATTATTCAATTTAAGGTTGTCCCTTGGTAAAAGCTGTGAGTAGGAGGCATTTGCTTCTAGAGAAATAGCCTATTGCCTTTCTCTTCCTTTTACAGCTCCTTGCTCTCCCTCCATTCATTTCAATGAATCAATTTCCCCTTATTTTCTGGGTAGCCCCCATCATCAAAATCTGTACTAAGTTGTACATCAAGGTGTGACACATTCATAAAGCTCTAAAGTTTGCTTCTTTCCAGAGTGATCCCATGTTAATAATTGTAGCCAAACACGTTGGGATGGGGGTGGGGGGGGACTTGTTATGAGCTGCAGAATAAGGGAGAGTAATTGAAACAAGCTACTGTGAAAGACTATCCATGGAAACCAAGTCCTAAGAAATTTTCTAAAAGAGGATTCTATGTTCATATGTTTGGGAAAGATTATTTATTCCTTTGTTGGAAATTCAAAATTCACCTTAGGATAGAGAAGACTCTATCCTAGGTTTATGAAAAAAGATTGTTTAATTCTGCTTAATACCACATTTGGAGATGGTATTTGATCATGAAAGTTACCTCTCGATCATTTGTTTCTATATCATCTATTAATAATTATCAGAATCATTGGGTCATAGTATGCATTACTGGAAATACTGGTTTAGTGGTTTTGCCTATTACCTCTGAACTCACACCACATGAGCCCTTTTTCATGGTGACATTCCCAGGATAGCCTGTGTCCTTGTGACCAATGATCTTTTCCACAGAGAACAGAGAGAATGAATTTACATTATTTACAAGTAAGAAGACTTTTCTGACACTGGGCATAATTTATACTTTGAATGCATCATCTGGAAAAGCTCTGAGAACTTTAGAATAAAAGATGAGTTTTAATCTCATCAGGCTATTTTGAGGTATGAGATACTGTGTTGTGCTTATCACATGAGCCCCAGGAGATGCACTGGAAAGATCCCAAAGTTTGTTGCAGAGAGTGTTTATGTCACTGGACTGTATTTGCGTTTTTAATGCTCAGACAAGTACCATGTTCCTCTGCATTATTTTACCGCAGTATTTATCGTCATCTAATATATTGTATATTTTAATTATTATTTTGCTTATTGTCACTTCCCCATACCTTAACTGGAATGTAATTTCCATGAGGACAGGGAATTTTTTTCTTTTTTAATTAATTTATTTTTTGTTGAAGGATAATTGATTTACAGAATTTTGCAGTTTTCTGTCAAACCTCAGCATGAATCAGCCATAGGTATACATAAATCCCCTCCCTTTTGAAACTCCCTCCCATCTCCCTCCCCATCCCACCCGTCTAGGTTGATACAGTGCCTCTGTTTGAGTTTCCTGAGCCATACAGCAAATTCCTGTTGGATATTTTGCATATGGTAATGTAAGTTTCCATGTTAGTCCTTCCACACATCTCACCCTCTCCTCCCCTCTCCCCATGTCCATAAGTCTGTTCTCTATGTCTGTTTCTCCACTGTTGCCCTGTAAATAAATTCTTCAGTACCATTTTTCTAGATTCCATATATATGTGTGTTAGAATATGGTATTTATCTTTCTCTTTCTGACTCACTTCACTCTGTATAATAAGATCTAGGTTCATCTGCCTCATTAGAACTGACTCAAATGTGCTCCTTTTTATGGCTGAGTAATATTCTATTGTGTATATGTACCACAGCTTCTTTATCCATTCATCTGTTGATGGACATCTAGGTTGCTTCCATGTTCTAGCTATAGTAAATAGTGCTGCAGTGAATAATGGGATACATGTGTCTCTTTCAATTTTGGTTTCCTCAGGGTGTATGCCTAGGAGTGGGATTCCTGGGTCATATGGTGGTTTCATTCCTAGTTTTTAAAGGAATCTCCATACCATCTTCCATAGTGGCTGTATCAGTTTACATTCCCACCAACAATGCAAGAGTGTTCCCTTTTCTCCACACCCTTTTCAGCATTTATTGTTTGTAGACTTTTTTTTTTCATTTATTTTTATTAGTTGGAGGCTAATTAGTTTACAATATTGGAGTGGTTTTTGTCATACATTGACATGAATCAGCCTGTTTGTAGACTTTTTGATGAGAACCATGCTGACCATCTGTCTGGGATGATATCTCATTGTAGTTTTGATTTGCATTTCTGTAATAATCAGAGATATTGAGCATCTTTTCATGTGTTTGTTAGCCATCTGTATGTCTTCTTTAGAGAAATGTCTGTTTAGGTCTTTTCCCGACTTTTTGATTGAGTTGTTTGTTTTTCTGGTATTGAGTTGTATGAGCTGCTTGTATATTTTGGAAATTAATCGTTTTTCAGTTGTTTCATTTGCTTTTATTTTCTCCCATTCTGAGGGTTGTCTTTCCACCTTGCTTATAGTTTCCTTTGCTGTGCAAAAGCTAAGTTTAATCAGGTCCCACTTGTTTACTTTTTTTGTTATTTCTGATACTCTGGAGGTAGGTCATAGAGAATCTTGCTTTTATTTATGTCATCAAGTGTTCTGCCTATGTTTTCCTCTAAGAGTTTTATAGTTTCTGGTCTTACATTTAGGTCTTTAATCCATTTTGAGTTTATCTTTGTGTATGGTGTTAGGAGGTGTTCTAATTTCATTCTTTTACATGTAGTTGTCCAGTTTTCCCAGCACCATTTATTGAAGAGGCTATCTTTGCCCCATTGTATATTTTTGCCTCCTTTGTCAAAAATAAGGTACCTGTAGGTTCATGGGTTTATTTCTGGGCTTTCTACCTTGTTCCATTGGTCTATATTTCTGTTTTTGTGCCAATACCATACTCTTGATGACTGTAGCTTTGTAGTATAACCTGAAGTGAGGAAGCTTGATTTCTCTAGCTCCATTCTATTTTCTCAAGACTGCTTTGGCTATTCTGGGTCTTTTGTGCTTCCATATGAATTGTGAAATTTTTTGTTCTAGTTCTGTGAAAAATGCCATTGGTAATTTGATAGAGATTGTGTTGAATCTGTAGATTGCATTTGTATAATTATTTTCACAATATTGATTCTTCCTACCCAAGAACATGGAATATCTCTCCATCTGTTTATGTCATCTTTGATTTCTTTCATTAGTGTCTTATAATTTTCTGTGTACAGTTCTTTCATCTACTTAGGTAAGTTTATTCCTAGGTATTTAATTCTGTTTGTTGGAATGGTGAATGGGATTGATTCCTTAGTTTCTCTGATTTTTCATTGTTAGTATATAGAAATGCAAGTAATTTCTGTGTACTGATATTGTATCCTGCAACTTTGCTAAAGTCACCGATTAGCTATAGCAATTTTCTGGTACTATCTTCAGGGTTTTCTATGTACTGTATCATGTTATCTGCAAACAGTGAGAGCTTTACTTCTTTTTTTTTCCAAAATTAAAACGTATACTTTTATTTATTTATTTTTTAAATTTTTTTATTTTTTAAATTTTTTATTAGTTGGAGGTTAATTACTTCACAACATTTCAGTGGGTTTTGTCATACATTGATATGAATCAGCCATAGAGTTACACGTATTCCCCATCCCGATCCCCCCTCCCACCTCCCTCTCCACCCGATTCCTCTGGGTCTTCCCAGTGCACCAGGCCCGAGCACTTGTCTCATGCATCCCACCTGGGCTGGTGATCTGTTTCACCATAGGTAATATACACGCTGTTCTTTCAAAACATCCCACCCTCACCTTCTCCCACAGAGTTCAAAAGTCTGTTCTGTAGTTCTGTGTCTCTTTTTCTGTTTTGCATATAGGGTTGTCGTTACCATCTTTCTAAATTCCATATATATGTGTTAGTATGCTGTTATGTTCTTTATCGTTCTGGCTTACTTCACTCTGTATAAGGGGCTCCAGTTTCATCCATCTCATTAGAACTCATTCAAATGAATTCTTTTTAATGGCTGAGTAATATTCCATGGTGTATATGTACCACAGCTTCCTTATCCATTCGTCTGCTGATGGGCATCTAGGTTGCTTCCATGTCCTGGCTATTATAAACAGTGCTGCGATGAACATTGGGGTGCATGTGTCTCTTTCAGATCTGGTTTCCTCAGTGTGTATGTCCAGAAGTGGGATTGCTGGGTCATATGGCAGTTCTATTTCCAGTTTTTTAAGAAATCTCCACACTGTTTTCCATAGCGACTGTACTAGTTTGCATTCCCACCAACAGTGTAAGAGGGTTCCCTTTTCTCCACACCCTCTCCAGCATTTATTGCTTGTAGACTTTGGATAGCAGACATCCTGACTGGTGTGTAATGGTACCTCATTGTGGTTCTGATTTGCATTTCTCTAATAATGAGTGATGTTGAGCACTTTTTCATGTGTTTGTTAGCCATCTGTATGTCTTCTTTGGAGAAATGTCTGTTTAGTTTCTTTGGCCCATTTTTTGATGGGTCATTATTTTTCTGGAATTGAGCTGCAGGAGTTGCTTGTATATTTTTGAGATTAATCCTTTGTCTGTTTCTTCATTTGCTATTATTTTCTCCCAATCTGAGGGCTGTCTTTTCACCTTTACTTATAGTTTCCTTTGTTGTGCAAAAGCTTTTAAGTTTCATTAGGTCCCATTTGTTTAGTTTTGCTTTTATTTCCAATATTCTGGGAGGTGGGTCATAGAGGATCTTGCTGTGATTTATGTCGGAGAGTGTTTTGCCTATGTTCTCCTCTAGGAGTTTTATAGTTTCTGGTCTTACATTTAGATCTTTAACCCATTTTGAGTTTATTTTTGTGTATGGTGTTAGAAAGTGTTCTAGTTTCATTCTTTTACAAGTGGTTGACCAGTTTTCCCAGCACCACTTGTTAAAGAGGTTGTCTTTTCTCCATCGTATATCCTTGCCTCCTTTGTCAAAGATAAGGTGTCCATAGGTTCGTGGATTTATCTCTGGGCTTTCTTTTTTTCTGATCTGAATTCCTGTTATTTCTTTTTCTTCTCCAATTGCTGTAGCTAGGACTTCCAGAGATATGGTGAATAATAGTAGCGAAAGTGAACATTCTTGTCTTGTTCCTGATCTTAGGGAGAATGCTTTCAGTTTTTCACCATTGAGAATAATGTTTGCTGTAGGCTTATCATATATGGCCTTTACTATGCTGAGGTAAGTTCCTTCTATGCCCATGTTTTGAAGAGCTTTAATCATAAATAGGTGCTGAATTTTGTCAAAGGCTTTTTCTGCATCTATTGAGATGATCATGTGGTTTTAATTATTCAATTTGTTAATATGGTATATCACATTGATTGATTTCCATATATTGAAGAATCCTTGCATCCCTGGAATAAACCCAACTTGATCATGGTGTATGAGCTTTTTGATGTGTTGCTGAATTCTGTTTGCTAAAATTTTGTTGAAGATTTTTGCATCTATGTTCACCAGTAATATTGGTCTGTAGTTTTCTTTTTTGTGTTGTCTTTGTCTGGTTTTGGTATCAGGGTGATGATGGCCCCATAGAATGAGTTTGGAAGTGTTCCTTCCTCTGCAATTTTTGGAAAGAGGTTTAGAAGGATAGGCATTTGCTCTTCTCTAAATGTTTGCTAGAATTCTCTTTTATTCATTTTTACATCTCCAACATTTAAAATGTGTCTGGCATGTAGAAGGTACTAAAAAATGCTATATTTGTTAAATAAATGAAGTACGCCCTGAGGAAGGTGTATACATTTATATTTAGCATTCTTATTAGCACATAGATCATGACAGTAGCTTACATCATGTAAATATATGGAATGAGATGGTAACAATTCTTGAGCTGAAACATTGAAACTCCCCAAAATTCATAGGGAGGCAGAGGAAGAAAAGTCCATGTGGGCACCAAGAAGTAGAAATGAGGAGATAAGTGGAGAAGAAAAAAAACCAAAGGTATCCTAGAAATAATGGAATAAGAGATTACTAAAAAGGAAAATATGTTAATTTTTTAAATAATATATTAAATATTGTTAAATATTTTACAGGGAGATTGGACCTGATAAGCATCTTTTCTCTGATAAGCCTCACTTTAATGATCATATTGTCTTTTATAAGAGGTAGCCCATTCTTAATTTTATATAACTGGTCCTAGAGAAATTTCTTAGCAGCTCTTACAACCTAGTAATTAAAAAAAAAACTTTATATTCATGTTATAGTATATCTTTTAAAAATATATATGTATGAAATCCTCTTGATCTTGAAAAAAAAAACAAAAAAAACAGGTGATTGAACCTAACTTTGGGAGTTAACTTTGGGAGTGAAGGAGTTAATTTTAGCATTCTTTCTAGCTCTAGGGTAAGTGTGGGGGTGGGTATATGAAAAATGGAGCAGTAGTTCCAACTCTGTATAATCTCAGATAATGTGGTAACTTCTGGGGTCATTTTCAGATTGTGTTTGTGGTACCAACTGTCATTTCCCTTGTCCTATGTGATGGGCTCAGTATGGATGGTGACAGACATGTTTTTAATAATGCAGTGGGCTCTCACCACTACTATTCAACATAGTGTTGGAAGTTTTGGCCACAGCAATCAGAGCAGAAAAAGAAGTAAAAGGAATCCAGATAGGAAAAGAAGAAGTGAAACTCTCACTGTTCGCAGATGACATGATCCTCTACATAGAAAACCCTAAAGACTCTACCAGAAAATTACTAGAGCTAATCAATGAATATAGTAAAGTTGCAGGATATAAAATTAACACACAGAAATCCCTTGCATTCCTATACACTAACAATGAGAAAACAGAAAAAGAATTTAAGGAAACAATACCATTCACCATTGCAACAAAAAAGAATAAAATACTTAGGAGTATATCTACCTAAAGAAACAAAGGACCTATACATAGAAAACTATAAAACACTGATGAAAGAAATCAAAGAGGACACAAACAGATGGAGAAACATACCGTGTTCATGGATTGAAAGAATCAATATTGTCAAAATGGCTATTCTACCCAAAGCAATCTATAGATTCAATGCAATCCCTATCAAGCTACCAATGGTATTTTTCACAGAACTAGAACAAATAATTTCACAATTTGTATGGAAATACAAAAAACCTCGAATAGCCAAAGTAATCTTGAGAAAGAAGAATGGAACTGGAGGAATCAACCTGCCTGACTTCAGACTCTACTACAAAGCCACAGTCATCAAGACAGTATGGTACTGGCACAAAGACAGAAATATAGATCAATGGAACAGAATAGAAAGCCCAGAGATAAATCCACGAACCTATGGACACCTTATCTTCGACAAAGGAGGCAAGGATATACAATGGAGAAAAGACAAACCTCTTTAACAAGTGTGCTGGGAAAACTGGTCAAACACTTGTAAAAGAATGAAACTAGAACACTTTCTAACACCATACACAAAAATAAACTCAAAATGGATTAAAGATCTAAATGTAAGACAGAAACTATAAAACTCCTAGAGGAGAACATAGGCAAAACACTCTCCGACATAAATCACAGCAAGATCCTCTATGACCCACCTCCCAGAATATTGGAAATAAAAGCAAAAATAAACAAATGGGACCTAATGAAACTTAAAAGCTTTTGCACAACAAAGGAAACTATAAGTAAGGTGAAAAGACAGCCCTCAGATTGGGAGAAAATAATAGCAAATGAAGAAACAGACAAAGGATTAATCTCAAAAATATACAAGCAACTCCTGCAGCTCAATTCCAGAAAAATAAATGACCCAATCAAAAGATGGGCCAAAGAACTAAACAGACATTTCTCCAAAGAAGACATACAGATGGCTAACAAACACATGAAAAGATGCTCAACATCACTCATTATCAGAGAAATGCAAATCAAACCACAATGAGGTACCATTACACGCCAGTCAGGATGGCTGCTATCCAAAAGTCTACAAGCAATAAATGCTGGAGAGGGTGTGGAGAAAAGGGAACCCTCTTACACTGTTGGTGGGAATGCAAACTAGTACAGTCGCTATGGAAAACAGTGTGGAGATTTCTTAAAAAACTGGAAATAGAACTGCCATATGACCCAGCAATCCCACTTCTGGGCATACACACTGAGGAAACCAGATCTGAAAGAGACACGTGCACCCCAATGTTCATCGCAGCACTGTTTATAATAGCCAGGACATGGAAGCAACCTAGATGCCCATTAGCAGACGAATGGATAAGGAAGCTGTGGTACATATACACCATGGAATATTACTCAGCCATTAAAAAGAGTTCATTTGAATCAGTTCTAATGAGATGGATGAAACTGGAGCCCATTATACAGAGTGAAGTAAGCCAGAAAGATAAAGAACATTACAGCATACTAACACATATATATGGAAATTAGAAAGATGGTAACGACAACCCTATATGCAAAACAGAAAAAGAGACACAGAAGTACAGAACAGACTTTTGAACTCTGTGGGAGAAGGTGAGGGTGGGATGTTTCGAAAGAACAGCATGTATATTATCTATGGTGAAACAGATCACCAGCCCAGGTGGGATGCCTGAGACAAGTGCTCGGGCCTGGTGCACTGGGAAGACCCAGAGGAATCGGGTGGAGAGGGAGGTGGGAGGGGGGATCGGGATGGGGAATACGTGTAACTCTATGGCTGATTCATATCAATGTATGACAAAACCCACTGAAATGTTGTGAAGTAATTAGCCTCCAACTAATAAAAAAAAATTAAAAAAAAAAAATAATGCAGTGGGAATTGAATTCTCTGACCACATGCTGGAGATGTCAACCTTGTGGGGTGCCTTTTTATACCCACTGACACATAATTTGTAATATATTAATAAACTACTATATAGTTTATAATATATTAACGCATTATAGTACTATGAGTTTTATACATAATTTTTCTTTCTTGATAAACCTGTTTATACATCTGTCATTCCACTGAAATTATTTGTGTTTGGAACTATATTTTAGATTACATGTGTGGTGGCCTTTTAATATCAATATAGAGGTTTCTTGTGCTCATGCTTAGTCATGTCCCACTCTTTGTGACCTCATGGATGGTAGCCCACCAGGCTCTTCTGTCCATAGGGATTTTCCAGGCAAGAATACTGGAGTGGGTTGCCATGCCCTCCTCTGGGGTATCTTCCCAACCCAGGGATCAAACTGGGGTCTCCTGCATTGCAGACGGATTCTTTACCAGCTGAGCCACCAGGGAAGCCCAACAAGGATTCTAGGAAAGTATATTTTTGGTGATCTCTAAAATTGTAAAGTCTCAGTCTATATGACCAGTGGCAGTGTTTGTGTTCTGGAAGCTGACTTCTACCATTTTCCTAAGGATTGAATTCAGTGACATTTTAGCTCACTATTTTGTATTTGAGAATTTGAGAGGAGAAAAGAAAGGTTGAGGGTTTGTTATGTGTTCTCTTCAACATCAATAGTTTTTGGTACCATCTACTATAGCACTCTAGCTATATCATCATGTGATGTAAATTATATTTAATTTAATCAATGTTAATCTGTGATTAATTATAATATTCTTAATGATTTAAAATAACATGTCAGAATATAACAGAAAAATATCAAATCTCTCACTACTATTATACTTTACAAAGAATGGGCCAGATTAATTCTGTAAATGGAAAATGTCTTTGTCTAAAAGAAATGGTTTCATTCATTAGGGGCAAGTTAACAGAAATTTGACATAATCAGCATCTTAACATGGTAGAAAGACCATTAATCTCCCAGTTAGGAATCCTGGGTTTTAGCCCCTGCTCTGTTATTAACTATATGTTTGCTTATTGACAAATTTGGGGCCTCTGTTCATATGACTTTTTTTTAATGCTTTGATATCTTTAGAGTCTTATGATTATGAATCATATTGATTGAATGAAAAAGAAACACATGTCAAAATTTGGCTTATGTCTGCATGTGGATAATCTGTTGAAATTGCATCAAGTTTTTAAGTACAAAAAGATGAGTAAGGAATTTTACTTTGTCTTTTTAATGCCAGAGAACCCTCATAGAGTAGATGTTCAACTGCTGTGGTAGAGAGTGTTGTAAATTTTGTCCCACCAAACAGCTTGACTCGCTTGACATGTGTTTTACTTTTGCTGTTGATGGGTCTTTTGAAGTTCCTTGGAAAGAACTATGGTGTTCTATGAAGAGACAAGCCAGGACAAGCAAAGTTAATGAGAGGAATGTGGCATATGTGCTTCAGGCTGCTTGTGCAGTTTATCATTCTTTGCAAAAGATTGGTGAAGCTTTAGCTGCTGAGAAGTGGGGCCCGGAGTTCATCCTTTCACTGAAACATTAAGTCCAAAATAAAGAATTGCTGTCATTTTAGCTAGTATCTCATTTTGTATTTTTTCAAATATAAACCATTCTTTTCCTAACTGCTTTTATAATCATTTTTATGACTATGATCTGCACTGGTAAGCACCTTGAAAAATGATAGTAAGCTGAATTCCAGGTCTTTGGAATCGGTTGTAAATCTATAGGTGTTTTGTGTTTGAGATATATATATATATATATATATATATAAGAGTTATATATATATAACTTAGTTGGAAAGCAGATCAAGAGCAAATAATGTTTCACAAACAGTTGGAGTCCATGATATATGAGCCAGAAATGGGTAAGGCTAGGCATAGGTTTGTTTTATGTACAAAAAATCCATTTTAACATTACATAAAAGAAAAAACACAACTCTTTGATGTAGGATACTAGGAGTCTTACTAAATGTTTTTCCATTGAAATAGACAAGATAATAAGATAATAGACTCTGGACTCTAGTCCTTGGAATATTCTCTGTGTGGGTATAATTGTGTCTTTTTTTTCTTCTGAAATTTATAGACAGTAATTTCCAGATCTGGTCTTTATTCATTTTAGGCTTTGGAAATATTGTCTAGTTTATACCCAGATCTATGAATGCAATCTTGGTGAAAAAAAATGAAATACTGACTAAAGTTGTCTTGAAGGAATGAACTCAGAGTCTAATTGAGGAGCAAGATTAACATAGCTTAAGCAAAACTTGAACTCCACCAAAAAGTGTTAAATTGTGAACCAAAGGAATTCTGGAATATAGGACTTCAACTCAGTCTCTACTACTATTTCGTTTTATTGACATATCTCCAATGTTGGAACACATGATATCCAATATAAGTAAATTTTTCAGATAATTGAAATGTATCCTTCTGGTATTTTAATTAAAATTATTTTGATAATTTTTATAAAATATTTAACATAAACTCTTCCTAAATAAAAATGTTTCCCTGGCAAGTCAGCTAATCACTATGGACATAGATACTTTGAGCTAGAAATAAATTTAGAGATGATCGAGTCTAATTATTTCATTAGACAGCTGTGGAAACTGAGTTTTAGAGATTTCCCCGGGGGGAAGAGTAACTCAAATTTAAACTCTTCTGACTCTTGGGATTTTAGTAGGGTCTGTCTTCCAGGGTTTCTGATATGTTGAAGGCTGTTTCTTTTCCCATGATAAATGATCCTAGCCTGTTATTTATGGTTTTTATCACATTTTTCTCTGCTGTTAGCCCAACTTTCTAGGACTGTGAATGTGCCTGATTTGGACTAGAAAATGGGTTCTAATTATCTCCAAAATAAACCCAATAAGGGCTATGAACAAAGGGGATATATTTTATTCCATGGATTTTCAAATATTTTGGCATGTGGCTCCCTGTTTTCTGCTTCACTGCAAATTCTACCTTCATCCTGGGTTACTTTATCATCCACACTGATGATGGATTCAAGCCCTGAATTTCCACTTCTTACAGTTCATGCTCTATCCTTTCGACCACTCTCCTGACAATTATCCTCAACTCCCTAAACTCCTCATTTTCCCTTTCTTGTCTGTGGTAATCAGCGCTCAGTTAACCTAGCCATCTCCTTTAAGTCTCTACCAGAAAGTCATTGGAAAGTTGGATAGTTCTTTTCAATGGGTACTGCCTTAAGTTCAAAGTCTCCAGACTTATTTTGTATTTTAATACTATGTAGAATTCCTTCTGTGTTTTCCTAGATAACTTTTTATATTATTCTCTGTGGCTTTCAAGCTCCTCCCCCTTTTCAGACATGTTCTTCTCTTACTTTGGCTCTTACTTTCAGTGGGTGCACATAATTTTATTTTAATTTTGCACATGGATAAGTGTGACTCAGACAGGGAAGAATCCGCTTGCAATGCAAGAGACCCAGGTTCAGTCCTTGGGTTGGGAAGATCCCCTGCAGAAGGGAATAGCTACCTATTCCACTGTTCTTGCCAGGAGAATTCCATGGACAGAGGATCCTGGCAGCCTAGGATGACTAGCGACCCCAGTCCATGGGGTCGCAAAGAGTTGGACATGACTGAGAAACTAACACTTTCACATGTTTCACTTCAGTTCAGTTCAGTTCATTCGTTCAGTTGTGTCTGACTCTTTGCGACCCTATGGAACACAGCTTGCCAAGCTTCCTTGTCCATCACAACTCCCAGAGTTTACCCAAAGTCATGTCCATTGAGTCAGTGATGCCATCTAGCCATCTCATCCTCTGTCATCCCCTTCTCCTCCCTCCTTCAATGTTCCCCAGCATCAGGGTCTTTTCAAATGAGTCAACTCTTCACATGAGGTGGTCAAAATATTGGGGTTTCAGCTTCAACATCAGTCCTTCCAATGAACACCCAGGACTGATCTCCTTTAGGATGGACTGGTTGGATCTCCTTGCAGTCAAAGGGACTCTCAAGAATCTTCTCCAACACCACAGTTCAAAGCATCAGTTCTTAGGTTCTCAGCCTTCTTTATAGTCCAACTCTCACATCCATACATGACTACTGGAAAAACCATAGCATGACTAGACGGACCTTTGTTGGCAAAGTAATGTCTCTGCTTTTTAATATGCTATCTAGGTTGGTTGTAACTTTCCTTCCAAGAAGTAAGCATCTTTTTATTTCATGGCTGCAGTCACCATCTGTGGTGATTTTGTTTAAAATTGAATAATTTATTCATTAATTATGAATAAATAATTATAAGGAACAAGTGCCATTTATTAAGTCATTTTCCCCATACTTTTAGGAAATGTCATTGCAAGAAGTTTTCCTTTTATACCAGTCTGTTTCTAAGTTCTTTATCTGTTTAATTAGTCTATTTCCCTCTCACCCTATTAATTATCATGTAGTTTAATTACTACAGTTTTGTTGTTGTTGTTGCTATTAAGTCTTAAATCTGGAATGGTGAGAGTTCCCACACTGCTCTTCTTTGCAAAATGGCCTTATCATTATTGGGGTTAGAACCATGTTGCCAAGTTACATGGAAATAACTTTAAGGGATTTTGATTGGAATAGCACTGAATATAAATTCAATAATATGTAGTTTATATATTAACTAGGGAGAGAGCTGATATCTTTAAAACCCTGAATATTCTAATCCATGAATGTGACATATCTCTCCACTTAAATAAATCTTTTATCTCCTCTAATAATGCTTCATATTTTTCTATGTTTTTATAATATATGTAGGATCTTGCCTGAGTATCTTAGTTTTTGAGGCTATTTTGAAAATGCACAGAACTATTATTTCTTTATTATTACTTACATAGTATTAATTTGAAAGTTACATTTTTTTAATGTGTATAACTAATAAACAGTCCTTATTTAAAAATGGTTCCACAAAACTAATCATTCTTATATTTGAGATTTGAATAATAAAATATTATTAGCTTACTCTCTGGATCAGGTTTTAGCAGTTAAATAATGAGGATTATAAAAAATGATTATTTAATCCTTAGAAACATACTGAAATCACACCTGTATGAGGAAAACTTTATTAACAAACTGTGTACCAATTCAAAGCAAAGTTTCATTTTGGTATCAATGATGATGATGATGATAAACTAGTCTGGTATTATTTATAGTAACAATAACAGGGTTAGTCCAAATAGAGTTCTGCTTACTTGACACTCTCAAATATGGCATACTGGGGTTATTTTTTACCTTGGCTTCAACCAAAGTTGTTCCTTCTAGTTTTCAGAAGGAAACCTTGCCAGGAAACAATTCCACTGTCTAACTTCTAATGAGTTACTATGATCAGTGAGCCAATTTTTCTTTAGCCTAGGTAATATTTTATTGGTAACACTTAAAAAACATAAAGTATGTTTAAATTAGCTCTCCTGCATTGAACCTAGACCTAATAAATTTGCCTCATGTTTAATAAACTACATTAATTTAAGAATAGTTTAGAAACAAGCTTTGCATTTTCAAAATTATTCTATGCTCGGTTTCTTTATTTCTGGTTTCACAGCCCCTCAATATCCAAATTTTGCCCTCACCATACAAAGATGTGGCTCTTAGCAAGGTCACTAGTAAACTTCTAATTGCCATCTCTATCTCTCTCAATTCCTCTACTCTAGTCCAAGCTTCCTCTCAGATCTACACTGTTAAAATAACCTTCATTGGTCCCTTCACTTACAGTCTTGCCCACTCCAACCCACTTTCTGTATGATAGGTATCTGTATTGTTGCAGTGAAGATATGAATTAGTGGGGAAAGACTGACATACACAGCTGCTGTAATTTCTGGCTTATCTTAGCTGAGAATACAGAATTCTGGAATATAGAATTTAATAGAAATGAATAGAAACGAAATGACTGCACCAAGCAGAAGCAAGCAGCCAAATATCTTGGTCTTTGATTCCTAGCTGGTGACATTTTCCAGAATAGTAGCATCCGGTTACAGTTGAGAAAGAAGTCTAACTCTTCCACTGTCACTTACTGACTTTATCATATAAAACAAGTCTATGCTATATTGCCAGATACAGCCTTTTTGCACCCCTATTATGTAGACAAGATATATTAAAAGTTTTACCATGGCTATATGTCAAGGAACTTGATTAGACTTGAAACATGTCCAAGAACTAATTTTCAGCAATTTTTTTTAACCATGTAATTGTTTTCAAAGGATTGTTGTGTAGTGAGGGGTGGGTGTTTAGTACTTTTTGGAAACATGTAACTAATTTCTTTATCAAGGTCATTGAATGACATAGAGCAGAACTTCCTTAAATTTGCTGTACATACAACTTATGTATGTATGTTGTACATACAACTGTTGTACATATAACATGTTGTACATACAACTTCCTTAACTTTTCTATACATACAACTTATGCAATTAATTATAAATCAAAACCATTTACTGTTTTGAGAGTCTAATTAGACAATTTCACTGGGTGGATGAGTTTTAGGAAAGATGATTAGAGAAAACAAGCATGGTACATATTTACCATGCCTTATTGCCTGCATTTTTCAGAATTATGAAGAGCCATATCATTTTATAGAGTGTAGAGTAGATGACTTTCATGTTCTGAAAGAAAGATGGAGGCATGTAAAACATCAGTGTGAATTTACTCAGTGAGATTCACTTGACTTTTATTTTTTTATGACTACTGGGTTTAGAATCCAGCATGGTGCCTTTAAGAACTTTCTTTATGAATGAATATAAATATACTTATATTAATCAACAGATACATAAGTGCATATGTTGAGTATATGAATATATTTGTTGACATAGTTGTTGAATAAATTGACAAAATTTCACAAAAGTTAAAAGAAACTAGTGTACTTTTGATAAAGTGAATAAGTAGAATTTCTAAAACATTTCCAATTGTATATTTTAAAATGCACAAATAATGATAAAAATTAAACATGAAGTTGCTCTTTCTTTGAAATTTACTTGTTATTTTTGCCTATCACAAGTATCTGTTCCATTTGGCATTTTTAATTACAGTTTTGGCCAACAAAGGTCTGTATGATGTAGATACCATAAGATTAAACAATTAGTTGTTTACTTTTCCAATTCTTTCACTTTTTTATGTTTTAAGAAATAATTTTTTCATTTGATATTAAGCATTTTGACTCATATAGTGTAATGTTCTCAAAATTTTTCCTTAGACTACCTAATAGTAAAACTGAGGCACTCTAAGACACAAGCATAGGTTCATGTTTGTAGAAATAAAATGTTCCTCAGTTCAGTTAAGTTCGGTTGCTCAGTCATGTCCAGCTCTTTGTGACCCCATGGACTGCAGTATGCCAAGTTTCCCTGTCCATCACCAACTCCCAGAGCATGCTAAAACTCATATCTATTGAGTCGGTGATGCCATCCAACCATCTCATCCTCTGTCGTCCCCTTCTCCTCCTGCCCTCAATCTTTCCCAGCATCAGGGTCTTCTCTAAGGAGTCAGTTCTTCTCATCAGGTGGCCAAAGTATTCGCGTTTCAGCTTCAGCATCAGTCCTTCCAATGAACACCCAGGACTGATCTCCTTTAGGATGGACTGGTTGGATCTCCTTGCAGTCCAAGGGACTCTCAGGAGTCTTCTCCAACACCACAGTTCAAAAGCATCAATTTTTCTGCACTCAGATTTCTTTATAGTCCAACTCTCACATCCATACATGACCACTGGAAAAACCATAGCTTTGACTAGATGGACTTTTGTTGGTAAAGTAATGTCTCTGCTTTTTAATATGCTATCTAGGTTGGTCATAACTTTTCTTCCAAGGAGCAAGTGTCTTTTAATTTCATGGCTGCAGTCACCATCTTCAGTGATTTTGGAGCCCAAGAAAATAAAGTCTGTCACTGTTTCCATTGTTTCCCCATCTATTTGCATGAAGTGATGGGACTGGATGCCATGATCTTAGTTTTTTGAATGTTGAGTTTTAAGCCAACTGTTTCACTCTCCTCTTTTACTTTCATCAAGAGGCTCTTCAGTTCCTCTTCACTTTCTCCCTTAAGGGTGGTGTCATCTGCGTATCTGAGGTTATTAATATTTCTCCCAGCAATCTTGACTCCAGCTTGTGCTGATTATATTCAAATACTTAAATAGAAGTGAGCTAGTAAACAAACTAAAGAAAAAGAAAGAAAATATGTTCCATTTTGTGTCTTATGTTTTGTCTTTTTGTTTAGTTTGTTGTATGAATCTTTTTTTTTTCGCTTGTAGCATAAGTGTTCTCAGTGAAGAGAGATTACATTCCCTGAGAAAACAGAGTTGTTACTGAGGAGAATCCATCTTTCGTGTGTGTGTGTGTGTGTGTGTGTGTGTGTGCTCAGTTGTGTCTGACTCTTTGTGACCCTATGGACAGTAGGCCTCTAGGCTCCTCTGTCCATGGGATTCTGTAGGTGAGAATTCTGGAGTGGGTTGCCATTTCCTCCTCCAGGAAATTGACCCAGGGATCGAACCTACATCTCCTGCATTGGCAGGCAGATACTTTACCAATGAGCCACCTGGGAAGCAATTCACATTTCACTCTATGCCAAAACCCTGTGTAAAAAAAATGTTTTTGGAAACAGAAAAACAAACTGTGACATCCCGTTTAGCTGACAGGGGAACTGCCAGATAGCAATATTTTCTAAGTGTGGATATGTTCAGGATGCTTACTGGAAAATACCCTATATCATCTCTGAATTCCTGTGAATGTATCAACATGCTTTGTTTCCTCTTATTTGGAAAAAACCTGATCCACACTCTCTAAACTTGCGATGTATAGGAGGAAAAAAATCATACTTGATCACTTGTATTTTGGGTTTTCTTGAGGTCACTCAGGTTATGTAGAGTCAGGGTTCCCCTGTTTATGAGAAGGCTAACTGAGAGGAGAGGGATATCTTTTACAGCATGAGAGATTCTCTTGTTTCCTCTGCCTGAGGAGTGGCTACTATGATGCTCTCACTCATTTATGTCTGATCTGGAGCAAACACCTATAAACCAAATAACTAGGTCAAAACCTCTTGATTTTCTGTGCTATCACATATTCATATTTGTCTTTGATAATGGCTAAATCAAAGGTTATTTTGATACTAAATTATCAAACTAATTT
The DNA here is from genome assembly GCF_019320065.1 of Cervus canadensis. Classification (NCBI taxonomy): domain Eukaryota; kingdom Metazoa; phylum Chordata; class Mammalia; order Artiodactyla; family Cervidae; genus Cervus; species Cervus canadensis. The sequence goes on along the minus strand of NC_057394.1, from coordinate 72,374,602 downwards.
TTAGTATAAAATATATAATAACCCATCTCTTGGCTATATGATCACTTATATACATTTTCCTAACAGAAAAATGAGTTGCCTCTTTAACTGTAGGTTTTAAAGCCTGTGAGAATTTTGAGTAAAAGGGCAAAAATGCAGTTAGTAGAAGAAAGTTAAAAAAAAATCAACAGAAAATTGATATTGTCAGGAAATAACCTCAAAAACTTTAAAAGTAGATGAAAAGTAGTATAGTATAAAAGTTTAGAGCAGGAAGGAAAAATTTAGTAAAAATTGGAAGATGTTAATGAAATTTTCCTTTTTTTTTAGACTGGAAATCAAATATTAAAATACAGCTATCAAATCAAAATTTTCATGTAACAATATATTGTGTTTCTTTTATTTTTCTATGTGGAAAAGTGTTTTTATTTTTCACAAAGCAAAGACAGAGACACAGATGTAGAGAAATTAATCTCCTCCCCTAAACATCCTGGGGTAGAGTTTGAGACACCCATTGAATCCAATGCACAAAAATTGTTTTAAATTACTGGTTAAAAAAATAATGCCCTTAGGTCCATCCTTGTCTTTATAAATAACCCAATTTTGTTTCTTTTAATGGGTGAGTGACATTCCATTGAGTATATGTACCACATCTTCTTTATTCATTCATTTGTTGATGGATGTTAAGGTTGCTTCTGTGTCCTGGCTAGTGTTTTAAGTAGTGCTTCAGTGGGCTTCCATTGTGGCTCAGATGGTAAAGAATCTGCCTGCAATGTGGGAGACCTGGGTTTAATCCCTGCGTTGGGAAGATCCCCTGGAGAAGGAAAAGGCAACCCACTCCAGTATTCTGGCCTAGAGAATTTCATGGACTGTATAGTCCATGGGGTTGCAAAGAGTGGGACATGACTGAGCAACTTTCACTGAAGGGGATGCATGTGCCTTTTGGAATTATGGTTTTCTCAGGCTATAAGTCAAAAAGAGAAAAATAAATATTGTGTATCAAAGCATACATATGGCATCTAGAAAAATGATACAGATGAAGCTATTTGAAAGCAGAAACAGACACAAGTGTAGAGAACAAATGTATGGACTCACCAAGGAGGGCGGAGAAGGCAATGGCACCCCACTCCAGTACTCTTGCCTAGAAAATCCCATGGATGGAGGAGCCTGGTGGGCTGCAGTCCATGGGGTCACTACGAGTCGGACACGACTGTGAGACCTCACTTTCACTTTTCACTTTCACGCATTGGAGAAGGAAATGGCAACCCACTCCAGCATTCTTGCCTGGAGAATCCCAGGGTAGGGGGAGCCTGGTGGGCTGCTGTCTATGGGGTTGCACAGAGTCGGATATGACTGAAGCGACTTAGCAGCAGCAGCAGCACCAAGGGGGAAAAAACAGGGGGCGGGGGGATGAGCTGAGAGGTTGGGATTGACATGTATCCCTTGCTATGCATGGAATAGATGCCTAGTGAAGCCTGTTGCACAGCGTGGGAAACTCTCCCTGACGCTCTGCGGTGACCTAGATGGGAAGGCAATGCAAAGGGAGGGGCTACATGTACACACGTGGCTGATTCGCTTTGCTGAACGGCAGAAACCAGCACAACGTTGTAAAGCAGCGAGCCCCTCATTAAAACAGAAAAGTCCTACTTTTGTAAGCACAAAAATTGCTAAGATTACCACCACATAACTGTAATCTAGATTTAGGCCTGAGACTTCTTCTCGGTTAGATGCACAAGCACAGTTAATCAAATTGTCAAGTTGCCGTTTTCCTGAGAAGCCTGGGATTTTCCAAAATGGGAGCAAGTCACTAGGAGAAAGGTTGGAGACACACATGTTCAATGAGGTGCTATTTCTGCCAAGCACAGAAAATTAAAAGTTGAACGAGGCTCATGGCTAAGAAATACCAAGTTAAGACAAATTAATAAAATGTGGTAAGTAATGATGATTCATGTAGCTGAGCTTCATCTCTGATCTTAAGGGAATAAAGAAGCAGCTGAGCTGTTGAAATGAACAAAAGAAGCAGCTGCTAAATTGGCAGCAAATGAAGGAATGGAGGGCTTTCCAGAAGTCAAGCTTTTTGTAACAGATAAAGGAGCACAAAACCATGAGCTTGTCTTCTTGAAATTAAAATGAAAGTGACTTTAATTTTGTATTTTCAGTTAGCAAAGTGACTACTATAAATCTTCAATATGAATATAATTTCAAAGATTTTTTTGTATTATAAAAGTATTTTCAAAAACTACAGATAAGAAGAAAATAACAAAATTTAGTATATATCTTTTCACAACTTTTTCTACTCATAACCAAATTTATCAAGATATATGCATGATTATAACGAATTTATTAATTTTTTCCCCAGCTGTTTAACTTCTGAATGTCAAGCCCATTCTTTAAGGACAAACTTAAAATGCTGCAAATGTGACAGGTAACTAGAATATCATTGATAATTTATTTATGAGATTATTTGGTTTATAATGCATTAGAGGTATTCTTTATTAAGTTTTTTAGGATGGAACATAATGTTAACCAAACCTGATAAAGGTTTGGTTATTTCTTTATGAGTTGTAACAGCTAAGCTTAAGAGCAAGCACAGCCCTTTAATCTATCTTTCCAAATGTGGGAGATTTTCTGAAGTTTCTGCAATATCTAGTTTATATGAATATGATACAAATAGCTTATCATTTATCCAGATTATAAGCTTGATAAAGTAGTCTCTGCTCCTTAGTGGAGTCAACTGGGCAATAGTATTTATACTGAAAATGTTTCAATATATTTTAAAGAACTTAGATGTGTGCTTTCTAGAAGCTCAGCTTGTGTTTTACTCTAAGAAACATGTGGTAACTACATAGATGTCAATACTAGACGAATGTGTTTTCCAAGCACCCTTTTCCTGAATACCAGAGGTCCTGGACTGACAATTGTTTTTCTTTGAAATAAAGACCAATAACTAGGTTAAGATATTCTGGGATACAAAAAAAGCATTGGTAAAAATCCTGCCTTTTCTATTCATAGGTTTCCTTGTAATCCAACTTTAGCTTGAGGTGTGACATAGATGGGGCTTGCCTGGTGGCTCAGATGGTAAAGAATCCACCTGCAATGCAGGAGAACCAAGTTTGATCCCTGGGTCGGGAAGATCCCCTGGAGAGGAGAATGGCAACCTACTCTAGTATTCTTGCCAGGGGAATTCCATATAGACATGTGTTTGTGTGTGTGTTTGTATATGTAGCTTAATAAAAAAAGAGCTCTTGGGTGATTATCTTCTCTTACTTTTCTACTATTTCCTTTCCATTTTTAAAAGTAGGATTATTTCTCATTAAAAGAAAGGAAGTTATTGTTTTCTTTCTCCTACCCAAATTACCTTTCTTCCTCTCTGCATTGATGAGTCAGGATCATATGTTGCCATTAATTAATTCATTCAGTAAATTGGCTGATGACTGTGAGCCAGGTGCCCCAATGCTGTTTTGAAATCGTGTGATTTCTTTGAAGATAAACAGCCAAGTTGAAAGAAATCAGTTTCAATGCCTGCTCTCCTGGGGAGGAGAAAATACAAAGGGTTTACTTATATGACAAATACTGAAGAAATTGACTATGTGAAGAATTTCTTCATTTAATATTAGAAGCAGCAAGAAGTAGTTCATATTAACTCTTCTTAAATAAATGACATCCCAGACTATACAAAAAAATATATAATACACAATGTCCTTCAGTCAATATTGCAGATTTTTGTGTGTGCTATTGTTTATTGAAGTGAAACATAGGAAGGACATGCATTTATGGTCTTCACTCAATTTTTTCAGCATTTATATATTTTCTAAAAAAGCTTTATGCTTCAGGATGTATTAGGATCACATGAAGTCCCATATGCTACTGAAATGCTGTATTGCTTTCAGTTCATATATTATGACATTTGTCCTAATTATCAATATTATTATGAACAAAAAAATTAACGAATTCAGCAAGTTAACTGAGAAGTTTGCAATCCGCAACTCACAATTTCTTTGGATAGTTTTGAATTTCAAAACATGAGAACACAGGCCCAGAGGGAGCTTGTAAAGATGTGAGCCAACAGATGATGGAATATTGGATTTTGGCCCTGTGTGGATTTCAGATCCTAATAGTGGAAAAGGAAAAAATGGGACACAGTTCATATATAGACTTTGTGTGAGATGTCAGTGACACTTAATTTTACTTTAAATAACAAATACCTTTTGCATGCCATTTCATGTCTTACCAGTACTTTTCTCAGAAATGTGAATCGTCTCCGGGTGGGTCCCTAATCTGGGGGGTTCCAGGCTTCAGCCTACCTGCAGGGAAGTTGATAGCCATGTGGTGTTAATCAAGCCGTTCCCCTTGGCTATGCCTTTGACTGATGATGGGAGAGTGATGGGCAGCGAGCAGAGGGAGGGCTGCTTGCCTTCTGTTAGTTCAGGGGGCCGAGGGTGTACATTCTGGCACTGCTTCTTTCCTTCCATGTCCTGCCAAAGCATTTCTGCCTTAATTTACTGAGACCAAAGATGCCATGGTAGAGAGAAATTTCTTTTCCAAGCTGGATTAGTCATTGACCTTTTCGCTGAGTAGCAGCTCTTGGTGACTCTGGTAGAGAAGTGGTTGAGAAAGGCTGTATGTAGGTGTTGCCTTTGACCCCCTCCCCCTCTTTGTGTACCTGCGTGTTTAGTCGCTAAGTTGTATCTGACTCTTTTGCAATCCCATGGACTGTAGCCCACCAGGCTCCTTCTGTCCATGGTATTCTTTAGGCAAGAATACTGGAGGGGGTTGTCATTTCCTTCTCCAGGGGATCTTCCCGACCCAGGGATTGAACCTGCGTCTCCTGCATTGGCAGACAGATTCTTTACCACTGAGCCACCTGGGAAGTCCCTTCCTCTCTTTATCTCTACCTTTAGTCATCCAGGCCTATGAAATGTATTTTCCTCCCTGAAAATCAATCAGCAATAGGCATGGCCTTCAGATAAAGATGAAAAGATTAGTGTATTATTGCTAAAGCTGAATTGGAAACTGAAACTTGAATCTTTGGGGAACATGAGGCTTCCTGATACCTTACCCCAGGTCTAGATCTCAGGGTTTACCTGGGGAAACCACGGCATGGCATACAGCCCGCTCACTCCCCTGAAATGAAACCTGGGAACAGGGACAGGTGAAGAGATGTTCCTGATGGCAAGGACTTCCCTGGTGGCTTACTGGTAAAAGAATCTGCTTGCAATGCAAGAGCCGCAGTAGATGTGGGTTTGATCCCTGGGTCAGGAAGATCCCCTGGAGGAGGGCAGGGCAACTCACTCCAGTATTCTTGCCTGGAGAATCCCGTGGACAGAGGAGCCTGGGGGGCTACAGTCCATGGGGTCGTAAAAAGTTGGACATGACTGAAGTGACTTAGCAAACACGCACGGGCCTGATGGCCTAACTCAAAAAGGAAGGAAGTCCTGCCATTTGCAACAACATCATGAACTTCGAAGACATTGTGCTCAGTTTGATATGTCAGACAGAGAAAGACAAATTCTGCATGATATCACTTATATGTGGTATCTAAGAAAGCCAAACTTGTAGAAACAAGGTGTGGAATGGTGGTTGCCAAGGGCTAGGTAGTGGTAGAATTAGGGACGTATTAAAGACTAAAAAATTGCAACTGGAAGAGGAAGTTCTGGAGAGCTGAAACTCAGCATATGAGTATTATTAAAAACATCGTATTACATATTTCAAAATTGCCTGAGACTACATCTTAAATGTACTCATCATGGAAAAGAAATGATAATTTTTAATGTGACAGAAATTTTAGCTAAAGCTGTGAAGAGCAGGAAGGATGGCATGCTGTAGTCCATGGGGTTGCAAAAAAGTCAGACACAACTGAGCGACTGAACAACAAAATTAATACTTAGATAGTAATCATATTGCAAGGACTAAGTATATCATGGCATCTGGTCCCATCACTTCATGGCAAATATATGGGGAAACAGTGGAAATAGTGGAAACAGTGGCTGACTTTATTTTTTTGGGCTCCAAAATCACTGCAGATGGTGACTGCAGCCATGAAATTAAAAGACGCTTACTCCTTGGAAAGAAAGTTATGACCAACCTAGATAGCATATTAAAAAGCAGAGACATTACTTTGCAACAAAGGTTCGTCTAGTCAAGGCTATGGTTTTTCCAGTGGTCATGTATGGATGTGAGAGTTGGACTGTGAGGAAAGTTGAGCGCCGAAGAATTGATGCTTTTGAACTGTGGTGTTGGAGAAGACTCCTGAGAGTCCCTTGGACTGCAAGGAGATCCAACCAGTCCATCCTAAAGGAGATCAGTCCAGGGTGTTCATTGGAAGAACTGATGCTGAAACTGAAACTCCAATACTTTGACAACCTGATGTGAAGAGTTGACTCATTGGAAAAGACCCTGATGCTGGAAGGGATTGGGGGCAGGAGGAGAAGGGGACGACAGAGGATGAGATGGCTGGATGGCATCACTGACTTGATGGACATGAGTTTGAGTGGGCTCTGGGAGTTGGTGATGGACAGGGAGGCCTGGTGTGCTGCGATTCATGGGGTCACAAAGAGTTGAACACGACTGAGCGACTGAACTGAACTGAAGTATATCAGATCCACACAGTGTACATCTTAAGCTTATACAGTATGTCAATAATTAAATAATTTTAAAAAGGCAGACCCAGGGCTGTGATATGGTTGCTTACTATGTGAACTCAGGCAGGAGGAGGGCAATGATCACTCTGATGTGTGGGTGTTCCCAAAGCTGAGTTCTTTCCTTCAGTGTCACCAGTTGGAAGCCACCATTCACTGTTTTCTTTTTTATGATGTTTTAATTTTCTTGGTTGTTGGTCAGAAAGACAGAGAGAAGGAAAATTAGTGTACTCTCATACGATTCTTCCCAATTACCAACTTAGGTCAGGCCTTCAAAATATCAGCATTGATACGATGACTAATCTGAAGGTGCTTAATATTACCCACCAGAATAAATGTTTTTAATAAATATGATCATGTCACCACTCAGTTAAAATTTCCCAGATGATTTTCCATAGTTGCTTGGATATAATCCAAAATCCTTGCTATCTCACCATGGTGTTCTAGGCAGCTTGTAATCAGCTCCCTGATAAACTATTCACTCTCACTTTTCATCACATTCTCCCTGTCAACTTTTGCAAGCTTATCAAATTCTTTGCAGATTTTAAAACATGCGTGCCTTTCTCTACCTCTTTGCCTTCAGTTTCGCTCTGCCTTTTCCAGAAATACCCCCACTCACTTTCTTTATCTAGGTAGACCTTACTGAGTCTTTACAACTCACCTTAGGCATGATTTTGTTGTTGTTTAGTTGTTCAGTCATGTCTGACTCTTTGCAACCCCTTGGACTGTAGCCCATCAGGCTCCTCTGTTCATGGGATTTCCCAGGCAAGAATGCTGGAATGGGTTGCCATTTCCTTCTGCAAAAGATCTTCCTGATTCAGGGATCAAACCCATGTCTCCTGCATTGGAGGCAGGCTCTTTACCACTGAGCCCCCTGGGAAGCCCCTTACATCCTAGTTGTTGTTCAGTGGCTATATCATGTCTAACTCTTTGAGACCCCATAGGCATAATTAGCTCCTATTGAGTACCTTCATCAAATCATTGAGCCACATCTGCCTTCAAGTTGGGTTAGGTTCATTTCAGTGTTCCAAGCTTTGTTCTTTTCATAAAATACTATGGGAGAGACTGTGAGACTAGGGAACAGGTCTTATCTGCATATTCATACTGTGTGCAGTGCTTGCCATATAGAAGACAGTCGTCGTCAGACATGTTATCCATTGTACTACTGGCTATAGTAAACAGTCAATAAATATTGCCAGGATCTTTCACATGATTTCCTTCCTTAACCAAAGTTTTCATTGTTTTGCTCCTTGTTACACTCTCAAATATACTTTGCAGTAAAAACTGCCTTGATTATGATAGAAATAGGCAAGCAGATATTTATAAAATTCTTGATAGCTTTAGGATATTGGAACAGTGTTTTTCTCATGAAAGGATATTTTTGTTTTTCTGTAATTACCATTCTTTCAAAACATAAGTGAGCTGATTTTAATTAACTTGTCCTAGAGTTTGTGAAATAGTCCTCAAAATGGTAAGAAAAAATGTTTTTGTTATTCAAATTTTGAGAATATTCATTAGTGATTTCCAAACCCTCATAAAGACAAACATGTACCCTGGCCCAAGGGTTTGGATGGTGTGATTTTGAACTGGGTTGCTTAGGGATTTAGTTATATGCTGCATGAAAGAGTAAAAATCATATTAGAAACAGAGAATACGTAATGTTAGATTGAACTTCCCTGGTGGCTTAGCGATAAAGAATCTGCCTGCCAAGCAAGAGATGCAGATTTGATCCCTGGGTCGGGAAAATCCCCTGGAGAAGGAAATGGCAACCCATTCCAGTATTCTGGCCTGGAGAATCTTATGGACAGAGGAGCCTGGAGAGCTACGGTCCATAGAGTCGCAAAGAGTTAGACACAACTTAACGACTAAACAACAAACAATGTTAGATTATTATAACAGGCATCCTTAAACCTTTTTGAAGGTTTAATATGTTCAATATTTAACACAAAAGAAAAACTGCACAGCCTTTGAGGGTCAGAGAATTAACATCTAATTTGTTACATTCAGGTTGAAGTAGAAAGTGACTGCTTGTTTAGCCTTTTGACCTAACATTAAATCTCCTCCAGGAAGAGTCAAAATGATTTGGGGGTAACTTGACTCATTGTTTATCTCTGAGCACAATTTTGTCCAATCAAGTAAAAATATTTGCCTAGTGTATATTATGATATGATTATCTGAGGACTGAAAAATGTGGTCTGAATTATAAAGACTGGATTTCTAATTTTTAATAAAACCTTCACTGTTTCACATTTCCTCCCCTAACTTACAAGCAGCTTTTATAATCATAAGAAAGTAGCTTTATTCATCTATCCATTATACTGAACACCTATTATGTGGTGGGCAAAATCATGCACATGTTAAAATACTCTATGGTTTGGTGTGTAGGAATATAATTACATTTATTCCTATTTCCAACAATTTCTAGTTGAATTTTCCTGTGATCAGAAAACATGCTCTGTATTATTTTGATCTTTTCAAATTTATTAAGAATTATTTTGTAGCCCAACACATTCCATCTTGATGAATATTCGACATGGACTTGAAAAGAATGTTTATTCTCTAGTTGTTAAAAGTAATAACAAACCATTATATAAAAGTGCTAGATACAGTCTTTTGTATCTTCACCTTTTAGAAAATATCATTGTTCAACAATACTTAGAGTATCTTTAAAGACTTCACATATTATTGTGAATTTGTCTATTCTCTGGCTTAGAGCTTTTTATTTTCTGTTTGACATTTGAAATAAGTACCTTGTGAAAATGTATGGCAGCTTTTAACATCTTTCACACAATAAAGACGGTAGAGAGTAATTATAAGTATCAAACAGTAATGAAATACTCCAAGAATATTCCAGTTTTTGGAGATAACTGCCATTAGAGAAGGAAATGGCAACCTACTGCAGTATTTTTGCCTGGAGCATTTCACGGACAGAGGAGCCAGGCAGGCAACAGTCCATGGGGTCACAGAGTTGGACACGACTGAACGCCTATCACTGATACTCACTCATGCCAGTTAAAGTCACTATATTTGTTCATTCATGAAACCATTTTAGAACTTGCTTTGTGCCAGGTCACAGTGTAGATACAGATGACAGACATATTCTCCACTCTTGAGACTCTCCTTCTCTGGAAACATACAGCAACATGGATGGACCTAGAGATTTTCATACTAAGTGAGGTAAGTCAGACGGAGAAAGACAAATATCACATGATATCACATTACGTGTGGAATATAATTTTTAAAATGATACATACAAACTTATATATAAAACAGAAACAGACTTACAGATTTTGAAAACAAACACATGGGTACCAAAGGGGTAGGGGAGGGATAAATCAGGATTTTGGGATGAACATACTCGTACTGCTATATATAAGATAGATAACCAAAAAGGACCTACTGTGTAGCACAGGGAACTCTACTCAATGTTCTGTGATAACCTATATGAGAAAAGAAGCTAAAAAATGAAAACCTAACTTATGTTACTATATCCTTGAGATGGCACAATTGTAAATCAGCAGTCCTCCAATGATATAAAAAATTTAAACACTTAAAATACAATATTATATGTTCTACAACAGAGAAAGTAATCATTACAAAAGATAATGCTTATGTCATTATCAAACCCTATTTAAATAAATCCAAATTTACTCAGTTCAAATTATATGTGGACATTGCAAGCCTGGCATAATGAGAAGTATCTTAGTGTAATTAAGAAAAATAATTGGATTTGATGCTGGCAGGTCATCAATGGGTGTGAAGGGAGGCAACATGATGTTGGAAGTTTGAGAAGAAAGACATGGAATGGCTAGAAATTGAGATTCAGTGGGTCTGCAAACATTGGTCATGACAAATTCTAGGCTACAGCCTTGAGAGTGGGTGGTTGGAGGTAGCATGAAGGATCAGCTCTTTGGAGGAGAAGGTCAAGATATCGAGGACCAGAGTGTTGGAAGGACATCTGTATTCACACAAATAGAATTATAATTAGAATCAAATTAGAAGATCTGAATGATAGAGTAATGACAGTTAATAATAAATGCTTTCTGATATAGAACTTAACTGCAGATGTCATTTTCTGATATATTCTTCAAATGCCATTTGTAGATAAATACAAGAGGATTAAAATTTTGAAGTTACAGATGAAAGGTTGAAGGAGGCAGTACAGTGCAGGATCCATTTTTATGTCTGCACAACAGAATCACTTAATAAAATGCCTCTTCTGCAATTAAAATTCAGCTGTGCTGGCTTATTATAGTTCTCATCTTTTGAAAACAACTTGCAACAAAGCAAAATGCATTGGATTTAGTTTTTCAGTGTAATTGCACACTATGGTTTAGTTTCCAGGCAATTTGTTCTGAAAACTTGGAAAATTAAGCATAGCATTATCCAGTATGGTAGAATCTGGGAAATCATGATTGTGGTAAAGACTGACATCATCTTCTCTAATTGACTGAATTATTATAATATATAATTGCAGGGTTTGTGTGCTCTTCATGGCATTATGCTGTTACAGTCCTAAGCAACCCTGTGCAGTTAGGTGACAAACTCCTCATTTTAGGTGACAAACTAAATTTCAGAGACATTAAATGAATTGCCCAAGTGACTCCATCACTTCTGTCTGATTCCAAATTTATTTATTTAATCAATAAATATTCATTAATCAGTATATGGCTATGCTAAACACCAGGTGGACAAGACCACCCCCACAGTCTGGGCCCTCATATAGGTTACAATCTATTATGAGAAAATATTTATGGAACGTTCAAATATTGTAAAATTATACAAGAATCTATTACATTCATGCTATCAGAAATAAGGATTTGACAAATAAATTGACTTACTAAACTCTAAGAGTTTTGTTGCTTAAATCTTCTCTGCATTCTGAAGCAGCAGTGTTCTCCTGCTATTAGCAGTGGTATAAACATCTATAAACCTTCATGGCATTTAGAGGATTCCCAGGTAGCTCAGTGGTAAAGAATCCACCTGTTAATGCGGCAGACACAGGAGTCCCAGGTTCTATCCCTGGGTTGGGAAGATCCCCTGGAGGAGGAAATGGCAACCCACTCTAGTATTCTCATCTGGAGAATCCCATGGACAGAGAAGTCTGGTGGGCTACAGTCTGTGGGGTTGCAAAAGAGTTACGATTCTTTTGCATAAGACATGACTTAGCAACTCAACAACAACAACAATCTTCTGCATTCTACACATCAGTGTTCCAAGGGCAGCAAAACTATTATTAGTTGTCAAACTTCACTGTGCATGAGACACACTTGGAGAGCTTAAATATGCAGATTTTCACAATCTACCCCAAAGTTTCTGTTTTAGAGCATAAATAAGAAATGTTCTATGCTCTCAAAGGACTTAAAATAATTTCGATATTATAGGGTAACAAAACCTTTCCAGCATTTCATGTAGCCCCAGATAGAATATTCATTTGAAATTAAATATAATTAAAATATACTATATGTAATACAAATGCTTTTTTGCACCTGTGTAAACTTTCCTGCTAGACTTTTATTTTAAATGACTCTATCATTATTTTTAGTAGTTATTATATTATACAAATATACGATTATATCACCAACTGATGTTTAGAGTTTCTGAACATTAGCAGTAAATGAATTTGGCATTCCATATTTGGTTATTGTGTCTTTTCAAAGGGAATAATTTGGAATGTGTATTTGATATCTGTGGGTTTCTGATTATTATCTTAAATATTCAAATGTTTTGAGGAGTCTCATTCAGACTTGCTTATATTAATAAAACAGTTTGATGAAGACACAGAGTAGTTTAATAATTATATATTTGATATTCTCTAATAAATTAGCTATTTGCCACTTAAAATCTAGGTCATGCTCATTCTGAAGAAATGTCTGCACATGTTGATCAAAGAACTTCATGTTTTGTTTTTTTGTCATGACTCACTCAGACTAGATGATAGAATGAGAAACTTCAGTCTAAACGTTGTTTTAAATTTTATTCCTTTAAAATTCCTTGGAAAAATAACTGTATTAATTAAATACAAATGATTATTGGGAAAACAAACTCCTTACTGGGAAGAAAAATTCTGTTTTTAGTTCTGAAGAACTCTTCATTCAGCTGTCTCTAGAAAGGACCTTGTGAACTGACGAAAATTGGATTAAGTGAAGTCTGGTTAGTGAGTGAGGGTGGGCAATGGAGAAAAAGGTTCAGACATCTGGATAAATGCGTCTGGGAAATAAGAGATGAGATAAAATAAAGTAATAACAGTAATTCCAGTGTCAAAACCAAGAGCAAATATTTTAAAACTGACTTATATTGTCACCCTGCTTATTTAACTTATATGCAGAATATATCATGTGAAATGCCCAGCTGGATGAATCACAAGCTGGAATCAAGATTGTCAGGAGAAATATCAACAACCTCAGATACACAGATGATACTACTCTAATGGCAGAAAGCCAAGAGGAACTCAAGAGCCTCTTGATGAGGTGAAAGAGGAGAGTGAAAAAAAGAGGACTGTTGGCTTAAAACTCAACATTCAAAAAATGAAGACCATGGCATCCAGCCCTATCATGTCATGGCAAGTAGAAGGGGAAGAAGTGTTAGCAGTGGCAGATTTTATTTTCTTGGGCTCCAGAATCACTGTGGATAGTGACTGCAACCACCATATTAAAAGATGCTTGCTCCTTGGAGGAAAGCTATGACAAAGCTAGACACTATGCTAAACCTAGACACTAAAGCTATGGTAAAAGCAGACACTCGGAATTTGCCCAAGTTCATGTCTATTGAGTCAGTGATGCTATCCAACCATCTCATCCACTGCTGCCCTCTTCTCCTTCTGACTTCAGACTATACCTTTGTTGGTATGTAGGAACTTAAAAGTTTCAGGAAGTTAAAAAATGTAGAGAAATCATATGAAGGATTAAATGAATAATCATCCTCTTACAGAATTACACTTATTTAGTTTATAGGTTTAATTTAAAGAGGTAAAGGGAAGGGGAAGAGTGAAATAACTTCCCTTGAACACAAAATCAACACTTGGTTTGTTCAAGTTCCCAAATTGTCTTAGCTACTTTAGCAGCATTTAAGGAGCAAAGGGTGCCATTTGCCTCTGCAAATCAGGAAAGGACTTGTTATGCCCATATTACTTTCTTTGTGTTGAAATGCCTTCACTAAACAACTAAGTTTGTATTTATGATTTGAGTAAGAGACCCTTGGAAGGTGAAAATCTGTCTATATACCTGAGACTGCTAACTATTAAGTGCCAGAAAAGAATCTGCTTGCAATACAGAGAGCTGGGTTTGATCCCTGGGTTGGGAAGATCCCCTGCAGAAGGAAATGGCAACCCCCTCCCGTATTCTTGCCTGAGAAATTCCATGGACAGCAGAGTCTGGTGGGTATAGTCCATGCAGTCTCAAAAGAGTTGGACAGGATGTGGTAACTAGCCAACAATAAGAACAACAACAACATACAGCATTGGTTGAATCTGTTGCCAAGTGAGGTCAAGTTTTTTTTTTTTTTTTTTTTTAATTTTAATTAAAGCACCAGTTTGGTAAAAGTGGTTGAGATAATTTTGGACAAACAGAGATTACAATATACACTTAGCATCTGTCTGATTTGTATGACAAGCAAATCCCTCCAACATTTCTCAGGAAGTTGAGCAAAATGATTATATTTTGGTACATAGTGCTTATCTGTATGCATTTTTATTGCAGTTAAGATGCTTCCAATCCATGAACACGGTATGTTTCTCCATCTGTTTGTGTCCTCTTTGATTTCTTTCATCAGTGTTTTATAGTTTTCTATGTATAGGTCTTTTGTTTCTTTAGGTAGATATACTCCTAAGTATTTTATTCTTTTTGTTGCAATGGTGAATGGTATTGTTTCCTTAATTTCTCTTTCTGTTTTTTCATTGTTAGTATATAGGAATGCAAGGGATTTCTGTGTGTTAATTTTATATCCTGAAACTTTACTATATTCATTGATTAGCTCTAGTAATTTTCTGGTAGAGTCTTTAGGGTTTTCTATGTAGAGGATCATGTCATCTGCAAACAGTGAGAGTTTCACTTCTTCTTTTCCTATCTGGATTCCTTTTACTTCTTTTTCTGCTCTGATTGCTGTGTCCAAAACTTCCAACACTATGTTGAATAGTAGTGGTGAGAGTGGGCACCCTTGTCTTGTTCCTGATTTCAGGGGAAATGCTTTCAATTTTTCACCATTGAGGGTGATGCTTGCTGTGGGTTTGTCATATATAGCTTTTATTATGTTGAGGTATGTTCCTTCTATTCCTGCTTTTTGGAGAGTTTTAATCATAAATGAGTGTTGAATTTTGTCAAAGGCTTTCTCTGCATCTATTGAGATAATCATATGGTTTTTATCTTTCAATTTGTTAATGTGGTGTATTACATTGATTGATTTGCGGATATTGAAGAATCCTTGCATTCCTGGGATAAAGCCCACTTGGTCGTGGTGTATGATTTTTTTAATATGTTGTTGGATTCTGTTTGCTAGAATTTTGTTAAGGATTTTTGCATCTATGTTCATCAGTGATATTGGCCTGTAGTTTTCTTTTTTTGTGGCATCTTTGTCAGGTTTTGGAATTAGGGTGATGGTGGCCTCATAGAATGAGTTTGGAAGTTTACCTTCCTCTGCAATTTTCTGGAAGAGTTTGAGTAAGGTAGGTGTTAGCTCTTCTCTAAATTTTTGGTAGAATTCAGCTGTGAAGCCATCTGGTCCTGGGCTTTTGTTTGCTGGAAGATTTTTGATTACAGTTTCGATTTCCTTGCCTGTGATGGGTCTGTTAAGATCTTCTATTTCTTCCTGGTTCAGTTTTGGAAAGTTATACTTTTCTAAGAATTTGTCCATTTCATCCAAGTTGTCCATTTTATTGGCATAGAGCTGCTGGTAGTAGTCTCTTATGATCCTTTGTATTTCAGTGTTGTCTGTTGTGATCTCTCCATTTTCATTTCTAATTTTGTTAATTTGGTTCTTCTCTCTTTGTTTCTTAATGAGTCTTGCTAATGGTTTGTCAATTTTGTTTATTTTTTCAAAAAACCAGCTTTTAGCATACCGTGTTCATGGATTGGAAGAATCAATATTGTCAAAATGGCTATTCTACCCAAAGCAATCTATAGATTCAATGCAATCCCTATCAAGCTACCAACGGTATTTTTCACAGAACTAGAACAAATAATTTCACAATTTGTATGGAAATACAAAAAACTTCGAATAGCCAAAGTAATCTTGAGAAAGAAGAATGGAACTGGAGGAATCAACCTGCCTGACTTCAGACTCTACTTCAAAGCCACAGTCATTAAGACAGTATGGTACTGGCACAAAGACAGAAATATAGATCAATGGAACAGAATAGAAAGCCCAGAGATAAATACACGAACCTATGGACACCTTATCTTTGACAAAGGAGGCAAGGATATACAATGGAAAAAAGACAACCTCTTTAACAAGTGGTGCTGGGAAAACTGGTCAACCACTTGTAAAAGAATGAAACTAGAACACTTTCTAACACCATACACAAAAATAAACTCAAAATGGATTAAAGATCTAAATGTAAGACCAGAAACTATAAAACTCCTAGAGGAGAACATAGGCAAAACACTCTCCGACATAAATCACAGCAAGATCCTCTATGACCCACCTCCCAGAATATTGGAAATAAAAGCAAAACTAAACAAATGGGACCTAATGAAACTTAAAAGCTTTTGCACTACAAAGGAAACTATAAGTAAGGTGAAAAGACAGCCCTCAGATTGGGAGAAAATAATAGCAAATGAAGAAACAGACAAAGGATTAATCTCAAAAATATACAAGCAACTCCTGCAGCTCAATTCCAGAAAAATAAATGACCCAATCAAAAAATGGGCCAAAGAACTAAACAGACATTTCTCCAAAGAAGACATACAGATGGCTAACAAACACATGAAAAGATGCTCAACATCACTCATTATTAGAGAAATGCAAATCAAAACCACAATGAGGTACCATTACACGCCAGTCAGGATGGCTGCTATCCAAAAGTCTACAAGCAATAAATGCTGGAGAGGGTGTGGAGAAAAGGGAACCCTCTTACACTGTTGGTGGGAATGCAAACTAGTACAGCCACTATGGAGAACAGTGTGGAGATTTCTTAAAAAACTGGAAATAGAACTGCCATATGACCCAGCAATCCCACTTCTGGGCATACACACTGAGGAAACCAGATCTGAAAGAGACACGTGCACCCCAATGTTCATCGCAGCACTGTTTATAATAGCCAGGACATGGAAGCAACCTAGATGCCCATCAGCAGATGAATGGATAAGGAAGCTGTGGTACATATACACCATGGAATATTACTCAGCCATTAAAAAGAATTCATTTGAACCAGTCCTAATGAGATGGATGAAACTGGAGCCCATTATACAGAGTGAAGTAAGCCAGAAAGATAAAGAACATTACAGCATACTAACACATATATATGGAATTTAGAAAGATGGTAACGATAACCCTATATGCAAAACAGAAAAAGAGACACAGAATACAGAACAGACTTTTGAACTCTGTGGGAGAAGGTGAGGGTGGGATGTTTCGAAAGAACAGCATGTATATTACTATGGTGAAACAGATCACCAGCCCAGGTGGGATGCATGAGACAAGTGCTCGGGCCTGGTGCACTGGGAAGACCCAGAGGAATCGGGTGGAGAGGGAGGTGGGAGGGGGGATCGGGATGGGGAATACGTGTAAATCTATGGCTGATTCATATCAATGTATGACAAAACCCACTGAAATGTTGTGAAGTAATTAGCCTCCAACTAATAAAAAAAAAATGATGTAAATGCTTTCTACTGTAATTTATACTCTTTTCAAAAATGCTTTCTCCTAACATAATTTTTCTTTTGATAATAGGACAAATATTTTCTTTATATAGTGCACTCAGTACATCTGACTTACTTAGGATGAACTTCGTTCCTTGAAACCAAGATATATGCATTTTCATAACTGTAGCTATCAATTAGCATTTTCCTTGATTTCAGATATCGAGAGGCTGTTCTGTAAGACAAATGATAACTCCATGGTGTCATAGTTTACAAGTCTCTGTGGCATACACGGACAATTCTTGTTTTCTGCACACAGCAGGGTTCAGGCCACTTCTGAAGGTCTTCATTTCTATCATCTACCTGCCTGCCCTTTACCTAGACTCAAGACGGGAGGACGTTTTTTCCACTCCCACCTTTCCCTCTATACCTGGCAACCCGAGTCTGATGAGAGATGCTCCATTTTATTCCTGTGCTTCCCCTCATTACACAGTGCAAAAATATCTTCATCTCCTGCAATTGCTCTCTGCCAGTCTTGCCTTATTTTGCATTCACAGCCAGCAGACTGATTTTCCTGAGCACCAGTGCATAGCTACATGTGCCTGAGGGCCCTGGGGGCTTCCTATTTCCTGAAGAAAGCCTTAGATTTCAGGTTCACTCGTGTTATCATTTGTAGCCATCGTCCCCTTTAATGATTCTTGCACAGCCCCCCTGCTCGTGCCTCAGGGGTCAGTTCCTGCTCTGTACTTTGTTCCCAGGTTGATGCCATCCTCCTCCTTCCTTCCACGATGTTGACATCCTCCCAGCATTCGGGGTCGGGTTACCTCTTCCAGAAAGCCCTCCCAGACTTCCACAGTCCAGAATGATTCATTTTCTCTGATTCCCATCTGTTCCAAATACTGGAAAACTTACTGTTCCTGCCACTAAGTTGGCAACTAGCATTTGAGAGAGAGGGGGCAGAGGGAGAACAAGCATTTATTGAGCATCTGTCAGAAAGCCCTATGCTGGACCCATTCATACGTGTCAGCTAAAGGTCCCCATCTGTGGAAACAGAGGCTAAGGGAGATCAAGTGATTTTTATGTGGACACAGAGCTGAAGTGCTTTGAATCCACCAAAGTTCATATTCTTTTTATATACCATGGGAGCCAATCATCCCATGTACAGAAAATAGAACACAGGTACTGTCTTTGATTCGGAATCCTCACTTATAATTCATTTGGTCTATACCCACTTGATGAGCACCTGTTATGTGCTAGACGTGACTGTATGTGCTTTGAAGGGATTCAAATGATGATGATAGCAGCAGTGGTATTAGCATATATATTTTACTGTTTCTGTGCCAGGCACTATTCTGAACAATTTACATATTATATCTAATTTATTCTTGGCAATGATTCTGTGGGGACGGTTCTAGCATTATCTTTCTTATACTCAAGAAAATAAGTATAGTGAGGTTAAGGAACTTGTTCAACATCCCATAGTTGTTTTAAACCCAGGAGTCTGGTTCTCAGGCATATTACTACAGTCTTCCTCAAAGGAAGGAGACCTAGTCCCTGTCCTCAAGGTGATAAGACATACTTATCCTCCATCAGTATATTTTTATTTCTGTACATGAACAGCTATTAGGTCAATGAGTAATTGGTATAAATGTTTAATTTATTCTGTAAGATTTGGATCCAAGACTTTATTTATTCTTCCATATATCCTAAATATATGACAATTTAAATAAGTGGCTTTTCCCTCAATCTATAAAAGGCCAAACTTCAGGTCTTCATTTCAGAGCAAACTATCCCTAGGACACCATTTGTCCCATGGCCCTGGCAAGGTTTGAGTAAACATTTATTTACTGACTGACATCCAACTTCCCTCAAGTCGGCAAAATCAACAAATAATGTCAGAAGTAAGCAGTTTTACATCTAATTTGGATTAAATCAATGATATTCATGAAGACTTTTTTGAGTATGAATATATATATTCTCCAAACTGTTTGCTTGTATTGTGTGTGTATGCTCAGTCATGTCCAACTCTGTACCCCATGCGCTGTAGCCTGCCAGGCTCCACTTGCCGGAGAATTTCCTAGGCAAGAATACTGAAGTGGGCTGCCATTTCCTTCTCCAGGGGATCTTCCCGACCCAAGGATCGACCCAGGTCTGTTGCATCTCCCACACTGGCAGGCGGATTCTCTACCACTGTGCCGCCTGGGGAGCCCCTTGCTTGTAATATCCAATCCCAACTAAAGCAAAGGTTGACTAACAAAGCACTTGGTGAAATAATGAATAGTGATATTTAGCAAACTTTATAGAGATCACAGCCTGGGGTGTTCTTCCCCTCATGTCTTGAAAGCTATTGTTAAGGAAGAACAGAAAGATTTTCTCACAGAGGGGAAGTCTGCTCCCACTTCGATGACATAGCGGCCGGAGCTCAGACTCTCACTCATACACTGTGAGAAATGTGAAAAGGGTATTCTTGTCTTTCCAGATGGCTTCAAAACTCCTTTCCCACCTCAAACAATGTCTATATCTACTCTGACTCATATGTTTGGGTGAACTTTGCTTGGTACTCATCTGTATAGTAATAACAAAAAGTATTTCCAGGCAGAAAATCAGCATTTTAGTGGGTACATTGTTTTGTGTTAGGTGACCATTTTGTTCTCTGGGTTCTAGAGTTATAGGCACATTTTGAAGGCTATCTTGGCCAGATTTCAGTTAGTCTTTGGTGGTAGGGGACAACACAGAAAACCATCCCCATCTACTCTTTTCTAGAAAGAACACTTCTATCAGAAGCACCATTTTTATTTCCACACCCACCATCAGGCTCAGTAAATGAAAGGCAAGTAAATTTACTAAGTATAAGTACCTGCCATAAATTATACTAGCTCTTAATGTGCTTGTCTTTAATTACTCATAGGACCTTGAGATACTATATTATTATTTTCATTTTATAGAGACACAGGAGAGGCTGAGAGAGTTAAAGTTGCCTGAAATCAGCATATCTGGGGCAATACAAGCCCACGTTTGGGAGCATCTGGGTCTGGCAGGGGCAAGAGTAGAACTTAAGCACAGATTGATTCGTCATGAGTGTTTTATATCACTCTCATTCCCACTTGCCCGCCTCCCTTTCCTCAGCTGCATTTTCCTCCATGAGTTGGCCCTAGTTTTTTGCAACAACCCATGGGCAGTTGATAAGGGGGCTGGAGGCTGAGTTGCCATTAACCCTCTGAGACCTTGGTTGAGAGCCCTCTGTTCTCTCAGAAGCCTCATCTGTTAGTTGAGGGGCTGGAACTGAGGTCACTCCCCTTCTCTCATTCTTAGATGCCCACCAAGGGACCATACACATCCTTCTTTCTCATTTTGTCTTGTCTCGTCTAGCCTCATCTCGTCTTGTCTGACTTCCATAGATGCTCCTTAATATTTCCTTAGCTGTGGTTACCCAGCAGAACTGCAGTCGCTTCCACAAATTTCTCTGTTTGAAATAAAAAAGTTAAGCTCCGAACCTGAAAGGGAAAACAAAATCATACTATTATCAAACAAAAACACTGTGGTCAAAGAACTTGCAAATCATTGCCCCATACATGTACTGGGGAAATGTTGAAAGAATGAAGACAAGTCACTTAATTGAACTTCAGTTGAAATTACTGCTTATTTCCAATGGCTTTGACATTGTGCCTTATAAGTGGAAATGACTCTCTTGGGTTACGTCCCCATTTCTAAACTATCACTGCTTTTAGGGTCATAGGATACTGTGATTAGTCAGGCCTGGGTTGGGTCAGGGTTTCCTCCTAGTGGGATCTACACATATGAAAAGGTTTTCGGGAAAATATATATAAAATTAAGGCTGAAGATAATATTTGGAGCTTCACTGAGTCTTTAAACAATATTTTTGACATGTTTCAGTAGTAATGGATAATGATCACAAAGTGTCTAAAGATAATAATTGATTTGTTGTAAAAATGACTATTTAATTCCAGTCTTGTAATTCATTGCTCAAGTGAATTTTTAGAGAAAATGAGATGCCTCTTCCAGCAGATGTACTTTGGGATGTAGCATAGATCACTACAGGAAAAATTAAAACTCAAAAATTCTCCTGAGAGGTAATCCTTCTCCAATTTATAGCAAGAAAATGTTACTCTGTGAATCATTAATTACAATAAAGCAAAATAAATTTTAAATAGAGTCGTTATACAGATATTTTCACAGAAATGTATTTTTCCAATGACATTTACTTTTTGGATAGCAAGAGGACCTAAAATATTTTCGAGGAAGCGAGAGTAGTTTCACATTGTAATTACTGCTATTGTTGATGCTTCTCTTGTGTAATCTTTTCAAAAATGAAAGTCTTTTCCTAAAGCTTTAGGAATTGGGTTCAGAGCATGTCACTGAGCATGAAAAAGAGAAGGAAGGGACTGGTCCTAAACAGACATGTCTTGAAAATAGGATTTGATAGCTTCTTAAGATTTTTTAAAATACAATTCTTATTTCTAAATGAATGTCATAAATGACCAATATTATGTATTTTGAGGTGATCTCAGTGAGATGAATGCAGCATGACCTTAGATGAAGGAGATTAGTCTGTAACGTGAAGTAACTAAAACTTTCCCCTGTTTTTTGTCAAGATAGAACATTTTTCCCGTGAATAATCACTCTTCAGGCATGGTCAGGAGGGTGCTAGTAAACCAGACTCTGAAAACTCAGACTGCTCTGGAGAAATCATTAACCTCCCATAGCTGTGGTCAGACTGAAGCCAAACTGAGAGCATGGCTTTGTCCAAGACATACATCTGGGCCATTTGACATATCCTGGCAAGCGAGGGGGTGGTTCTTTCAGACCTGAGATTTGTTGCAGGCCTTGATTCTAAGCTATCTACAGGCACAAGCAAGACCAAGATGGACTCTCGGACTTAGTTCTATGGCATTTTTTCATCCAGTCTTATTACTTTAACTGCCCCCTTAGGGAACTTACTTTACCTGGACTAGAAGGATTAGTGCTGGAGTGGGAAGAAGTGGTTGGACTCAGAATGTATTCCAAGGATAGAGCAAATGATCTGTTGAGGAGTTGGGTATAGGATACAGAGAAAGAGGGGCAAAGATGACCCCAAGTCTTTAGTCTGAGGTGTGGTGTTATCGTTTGCTGATATGATTCAGACTGAATGATATGATACAGTATATGCGAGGCAGGCTGTGGAGTGGGGAAAGGATTAGAAATCCAGAGTTCAGCTTTGGATACATTGTTTGTTCACACTCTTGTGCACACACACATGCACACACTTAAGTAGATAGCTGGATAGATACATCTGATATTCAGGGAAGAAGTCCAGGTGGAGTGGGAGCTGTCAGCATATAGGTGGTGTTTAAGGCCATGGGACTACGTCAGGCCACTCAGGGACTCAGAGAGTGAACTTTATGTGACCTTTAGATGCAATAGAATTATGAGTGAAAAAGTGTGGGGAGAACACAATATCATACTGCCAGTAAGGTATTTATTTCAAATCAAAGATCATTCATTCATCCACTAACATTATTTAACAAATATATATTTGGTGCTCAGTCAGGCTATACCAAGTACTGGGGACACAGTGAGGAAAAACAGTGACATACTTGCTTGGATAATTCAATGCTATAAAACCCATCTCTAGCGTACTCCAAAGCACGAAGACCATTATGATGTCAATGGTTTCCTTTTAATAGGTATTTTCTCCTTTGATGCCTATTTCTTCTTATTATCATATATGTCCCTAAAGAATAGTGATACAATATTGTTAGAATTATTGGGTATATGACTATAAATGCTTTCTTTGGTTATATATGGGTGTAGTCCTAATAATTTGAGGGGAAATAAGATTTTGAATATTCAAATTTTACGACTCTGAAGGGAGTTTAGTTTGTTTTTTTTTAAATAATCTTGAAACTTTCAAATATTAGAAAATAGCACATACTTCTTTTGGTCTACCAGATATAGAATGCTGAGTTTGGAATTTTTGGCTGTCTTTACTGAAATAAAATTTAGGGGAAAAATGAATTCATTGTAGTATAGGCCAGGAATGTCTGAAAATAAGTTAACTGCACATTTTCCATATAGTTTGTAAAATATGGTTTCATGACTCATGAGGCAAGGTGAGCTTTAGTAAATCCACTGAGTTGAATAAACATGAGTCTAGAATAGATGGAGTTGGAGATGGAGCTCCAGGAGGTTAGCATAAGGAAAATGTCAATGACGATGCTTATTTATGATATAAAAACCTACCCTAGTCTGATTGAGACTGACCCATAGCCTGATCTTTTTCTCTTGTAATTGAGATTATTTCCCAAGGGATACCCAACCTTAGACCAGAGTCTCTCCAGCCAAAATTTTTTTCCCTGGCTCAGAGAGGCTGCCATCCACTCCAGACCAGAAAATGAAACATTTGTGACACTATGTGAAAGGCAATAAAATTACTGGAAAGAGAAATTGGACAGATGCTCAGGCCATTTTCAGATATTTACAAAACTGAAGTCCAGTTAAAGCTCCTTCAGCAATAGGTCCTACTAAATAGATCAGAGATGGTTGGCTGGCATCACCGGTTCAAAGGATAAGAGTTTGAGCAAACTCTGGGAGATGGTGAAGGACAGGGAAGCCTGGTGGGCTGCAGTCTATGGGGCTGCAAAGAGTTGGACATGACTGTGCGACTGAACGACAACAACAAATAGATCAGAAGCCACTTCCTTCTGATTTCAGCTATCAGCCTTGTAACCCTGATTGCCTGTGATTTTAATCAGTTTGGATGGTTAACCAATCATGTCAGTGAGAGGAGAGAGACATAGCACACACATAAATAACAAAACAAACAAAACTGGTTAAGAGAGTGTTTGACTCATAATTTGTTTGTTGGAAAGCTTTGTTTAAGTTCACCTGTCTGCTACAGGAGGTTACATGTCTGGCCCTGTGGGCCCTGTGGTGGAAAATAGGCCTCCAGCCTTTCCTGCCATCCAGATGATTTTGCCGCATCCTGCCAGAATGATTATTCCAGCATGTTGTCAAACCCAAGCGGCACAAGCTAGGAAATCTCTTTTGTTGTTTAGTCGCTAAGTCATGTCCGCCTCTTTGCGACCCCACAGACTGTAGCTCATCAGGCTCCTCTGTCCATGGGATTTACCAGGCAAGAATACTGGAATGGGTTGCCATTTCCTATTTCGAGGGGATCTTTCTAAACCAGGGATTGAACCTGGGTCTCCAGCATTGGCAGGAGGATCCTTTAGCACTGAACCAGAAGGGAAGCCCAGGAAATCTTTAGTGTCTCCCCATTGCCTACGCAATGAATTTATGCTTTATAGCCTGACATTCAAAACCTCCGTACAAGGTGGCCCTGAGTTACTTTCTGTTTATTCAACAATATTTGTCAAGTCACTACTATATACTGGGTGTCGTGCTTAGAGCTGGATATAGAACAGTGAGCATGTAGAGTGTAGAGAGTGACATGTCCTTATGGGACCTTGTAATCTAATGCGGCAAGGCAGGCGTTAAACAGTCATGCAAATGATTAATTACAAAGTTTAAACCAGGATACACAATGAAACCATTATGAAGGCCCTTGGCTTTGTCAATTAGGTCATGGACACTGGTCTCTTAAGAGTGCAGTTGTGGGAGCAGAAGACTGGTTTTAGGAGTCCAAAGGAGAATCTGGGAAACACACAGGCTTTGGAGAGAGAGGAGTGTGAATTCTGGATGCACCAGGGCCTCAGGCCTCACTGATCTGTGGCCTAATTCTGACTATATTCCCTTACATTTGCTTTGATGAACTGCACGCCTTTCTTTCATTGTTTAGCGGTTACTCTGGAAGTTAACACTTTTCTGAAAACTGTCCTCAACATGGGACTGAAATAAATCTAAAGTTCTGCTGCTAAAGCTGGGCTGGGTGGGACTGTTATCTTCCCAGCAACCGCCAGTTCCTAGAATACTTGTGCCTCAGCGTAGAATATGCTCTGACATCCCTGTTGTCAGAACACTGGGTGCGTCCTAAGTCAATACATCAAGAACTTTTGCTCATGAGTAAGGAATCCCCTTTAAATTGCTCTAATATAACTGACTAGCTAGCTCTAAGGTGTGTATGTTCACATATTTTTGTAGTATTTTTGAAGAAAATTTCTGACTCCTTAACAGAATCATCAATATCATCTTCTCAGTTTGGCACTGGAGAATCTATATATCTATGGTGGGACTGTTGGACCTCATAGTTCCTATTCTTACTCTGCCGTGAGGGACCTTCTTGGGGTATTTCACCCTAATTAATGCCATTATGACATTATGTAAGGGACATGAATTTTAAAGCTGGGCACTGTCTGGATACTAACAGGTGAGAGCAAACTGGAACATTAAAATAAGACATTTTAAGTTGTTTAGTGCAAATGAGAGGGAAATAACCAGACAGCGGCATACACTTAGAGAAGATACTTTGCCAGACAAATTTAGTTCCTCCTCACTTGTAATTCCTACAGTGACAATCCTCTCTCAGCCAGGTACCTGACTCCTGAGGGCAGAGGGAACCTGTGATCCTTAAAGCCACCAGTTTATCGAACAAGTTGAATGCTAGCTGCAAAAAGACGACAATGTTGTTTGTTCTCATGGCTCTCCACTAAACTTGCTTTGTCAAATAACTCTTTGGCTGTGCCTGGGACTTGCCCAAGTGCCGTGATGTTTCTGGTTATTGTTAAACAATGAAAGGTCCATTTCAGTGTAATCACGTTGTCCCACTCTTTAGTGCAGATTCAAGTTTTTCTCTTTCCCTGGCTCAGGCACATTTCAGGCTTAGGAGACAGCAGTTGAAGGGGGTTACTAAGGTTAGAGTCTATTTTTTTTTCCATCTTCTCTGCTAGTTTTCCATCATTCGGTATGGCTCGCAGGCTCCCCTGTGTTCTGAGCAGGAGAGGGAGGAGATGTAAATGTGGAAAGTCTTACTTGAAGTGAATCTGCTATCGATGCCCTCTGGATGTAGCTAATTCAAAATGATGATTTTTGTTGTTTTCGATGTTGCTGTGATAATGGAGTTTTTAGGATTCTTTGGAGGACTCCCTCTCAGTTCCTTTTGATGTAGTAGATACTTGCTGTTGTTAATTGCTTACCGTCTTCCTCTAAGACCTCTGGATACTTGTGGATGGATCTGAGCACCCCTGCTGGATCCTCCTGTGCCTCTGGGCCTTCCTCCTCAGCAACCCTGCTCAGGATGACTCAGGCCAGCTTCTTTCTTGGGGTCCACATCCGACCCTAGGATAGCTCTCACAGGCTTGAACGTCCAGACCAATCCCATCTCAGCCACCTCTTCTTGCTTCAATAACCCAGGGCGATTAGTTGACCCAATGCCTTTCTTTTCAGGAAAGAGACTAATTTTAGCCCCCTCATCTGTCAAACTTCAGGGAACACAAAACAAGTTATCTGAAGTTGTTCTATTCCATGCCATCTCCTGGAGGCATCCCGTTTCCTGTCTCTCGAAAGAGGAAAAGAAAAATGCACTACACTCTGACAATCTCTGCGAAGGAATTGTCACTACCACCTTACTCAAACTCTTTAAAATTTCTCAAATAAATTCACCTTTCTTATTCATTTGTGGGTTTACCTAGTAGCTCAAGTGGTAAACCATCCACCTGCAATGCAGGAGACCCAGGTTTGATCCCTGGGTTGGGAAGATCCCCTGAAGAAGGAAATGGCTAACCCACTCCAGTATTCTTGCCTGGAGAATTCCATGGACAGAGGAGCCTGGCAGGCTACAGTCCATGGGGTGGCAAAGAGTTGAAGCCTGGAAGTGGGTGGTGGCTGAGGCTAGAGGAATCTGCTTTAAAATTCCACAGATCTTCCTGTATAGGTGACCCAGTTCTTTGCTTTAATTTATAAAGGTGCCTTGTCTTTTTTGTTTGCTTTTTACTTCTTATTGAACCTTCATCTGAAGCTCTGAGAAGACAGAAAATATTACATTTAGCATCCATTGTCCAGGGATGGTGGTGGTGATTTAGTTGTTAAGTCATATATGACTCTTGCGACACC
The DNA here is from genome assembly GCF_019320065.1 of Cervus canadensis. Lineage (NCBI taxonomy): Eukaryota > Metazoa > Chordata > Mammalia > Artiodactyla > Cervidae > Cervus > Cervus canadensis. Next base: position 72,347,187 of record NC_057394.1, on the reverse strand, counting down.
ATGGACTGTAGCCCGCAAGGCTTCTCTGCTCATGGGATTCTCCAGGCAAGAATACTGGAGTGGGTTGCCCTTTCCTTCTCCAGGGGATCTTCCCGACCCAGGGATCAAACCTAGGTCTCCTGCCCTGCAGGCAGATTCTTTACTGACTGACCTATCAGAGAAGCTCATTTCAACACAAGTCTAGATTTCATGAAGTCCAAAGTCAAGTTTTGGGGGGGAAGCACTAGAAGAGACGGGATGCCCTCTCCTGCTGATTTAGTCTGCCCCTGCAGTTCTGATAGTTTGTCCATGGATCTGCTTCTTCTCCATTCAATCAGATCAGGAATGCCTTTTGTTCTGGAAGATTCCAGTGCTTTCCACATCGGTCTGTCCTTTAAAGTCTCGGTAGGATAATTCTAGAGTGGTTAGCCGTTCCATTCTCCAGGGGCATTTTCTCAGCCCAGGGATCAAACCTGGGTTTCCTGCATTGCAGGCAGTTTCTTTACCATCTGAGCCACCAGGTAAGCCCAAGGATAATGGGATCAGAGTACAGTGCAGTGAAGCTCACAGGTAGGCAACTGGTTCTCTTGATACAAGGGTTTTTTGGGACTTTGCTGGTGGCCTAGGTGTTAAGGCCTCACCTTCTGATGCAGGGCTGCAGGTTTGATCCCTGGTCTGGGAGTTAAGATCCCACATGCCTCATGGCTAAAAATCCAAAACAAGAAACAGAGGAAATATTGTAACAAACTCAATAAAGACTTTAAGAAAAGCTCATATAGCAATGCTATAGTATATTGTCTTAGAATAGCCTGAATAAAGCTAACTGTTTCACCAGGGGATTACAGCTGGCCTCATAATTCTTTAACAAACTGAGCCAGCCAGAAACAGCCTCCTCATAAGGGAATACATTATCCTTACTTCATGGTTGGATTCAAGACAAAAAAAATATTAGAAAAATTTAATTAGTTTCTAACAAATTGCCAACATTAAAAAATATCTCTCTTAAAAGATTAATGTTTTTGGAGATGCTTTTTAAGAAAATGGATACGGAAAATACTTTCGTGGAACAAATTTTGTCTCATATTCTGTAGTATTTAACTACTATCCTAACATTCTTGATAAGTGAAGGAATGAATCCTTCTAGCTGCATATATGCAAATTTCCCAAGATAGGATCCTTCCATTGCCACTTGCAAACACTGACATTGAGTGACTGCTATGTTGTGACTATATATTGAGAAGTTTTGTCACTGAGTCTTGAAACTTGCAATCAGTTGTATTCTTTCTGTTTGTCAAAGTGTATTCCTCTAAATTTTGGGGAGAGGAGATTGTGTATCTTCTTAATGCTCACAAGCATGGATTTAACTGGGAAATTTTATGCTGCAGTGCTTCAAGAATTGTTCCTATATTCATGCTAACCATAAATTTTTATTTGTCTCATTTGGAGGGGGAAAAAACCCAGGTCAGATTCCAGTTACTGTAGCTTAGTTTTATATTTCCTGCCTTTCTTCACTTCAGTGTCTCCCAAATGGAGTCACCTGCAAGCTAAGTCTCAGCTGAATCCCCAAGTCAGTTCCACCTTGTGGTAGAACCTGGATCCTGCATCCAGAGTTCTGCAAAGATGCCTGGTCACCTCTGTGGTTCCATTGCTTTTCTCCTTCCTTTTTTTGTTTCTGTCCAGTTGATGAATGGGTGCTTTCTTGGTTCATCAGAGCCTTGATATCCTGCCTAACATTCCAATGAGCCCTGCCTTATACTATTGCCACTGTTATTGGACCAGTGTCCTTCACAACCTTACTCACTGCTTGGAACAAAGGCCCTCCCTGTTCCCTATGTTGAGACTTGCTTATGGAACCTCTCAGACCCCCTCGACTGAATTTGATCCCATTCATATTTGTAATATGCAAAGTACATCTGAATTCAAGCTTGCCCCAAACATCTATTCTTGGAGAGATTATTCTCTATTCCCTCCCTTTATTCTCTGCTCCACGCTTCTAAGATTCCAAAACACCTGTGTCTGAGCTCTGGCACTATAAAATTATCATTGGCATAGAATATCTGGAATTTCTATCTGGAATTTCTAGGAATTTGGCAGATGTGGGGAGGGAAATCATTGAGGAAAGGGAATAAAATAGGTTGAAGAAGTATTATTTGATGGTCATTGTGTCTTTGTGGAAAGAAGAGCTTTGTTGTTGGACCAATCTGGGTTTGGATTTCAACACTGCCAATTTCTAATTTAGGGAAAGTTACCTTGCTACACTGAACTCCAATTTCTTCACTTATCAAAAGGAGGTTTATAATAGTTAGCTGCTACCATGACTAATATGAGAATTAAATAGGATAACATATACCGTGAGCTCATCACATTTAGTGCTCACGTATACAAGATGTCTAATAAGTATTTCTTTTGATGCTGACCTGGAGTATGGTCTCTAGTGGGGTTCTGGGAACTCAGATTGGGGTCTAATCTGTTCAATATTTTTCCCAATGACTTAAATGAAGACATGCTTGTAAAATATTTAGATGACATAGAAATAGGAATATATAATATAACTAACAAAATTAGACTGGAATCATTAGACAAAATTTGAAAGGAATAGAAATCTTAGTTTACAGAGGAAGAAGTAAAGCAGTTTATGTGAAAGTGACTTAATACTATAATTAATACATCTACTGTTATTGGCTTATTGAAAGTGTTCACTATATTCTTTGGGTATAAAAGCATGAAATGGGTTTATTTCTTCTAATACTGGCCCCCAACCCTGTTATTCATCCTTTTCTCCCCTTCTATATGTTAGGTCCCATAAGAGCATTTTGGGCACCAGCACAGGAGTATAAAAATGAATTATTCATTTGGAGAAGCCAAGTTTCAGCAGACAGGATCAGGAAGGTTTTCTGTCAGAAGGTGTTGAGAGGAATTATATAAACAAGGCAAATGTTGCCTCTGTGTATTGGCCCCTATGTTGTTTATTTCTTCCCCATGCTGAGGCCTGTTAACTCAAAACCCCACTGATGCCAAACTCAAACTTTCCCACATCCAATTGTTTAAACAGTTGCCATACAAGCAGATTTTTAGCCAGTTGGACTCTGCCTGTTTTGCCCACTCTGCAAAATCTGGCCACACACAGTGGCTAGCAATAGATAAGCCCCTGCTGTTGCTGCCCTCTGAAACTCTGACCTGGAGACTCCCCATCTTGTGAGCATATATCTCCCAGACACAAATTCCCTCTCTGATCTCTTTCTCCCACAGGAATTCCTTTGCCCTCCTTCTGCATGGGGACTCCTGCACCATACCACCGGACAGACTTTACTGGGAGAGGATTTTCCCCACATGCAAACCTGTTCAAGCATCGCCTAGTAAAGCTTGCTGTGGGTTACTGCCTCATGCAGTCTTTTTTTTTTTTTCCTTGATCTGTTCTCAAATCCTTCCAGCTCCCTTATCTCTAGGCTGGGGAAGCAATAGAAGTTAGCTGGAGATATTGAGATATTATCTCTAAATAGTGCAAGCAAGAGAGGATATATGCCTATTGTATTTTAGGAGGTTCTCTCCTTGAGAGTCCCTTGGATTGCAAGGAGATCAAACCAGTCAATCCTAAAGAACATGAACCTTGAGCATTCATTCAAAGGACTGATACTGAATCCGAAGATCCAATACTTTGGCCACCTGATACGAAGAGCTGGCTCATTGGAAAAGACCCTGATGCTGGGAAAGACTGAGGGCAGGAGGAGAAGGGGGTGACAGAGGATGAGCTGGTTGGATGGTATCAATGACTCAATGGACATGAGCTTGAACAAGCTCAGGGAGATGGTGAAGGATAAGGAAGCCTGGCATTCTAGCAGTCCATGGGGTCACAAAGAGTCAGACACAATGACTGAATAACAGCTCCCGCTGTAGTGTGGAGGATGGGTGGAGGGGGGCAGGAATGAAGGCAGAGAAACCAATGTTATAATCAAGAAAATAATGCTAAGGACTATAGCTAAGAAGAAGCGGTGTGTAGGGTTTGGTGGCCAGCTATGGTTAGGGCTGGTGAGTAAAAGAGAATGAAGAATCGAGGTGACTCTAAGATTTCTGGCTTGGGTATTTAAAAACTGTTGCTGTCATTAACCCTGGGAGATCTGATGTGGGAAGGATGATTGAATCAGCTCAGGCAGTTTTCATAGGAAGAGGGGAGTTGAATCTCGGAGAAGATGAATCTTTTCAAAAGAGTGGGCAGAATGAGATGTTAAGAGACTGAAAACAGACACTTAAGAAATGCTAGGATTTAAGAAACCTGCAGAAGAAGATCCAGAGTCCACAAATGAGGCTGGGAAGGAAGGACATGAGAGGAAACTCAGAACTGAGTGCTGTGGCAGAAGCCAATGGTGGAATATTTCAAAAAGGAGCAGTGATCAATCATAGGTCAGATGCCACAGAGTTCAGATCACAGACAGACTGGAACTTATCCAAGGAATTTTTCCAGCCTTGAGGATATATGGACTTGTTAGAGAGAGAATTTGTATCTCTGATTACTTCACCAAGAAATAAACAGTACATGATTAACATTCATAAACAATGATGAGAAATGTGAATAATTGTTAATATGTTATATAAATGAAGTGGTTACACCAACCATGTGAAGTAAACATCACATTCAGTTCAGTTCAGTTCAGTCACTCAGTCATGTCCGACTCTTTGTGACCCCATGGACTTCTAAGTGATTAATAATAACAATCTATAATTTACTGTGGGGCTTTCCAGGTGGTGCTAGTGGTAAAGAACCTTCCTGCCAATGCGGAAAATGTAAGAGACAGAGTTTCGATCCCTGGGTTGGGAAGATCCCCTGGAGGAGGGCATGGCAACCCACTCTAGTATTCTTGCCTGGAGAATCCCATGGACAGAGGGTTGCTAAGAGTCAGACATGACTGAAGCAACTTAGCATGCATGCACATAATTTACTGCATCTAAGAAAATAACACTCATGTATTGATTTATCTGAACTTTGCATTTGACCTAGAAAATTGAAAACCCCCTAGTGATATGAGACAATATGGAAAATGGTGCTCTTTTCATCCACATTAACATATGTACCTAATTATGATTATTGCTGTAAAATATGTTTGAAAGAAGAAAAAATTTTCCACAAGAGTTCGTAATGTTTTACATCAGTACACATTTAATTGTTGCTGTAGATAATTTATTTGTTTTACTAAGGTGATTTTCAAACTTTATGTTTAAGCGATAAAAGTTGCAGTAATGAGTTTTCTTCTTAATGCACTTACTGTATTAAAATATTTGTGTATGGTCACATTATGTCAAATGATACTATCATTTGTATTTTCTTCCAGAAAAACAATATGTAGATACCATTCCAAAATAATACTTTATCATTATGTTCCCAACTGTTTTCCTTCACTCAGATTTTTGGCTCCAGTAAATATTTCCCTTGCACTTGAAAAAGTACTCTGCATTGTATCTGCATGTCAGTTACAAACCACTTCTTAGTTCTGATTTTTCTTGAGGGAGGAGAATAGAATCATATAAACCAGAAAAATCAAACTACCAGAGTTAAACGGGACACAGTGTGACAGTGGCAAATATTTCCAGGGTCTTCCTGGAATATTCCTCTCTCCTCCTCACCTCCAATCATTCTTTACCTCACAAATCTTTATTTATTCTTTAAAGCAATACAACCATTCTGCTTTCTCTGATGTATCTGCTGTGTCTTAATTAGGCAATATTGGTTGCTCCCTTCTTGTGCATTTTAGAACACTTTCCACATTGTTTTGTTGACTTCTATTTGTATATTTGTTTGTTTCTCTAAACTATGAGCACTTTGAGTTACTTTTCAAAAAATATATGCCAACATCTGCCAAAAGTAAAGGAAAAAAAAATCTAACAATTTTTTTAAGCAAAATCTTTTGATCTTAATTGCTTTTGTTACCCTGTACAATGACACTTGTAAATAGCAAGGAACAAAACTAAAGTTTTAAATTCCACTGTAACAGATGGACTGAGTCCATGTATGAGCTTAAAACACAGTTTATGACCTTCATTCTAAATCTGGAAAACAGCACTTAATATTTCCTTTTATAATATTTTTGGTAATACTTATTTCCAGAAGTAGTTTTTACTACATTTCTGTATACAACTTGGCATGTGAAAATTTAAAAATGTTGAACTCATTATCACCATTTAAAAACTTTTAATAGGTATTTTTGGGAACTAAATAAGGCAAGATATTAGAATCACATTTAAAACTTTTCTAATACTCTTTAGCCTATGACACTTTGTGTCCCATACCACATGCAGTTGTATTTACATAATATGTTTACTTGGTCCAGAAATAACCTCAGTTGTTACTTCTTACCTGATAGGTGTCAGTATTGACTGCAGAGAATTCTTCCACTCAGAACCTTAGGGGTCAGTGCAAGCCATCATTGATACATTAGAAAGGTTGTACCATTTTGCCACTATTGCTGCTAAAGATTAACAAAATGCAGTTTGTAAATATGTTCACGTTTCTAGAAGTGAGAGAATTCTACAGGAATTGTCTGCTACCAATATTCGATAAGCTTAAGCTATGCAGAATTGCTGAATATTTGTCCCTTAAGATCCATTTTCAGCGAGGATAATTATCTTGGCCAATAGGCTTTATGTTTTACAAACAAAGACAGCCAACCGTCCTAGTGATTCCTTTCTGTTACGTCAATCAGTGCTGTCTATCTTCAAAATAAAATTTGTGTGTCTATTCTCAACATGTCTGGTGACTCATGAAACACATTTCCCTTCCTCTAAGCCCTAGGATTAGTAACAAAAGATTTTTTATTGTCATGTAACAATATAGAAGTTTGTGTAAATTCTGAAACATGAAAAAGAACAAATTTACAAATTGTTTTTGAAGGCCCCAGAAACATTCACTAGTTCAGCATGAATTGAGGTTAGAGTCATAAATTGAATCTTTTAATTTCCTAAGACCTAAGTTATATTTATCATAAGCATGTGAGAAAAATTCTTTCTTTTGCTGCATTCCACTAAGATAACTGATAAGGCATTTGATTTTGAATGAAAAAACAATTTCAACTTGAAACAGTGTGTGTAATTAAAGATTGAATTGAACTTAAAAAATTAGTGAGGGAAAGAAGCAAGTAATCCTTTCTTACCTTAACAAGAAAGAGGAACCTCCATGTAAGATGTAGGGAAATGCTTCCTTCTTGGGTAGCAGCAATGGGCAGATTGACTTCCAGGCAAACTCCTTGTTTAGGAAGAAGGATGTGAACGGGAGTCAGAGCATCAGAGCATCTCCTGCTGAATTAGGTGTCAAAAGAGGTTCCTCACAAAGCCTTTAAGGTCCCAGCTGAAAAAAATGAGTATCTTCTGTGGGAAATTTAATTAATGTTAAGAACCATCCTTTACACTGTGATTATGATCTTCTTAGTTGTTGGTAAAATGTATGGTTTCTTACATAAAATGAGAATCACAGTGGATGGAAGAGTGTTGTGTATCTAATTCCTTTCTCTTCTCCCTTCTCTCTCTTTTTCTATCTTCTTCCTCCTTGTTTTAATTTGTTTGTTTTGTATGTCCTAGCCTTACAAAAAAAAAATTTTCTCATTCCTATCAGTGAATAAACTTGAATAAATTCTTTGCCTTCTCAAAGCCTGAAATCACTTCTTAGATTGGGACAATAATAGCACTCATTTATAGAAGAGACAAATAATTGAGTATGGCCAAATCAGAACTGACTCTATCTTTTTCTCCATCTGCAACATTAACTTAATCATATTTTTAGAACCTAATCATATCTCCAGAACCTCTGTTATCTCATGAGGTAACAGATTCACAGGTTCTGGGGTTCAGGATGTGGACATTTTGCAGTAACCATTATTCAGCTTACTACACTCATGGTTATTTTGCACCCACATCTCTCTTAAAGATAAAATTATAGGACAGAAAACCATTTAGGATAATAATAAAGACCAACATGAACATTCCCTGAAATACATGTAACATCACAACAGATTGAAGAGTCAAAGAACATACAACCTTGTATTCCTTCTCACTTGGTGGATGTATGCATGGCAAATACTTAGGGCTTAGCCAAACATATGTGATTTAATTTTTTTCCATAAGATATTTATTAACTTGATGCTTTGTTGTGCAAATTGATTAATCTTTATCTGATGTTGAAATATCACTTCTTATATCTTTTTGTTTAACACACTCTTGGGAAAAGTCATATACTGAGAAAAAAAGTCACTGACCAAAATATAGTATACATTTCCAAGTACTGTTTTGGCAAAGAGATGTACATTGAACAGTTGTTCAAGTGTAGTCTCTATTTACTAGGAAATTTATGTTAACTAATATGTTAAGTAATCCCAGAGAAGGCAGTGCCAAAGAATGCTCAAACTACCACACAATTGCACTCATCTCACATGCTAGCAAAGTAATACTCAAAATTCTCCAAGCCAGGCTTCAATAGTACGTGAACCGTGAACTTCCAGATGTTCAAGCTGGATTTAGGAAAGGCAGAGTAACCAGAGATCAAATTGCCAACATCTGTTGGATCATCGAAAAAGCAAGAGAGCGCCAGAAAAACATCTACTTTTGCTTTATTGACTATGCCAAAGCCTTTGACTGTGTGGATCACAACACACTCTGGAAAATTCTGAAAGAGATGGGAATATCAGACCACCTGAACTGCCTCTTGAGAAATCTGTACGCAGGTCAAGAAGCAACAGTTAGAACTGGACAAGGAACAACAGACGGGTTCCAAATCGGGAAAGGAGTACGTCAAGGCTGTATATTGTCATCCTGCTTATTTAACTTATATGCAGAGTACATCACGAGAAATGCTGGGCTGGATGAAGCACAAGCTGGAATCAAGATTGCAGGGAGAAATGTCAATAACCTCAGATATGCAGATGACACCAACCTTACGGCAGAAACCAAAGAAGAGAGCCTCTTAATGAAAGTGACAGAGGGGAGTGAAAAAGTTGGCTTAAAACTCAACATTCAGAAAGCTAAGATCATGGCATCTGGTCCCATCACTTCATGGTAAATAGATGGGGAAACAGGGCAAACAGTGACAGACTTTACTTTTTGGGCTCCAAAATCACTGCAGATGGTGACTGCAGCCATGAAATTAAAAGATGCTTACTCCTTGGAAGAAAAGTTATGACCAACCTAGACAGCATATTAAAAAGCAGAGACATTACTTTGCCAACAAAGGTCTGTCTAGTCAAAACTATGGTTTTTCCAGTAGTCATGTATGGATGTGAGAGTTGAACTATAAAGAAAGCTGAGCACCGCAGAATTGATACTTTTGAACTGTGGTGTTGGAGAAGACTCTTGAGAGTCCCTTGGACAGCAAGGAGATCCAACCAGTCCATCCTACAGGAAGTCAGTCCTGAATATTCATTGGAAGGACTGATGCTGAAGCTGAAAATCCAATACTTTGGCCACCTGATGCAAAGAACTGACTCATTGGAAAAGACCCTGATGCTGGGAAAGATTGAGGGCAGGAGAAGAAGGGTACGACAGAGGATGAGATGGTTGGATGGCATCACCTACTCGGACATGAGTTTGAGTAAACTCCGGGAGTTGGTGATGGACAGAGAGGCCTGGTGTGCTGCAGTCCATGGGGTCACAAAGAGTCAGACACAACTGAGTGACTGAACTGAACTGATGTTAACTAATCCAAAATGTTAAATTTAGTACAAGAGAAATTCGAATGAGCCACAGAAGAATCATCCTGGTACATCCAGCATTTTAAAGTACTTAAGTACATTTTCAAATCACTTGCATCTGTGGTCTCCATTTACACCTACATCATCTTTAAGAATTTTGGAGACAGATTCTAGAGACACAAACCTTTTCTCCCACCACTCAATTCCTTTCCAGCCCATATTACTTTCTTAGCAAAAATTCCCTCAAAGACTCTTCTCCTCTGTTCTGGCTGAATATACTCAATTCCTCATTACTTCATCCCTTCCTGTTCTTTGCTTACAACTGGTGGGACCAAAGGAAGAAATATGACCTAAGTTAGGCAATTATATTTTCTCTCCCTGGAACTTGAATTGGAGTTTGGAAAGACTTGCTCCCTTAGTTGTGGGTGTGCTATTTGTAAGGATATATGAGTGAAGATGGTTTTATTTGGGGCTTTGTCCTGGTAAATAAACCCATGGAACCAAGAAAGAGGGAGAAAGGAGAGAAACCACATAGAAAAGAAGCCTGAATGAAACATTTGGCTACACAGAGAGAAGAGTGGAAAGTAAATGCCTTGGTTCCCAACAGTTTTATTTCCTGGTTCTAATTCCTCTGTTCTTGCTGAATTTGACTCCTTTAGGTTTTATGAGGCATCCATCTTGTCATCCAATAAATTTATTTTTTATGTAGATTTAAGATATTTGGCTGGAGAAGGAAAAGGCAACCCACTCTAGTATTCTTGCCTAGGAAATCTGATGGACAGAGGAGCCCTGCAGGCTACAGTCCTTGGGGTCACAGAAGAGTTGGCCATGACTTAGCGACTAACCAACAACAGCAAGAAGTTGTTTGCATTTAGTGATCTTTTGACTAATATATGGGGGAAGGATATTAGGATAGGGCAAGGATTTGGAAGGTACAAAAGCAAGTTATCAGAAAAGCTAGGAACAGACTCAAGACTTGAGATCTGTGTGTTAGAATTCCATGCCAGGGAATCAATGGGCAAAATTAGGGGCAGGGAAAAGTATTCCTTCTGAGCATCCATTTGAATACTTACGCAAAGGGCTCTCTGTTTCTTTAAGAATTCTGTGAATGTTCTTTAATTTTCTGTATACATCTTCTCACATGTTTGTGTTTGGTACTCAGGTTTTTCAGGTTATTGATTCCTGAGCCTAATTCTCGTGTGGAGGCTAATATATAATTAGAAGTGGAAACAGCTTCCCTATTTAAAGTACACACATTCAATTAGAGAAGGAAGAAATGAAAAACCCCAGGGTTAGTAGAAGGAAAGAAATCTTAAAAATTAGGGCAGAAATAAATGCAAAAGAAACTAAAGAGACCATAGCAAAAATCAACAAAGCTAAAAGCTGGTTTTTTTGAAAAAATAAACAAAATTGACAAACTATTAGCAAGACTCATTAAGAAACAAAGAGAGAAGAATCAAATTAACAAAATTAGAAATGAAAACGGAGAGATCACAACAGACAACACTGAAGTACAAAGGATCATAAGAGACTACTACCAGCAGCTCTATGCCAATAAAATGGACAACTTAAAATGGGCAAATTCTTAGAAAAGTATAACTTTCCAAAACTGAACCAGGAAGAAATAGAAGATCTTAACAGAGCCATCACAAGCAAGGAAATTGAAACTGTAATCAGAAATCTTCCAGCAAACAAAAGCCCAGGACCAGATGGCTAGAGAAGAGCTAACACCCATCTTACTCAAACTCTTCCAGAAAATTGCAGAAGGTAAGCTTCCAAACTCATTCTATGAGGCCACCATCACCCTAATTCCAAAACCAGAGAAAGATGCCACAAAAAAAGAAAACTACAGGCCAATATCACTGATGAACATAGATGCAAAAATCCTTAACAAAATTCTAGCAAACAGAATCCAACAACATATTAAAAAAATCATACACCATGACCAAGTGGGCTTTATCCCAGGAATGCAAGGATTCTTTAATATCTGCAAATCAATCAATGTAATACACCACATTAACAAATTGAAAGATAAAAAACCATATGATTATCTCAATAGATGCAGAGAAAGCCTTTGACAAAATTCAACACTCATTTATGATTAAAACTCTCCAAAAAGCAGGAATAGAAGGAACATACCTCAACATAATAAAAGCTATATATGACAAACCCACAGCAAGCATCACCCTCAATGGTGAAAAATTGAAAGCATTTCCCCTGAAATCAGGAACAAGACAAGGTTGCCCACTCTCACCACTACTATTCAACATAGTGTTGGAAGTTTTGGCCACAGCAATCAGAGCAGAAAAAGAAGTAAAAGGAATCCAGATAGGAAAAGAAGAAGTGAAACTCTCACTGTTTGCAGATGACATGATCCTCTACATAGAAAACCCTAAAGACTCTACCAGAAAATTACTAGAGCTAATCAATGAATATAGTAAAGTTGCAGGATATAAAATTAACACACAGAAATCCCTTGCATTCCTATACACTAACAATGAAAAAACAGAAAGAGAAATTAAGGAAACAATACCATTCACCATTGCAACAAAAAGAATAAAATACTTAGGAGTATATCTACCTAAAGAAACAAAAGACCTATACATAGAAAACTATAAAACACTGATGAAAGAAATCAAAGAGGACACAAACAGATGGAGAAACATACCGTGTTCATGGATTGGAAGAATCAATATTGTCAAAATGGCTATTCTACCCAAAGCAATCTATAGATTCAATGCAATCCCTATCAAGCTACCAACGGTATTTTTCACAGAACTAGAACAAATAATTTCACAATTTGTATGGAAATACAAAAAACCTCGAATAGCCAAAGTCAATCTTGAGAAAGAAGAAGAATGGAACTGGAAGAAATCAACCTGCCTGACTTCAGACTCTACTACAAAGCCACAGTCATCAAGACAGTATGGTACTGGCACAAAGACAGAAATATAGATCAATGGAACAGAATAGAAAGCCCAGAGATAAATCCACGAAACCTATGGACACCTTATCTTTGACAAAGGAGGCAAGGATATACAATGGAAAAAAGACAACCTCTTTAACAAGTGGTGCTGGGAAAACTGGTCAACCACTTGTAAAAGAATGAAACTAGAACACTTTCTAACACCATACACAAAAATAAACTCAAAATGGATTAAAGATCTAAATGTAAGACCAGAAACTATAAAACTCCTAGAGGAGAACATAGGCAAAACACTCTCCGACATAAATCACAGCAGGATCCTCTATGACCCACCTCCCAGAATATTGGAAATAAAAGCAAAAACTAAACAAATGGGACCTAATGAAACTTAAAAGCTTTTGCACAACAAAGGAAACTATAAGTAAGGTGAAAAGACAGCCCTCAGATTGGGAGAAAATAATAGCAAATGAAGCAACAGACAAAGGATTAATCTCAAAAATATACAAGCAACTCCTGAAGCTCAATTCCAGAAAAATAAATGACCCAATCAAAAAATGGGCCAAAGAACTAAACAGACATTTCTCCAAAGAAGACATACAGATGGCTAACAAACACATGAAAAGATGCTCCACATCACTCATTATCAGAGAAATGCAAATCAAAACCACAATGAGGTATACCAGTTAGGATGGCTGCTATTACATGCCAGTCAGGATGGCTGCTATCCAAAAGTCTACAAGCAATCAATGCTGGAGAGGGTGTGGAGAAAAGGGAACCCTCTTACGCTGTTGGTGGGAATGCAAACTAGTACAGCCACTATGGAGAACAGTGTGGAGATTTCTTAAAAAACTGGAAATAGAACTGCCATATGACCCAGCAATCCCACTTCTGGGCATACACACTGAGGAAACCAGATCTGAAAGAGACACATGCACCCCAATGTTCATCGCAGCACTGTTTATAATAGCCAGGACATGGAAGCAACCTAGATGCCCATCAGCAGATGAATGGATAAGGAAGCTGTGGTACATATACACCATGGAATATTACTCAGCCATTAAAAAGAATTCATTTGAATCAGTTCTAATGAGATGGATGAAACTGGAGCCCATTATACAGAGTGAAGTAAGCCAGAAAGATAAAGAACATTACAGCATACTAACACATATATATGGAATTTAGAAAGATGGTAACGACAACCCTTTATGCAAAACAGAAAAAGAGACACAGATGTACAGAACAGACTTTTGGACTCTGTGGGAGAAGGCGAGGGTGGGATGTTTTGAAAGAACAGCATGTATATTATCTATGGTGAAACAGATCACCAGCCCAGGTGGGATGCATGAGACAAGTGCTCGGGCCTGGTGCACTGGGAAGACCCAGAGGAATCGGGTGGAGAGGGAGGTGGGAGGGGGGATCGGGATGGGGAATACATGTAACTCCATGGCTGATTCATGTCAGTGTATGACAAAACCCACTGCAATGTTGTGAAGTAATTAGCCTCCAACTAATAAAAATAAATGGAAAAAAAAAAGTACACACATTCCTAGAACCAGCAAATTGGGGAAATGAATATTGTAAAATTTAACATCACTACTGTAACAGAAAAGTTTGAATGACATAAATTACACATTTTCTGTTAATGTACCATAAATTCAAGAGGTTTAGTACAGTAAAAGTAATTTACTTTCATATATGAAGTATTTGCAGTTTCCTTAGTATACATTCCTGAGATTTTTCACATTAAAATGAATATTAAAGCAAGGCAAAGTTAAATTCTTCTATTTTTCTACCAACTATTTATGAAAATAAACTACTGAATCTAATTCAGAAAATATGGTTACCATTCAGATTCCTTTTTTGGAAATTTGAAAGAAGTGTTGAAAATAAAAGTGCAATAAAATTTGCTGTTAGAACTGCCAAATTGTTATATAAAGCAATCATTTATTCTGAAGCATTTTTTAAGGATTAACTAGAAACATGTTTTTGAAAATGAAAATTAAAATCATTCTTTAAGACAGTTTTTATCATTTCTTTTTCTGGAATTAGAAATTTAAAAAATTATTTATTTTCATTTGTTTTAAATTGTCAATTGTGGTAGAGTGGCTCCTCATTCAGCATAATATTCTTTTTCAACTATGTAACAGACCTGTATTTCACTCATGGAACTAAATATATGCATATACCCACGTGCACACACAAACACACACACATGTATAGATCAATGTAAAGATAGATATATATACATATATATATATGTATATTTTAATGAAATTTGAACATAATTTGATTTGACGTTAAAATGTTTTTAAAATTGAGAACGTTTTTATGTTTTCTATTTTGCTTTCAAATTATTTTTTAAAATAACAGCTGATAATTTTTTTTAACTTAGTGAAGTTTTAGGAAGAAAAAAAATTTCACCTGTGTCATTAGTATTTTACATACATGTAGTGTTGGTAGTGATCTTAATAAATATAGGATATACAGCTACAGAATAGCAAAAGAGAAATGTGACTAAATTGAGAAGAGCTGATGCAGAAATGGTTTCAATGTTTGATGATATTTTTGGATCTCCTCCTTTAAGGAGGTAGTCTTCTACCTTTTCATTGATGTGAGGAAAGTTGCATTTTGGGGAGTGAAAATACTGCTATTGTTATTTGGAAGTTTAAGTGTCAGAGTTAGTGACTCTCTTGATGTAGGGTGGCCACAGGGTGGGATGTGATACATGATGCAGTTGCTTTACTATGCACTCACTCACACTTCCTTGTCATGTCTTCCTGGAGAAAGCAAAGACAAAAGACTGGAAAAAGAAAGACAATATTTATCAGATTTCCCTTCACCTATGGTTGTACTTATGACCTAGGTTTTAGACAAGTGGGCATTTCCATGGTGGCACTCATGAATGAAGAGATGGGGTGAGCTGACAAGAATGGCAACAAAAGGAGTCAGTTCTGCTTGGGTTCAAACAGTGGCCACAGTTTCCTGATTTGATTGCTTTTTAATTGTAGGTCAGGCTGTGGCTGCTCCTTTACCTAGCAAATGTTGCCTTGTGATTCTGAGAATTGTTAGAAAGTGATTCTCTATAATTCTACCTCATTTGTACCAAAGATAAATATCTAGTAATTTTCCTCAAATTAGCTAGAGTGGATTCTAGCTAATTTATAAGAATTAGCTGGTTAATATGGAGAAGGAAATGGCAACACACTCCAGTATTCTTGCCTGGAGAATCCCAGGGATGGAGGAGCCTGGTGGGCTGCCGTCTATGGGGTCGCGCAGAGTTGGACACGACTGAAGTGACTTAGCAGCAGCAGCAGCAGCAGCAGCTGGTTAATATAATTATTCTTGCCATGTTTATCAGCATGTTGGTTAATATAGATATTCTTGCCATGTTTATTGAGCCAATGTTTATTGAGCCCCTAGTATGTGCCAAGTAAGACAGAAATTGGCAATAAATTTAATAAGTAAATTAGGTAATATGTTAGAAAGTATTACATTATATGGAAAAAAAATTAAAAACCAAAGCAGAGAAATAGAATAGGGAAATACAGAGGAAGTAAAAGTGGAGAGAAGATTATAATTTTAAATTAAATCATCAGAGCAACTTTCATTGCAAAGAAGGGATTCAGTAAACACTTGAAACAAGAGATTAAATCATCCCAAGCAAAGGAAAGAGCAAGTGCAAAGGCCCTGAGGTGGGCCTACACCTAATGTGTTGAAGAAACAGCAAAGAGGTCAGTGTAAACTGAGCAAGACGATGAGATCAGAGAGGCAATGGTACACCATTATAAGAAATTTGGCTATTTCCTTAGTGAAATTGGAAGAATCTGGAGACCTTTAAGAAGTGGCATCTTACTTATAATCTTATTCATATTTTAAAAGAGATCACCTGGTTGTTTTGCTGAGCATAGGCTGCAGTAGGATCAGGATAGAAGCAGGAGATCAGTTAGGAGCTCAGCCATTAGCGGTGGGAGAAGGGGAGCTAGCTGAGAAGACAGAAGAAGCAATGGGTGAGCTAAGTGAGGGGCCACTGAGAAACTCATGAAGAGAGTGTACTTAGGAAGAGAAATTGAGCGCCTGAGTTGGGTATTATTGAAGAAAGAGGCAACCTGAGAATGAGCTATTATATTTAATTACTGGGAAGCCATTGGCAACCTTGAAAAGAGCAGTTAAAAGAGAGTGGTGGGTGGAGTGAGTTTAAGAGAAAATAGATGGTGAGGAATTGGAGACACTTAATACAGACAATTTCTCAGGGATTTTTTTAAAAAATGTTTGTTTATTTATGTTTGGTTTTATTGGGTCTTAGTTACCACATGCAGGCTCTTTGTTGGGGCAAGATGGCTTTGTTACTCTGTAGCATAAGGGATCTAGTTCCCAGACCAGGGATTGGACCCAAATCTCCTGCACTGAAAAGTGGATTCTTAACCACTGGGCCACCAGCAAAATCCCTCTCAAGGATTTTTGATATAAAAAGGGAAAAAAGGAAATGGGTCAGTAACCCACAGGCAAGGTGAGCAGTTAGAAAAAGCCCAGTGATCAGGGTTGGAAACTGGATCCTGGAATAAGTCTTTTGCCTGAGTGACTTAGCAGGACTTGCTACAGAGTAGTTACACAAGATGCTGGGCAAAGCTGGAATGAATACGGGTAAGATGCTCTGCAGATGCTAAACAACTGTGTGAGACACAGGGTCACAAGCGGACAGCGGTCAACTCAGTGCCTTAACCCACAGGGACTTCAGGGACCATACGCGAACTGGATTAGTATAAAAATCGACTGAAAAATTATCTGACAAATATAAAGCTATTTAAATAATGAAAGAAAAATGTGGTCACAAGCTATATATTTGAAGTCAAATTTAAGTGAGAACTTCACCCTGGAAGCTAGCATGTTATAAAGCTTTCACTGTCCAAAAATGGGAAGCTCAGAAATTTATCAAGTATATTTATATCTTTAATCTGGCCCTGAGATTAGAGAGAAATTTTTCATGTGGGTGTTTTCATAAAGGACAGAATGAGCGATGCACTCGATAATATTTTTACAACAATTGGAGACAGTTTGTATATGAGGTCAGGCATAGCATGTTCCAGTTTTGTGGTTTTATGGATCTGGTTTAATGCAGGAATCAAGCTTGGAGACTTTAGATGAATATGGAGCTGCTGCAATGATCAGATATTTGAGTTGGGCATTTACCAGAAGCAGAATGAAGTCACTGGAGATGAAAGTTGCTGGTGAGAAGCTACAGCAGGCTGATCCGTGTTGGCTGTTTGATGACAGAGATGATATTTTGATGTAGAAATTCCAGACCTGGGTTCTTATCTTTATAGAGAGCTATCGCATCTCCTTATGAAGGTGGGCCAGAGGTATGCCTGCCGCCTCTTAGGGCTTTCTCCAAAAGTGATGTTGGGTGTGTGCTCAGTCGTGTGTGACTCTTTTGCGACCCCACAAACTGTAGCCCACCAGGCTCCTCTGTCCATGGGATTTCCCAGGAAAGAATGTGGAAGTGGGTAGC
Source organism: Cervus canadensis (assembly GCF_019320065.1). Lineage (NCBI taxonomy): Eukaryota > Metazoa > Chordata > Mammalia > Artiodactyla > Cervidae > Cervus > Cervus canadensis. The sequence goes on along the minus strand of NC_057394.1, from coordinate 72,329,111 downwards.
CATTTCCTCCTCTGGTGGATCTTCCTGATGGGGATATTCTTCGCCAGTGCTTCTCCTGCATTGGCAGGTGATTTCTTTACCGCTGCACCATCTGGGAAATCCCCAAAATAGTGTTAGAGCATAATAAATGGATGAAAAGGGGGCACAGGGTTTTATATCCAAATAATCTCAAATATTTGCATCTACCATAGCAGAAACAGAAGATAACTCCTATAGCACATTGATTTCTTTATTTTTTAAATTCTTAAAAATTTTATTTATGTATGGCTGTGATGGGTCTTTGTTACTGTAGGATTTTTCTCTAGTTTTGGAGAACTGGAGCTACTCTCTAGTTGCAGTGTGCAGGCTTCTCACGGCAGTAACCTCTCTTGTTGTGGAGCACGGGCTCTAGGGCACCTGGGCTTCAGTAGTTGCGGCTCCTGGGCTCTAGAGGACAGGCTCACTAGTTGTGGCTCATGGGCCTGGCTGCTCCATGTATGTGGGATCTTCTCAGATCAGGGATTGAACCCATGTCTCCTGCATTGGCAGGCAGATTTTTTACCACTGTGACACTAAGGAAGCCTGGACACATTGATTTCGAGCTATGACTGTGTGTCATTGAGCAGAACTGCAAAGGAGTCCCCCACATAATCAATCTGTTAACATTTGAAAAAAATAGATGCTTTCTATGTAGCTGCCATAGTGGATCTGCTAAAAATCAACACCACTACCAACATATTTATGACAGAATTTGTGACTAGATGTTTTTCCAGGAAATAATTAATATCAGTATCTAATATTAGTTGACTACTTATACTATGGGCCATGCATAATGTGAAAAGCTTTATAGATACAACTATAATGACTAGAAATTGCTCTGTTTCTCCATTTTGCTGATGAAGTTAATAAAAATCTCCCCGATGTCTCAGAAATAGTAACTTGAGCCCAGACACTGACTTTGGGGCCTTCCTTACTTCCTATTTCACCTGCTTCTTGGAAGGTTCTGGAAACATGAAATTTCAGATACTAGTGGCCCTTTTGTCTTCCTGTTTGCTGTAATTGAAGAACATAGAGTGATACTCGATAGACTGTGCTGTGCTATGCTCAGGTGCTCAGTCATATCCAATTCTTTCTGACACCGTGGACTGTAATCCACCAGTCTCCTCTGTCCATGGGATTCTCCAGGCAAGAATACTGGAGTAGATTCCCACCTCTTACTCCAGGGGATCTTCCTGACCCAGGATTGAACCCACATCTCCTGCATATCCTGCACTGGCAGGCAGATTCTTTACCGCTGCACCATCTCGGGAGCCCACTAAATAGACTACGTACAGAAAAAGTGGGGTGTGTATGTGTTTGTGTGTGTGTGTGTGTGTGTGTGTGTGTAGGGGTTGGAGTGTTGTGGAATGTTTTGGGTATATGTTGGAGAGAGGAAGAAGAAACAGAAACTACAATCCATCCCTGTTTTAGTCCCTTTTAAAATAGGAATTAATTACATATAAAATAAAATTAAAATATGGAAATACCTAAGATTGGCGATCTGTTGGCCATGACCACTATCAATTGGCCATGAAGAAAATTATTTATGTTACAGCACAGGGAAGCAGAGAGTGGAATAATTATGTGAGTGGATCCTGAGGTCAGATGTCCTAGGGTCCAATCCTTTTTTTGTTCATTTCTTCTCCCCTATAAACCTTAGTTTCCTCATTTCTTCCTGAATCAAAGGATGATGAGGATTAAATGAAACAGTCTACCTAATGTATTTACCATAGCATCAGTTGCTTTTAGCTTTTATCATAATGAGGAATTTTGATTTAATATTGGGAAGTCATTTCTGATGACTTTTTAAAATTGGGATTTGTTAGGAAGGATGATGGTAGAGCCTCTTTTACTGGGTTTATTTAAAAGCAAAATGTACTCCATAGTCTGAAATGACTGAGGTGTGATTTTTCCTAGATCTGGGTGCATAGATAAGACGACCTTCAGAGATTCTCTTTAACTTTGTGAGCTTTTTTTTAAATCAAATTACTCCACTTTTCTTCAAAATATGATTTGTCATCTATTCCAATTCTAATGCTTAGAAAGAATAATTGTTAACTTATAGACTTTATAACTATAACTTATATAGACTATATAATAATTGTTAACTTATAGCTCTCATAGGCTTTCTTATGGACCAGTTTTTAAAAGTTTTGGCTACAAACAAACACTCAAAAACAGATAAGCAAACAAAAGACACATTCATTTTTAAACACAGTAATATATTTAAATAATTTTAAATGAATTTGAATAATATTTTTAAAATGAAATAATAGTGAGAAAATTGCAAAAAAAAAAAAAGCTAGGTAAAAAATGTCAGGCCATTGCATTTAGTTACTCTCCTGTGTCTTCCTTTATTCACTGATTCATGTATTCATCTTATTCCTCTGCTCCTGCATATAATAATCACAAATCTCTCGAGTGACTCCTGCATGCTATGCTGGCTACCATCTCCATGGCCTGTGATTTCTACTCATGTGAAGCTTGAAAAAAACTTTGAACATGAAGTACAAATGTTAAATAAAATTTCAAGAAAATAATGTAGTTGATATTTTAAGAAACCATATAACAGTTCTCATCTTTCTTTCAAAACATTAATAAACATAAGACTTAACCACGACTCGTTTAGCTCAGCCACACTTAGGTCATCTTCCCCTCCTTTGTTTCCTAAATGCAGAGAACTCTTTATGACACAGATTTAATGTGATAGAGTAATTCTTAAAAGCTTAATCTTACTTTGCTCAAACTAAAATCTTTGTATTTAGGCTGTTTGGATGAATTAATTATGGGCAAAGACCAGGATACTAACTAATATCAGAAGTGGAGATATAGAAAATATATGAATTGTGATTTGAAGCTTATTAAGACTTTCATATCAGTGGTATACTGATTACAGTTTTTGATCAAGCTTGTTATCTCTAGTAAATATAAAGTCGTGAAGGCATAGGAGTATGTTTTTGCCCATGTTTGAGCCTAATCAATTCCTTCTCTAGTAAGTTAACACGGTCCTGTAAGTGTCCACCTTTTTGCAACCCCATGGACTGTAGCCCACCGGGTTCCTCTGTCCATGGGATTCTCCAAGCAAGAATATTGGAGTGGGTAGCCATTCACTTCTCCAAGGGATCTTCCCAACCCAGGGATTGGAGTGGGATCTCCTGCATTAAAGGCAGATTCTTTATTGCCTGAGCCACCAAGGAAGCATGGTCCTAAAGTGCTTATATTGTTCATGAGTGAGAGTAAAACTAACTTTAGAAATCATTAATAAAAATAAATGATAAAAGTTCAAGTGTTACCACTTTTTTTAAAAAGGAAAAAGAAAAAATTGTAAATCTATAAAAAAGGAAAAAACTCAATTACCCCTAAAATAGTAAAGAGATAGAATTAATTTTATCTATATAGAATGAATTGGAGGGGACTATGTAGGAAAAGAAATATGAGGTGATAAGCAGGCAAATTCATTTAGTAAATTGTCACTTAATAGTAACTATTTTTTTAAACTACAGCATGAATTTGGATACAAGTACTTCTAGAAATGGACAAAATACATCTTATTCTTTGGATCTCACTTAATTTGTTTACAAATAACACATAAATAAAGATTCAGATAGATTATACTTGGTTTACTGTGAGTTATACAGAGATCAAACTCATGAATTATTTCCCATAATCTGCACCAGGTGTTTTAACTGTTTTTATAATATTCACAGATAATGTTGAATAGGACTTTATGAAGCTACTGTAACAGGAAGGGACAGAGGAAGCTTACATTTTCTTATTTTGTTGTTAGTAAAGGGAGTAACTTAAATGATATCCACTTATTCCTCATTTGAAAGAAAGTGAAAGTGAAGTCACTCAGTTGCATCCTACTCTTTACGACCCCATGGACTATAGCCTTCCAGGCTTCTCCATTCATGGGATTTTGCAGGCAGGAGTACTGGAGTGGGTTGCCATTTCCTTCTCCAGGGGATCTTCCCAATCCAGGAATCAAACCTGGGTCTCCCTCATTGTAGGCAGATGTTTAACCTTCTGAACCACCAGGGAAGCCCATTTGACAGAAGAGCACTACCATGAAATAATTTTAGAAGAAACTTTAACCATCACTGCTAGATTTTTTTCCAAAAAATGTAAGGAGTTAAAACTAAATAAAATATAGTCCATGTAGCAAAAGAGAATCCAAACAAAATATCAAGGAAAACAGATAATGTTTTAAAACACAGATAACTAGTGTGATATAATTTTAAATATAGAATATGAGCTATATTAAAATATTATAAAATGTACCAGAATATTTCTTTTAATTCCTATGGCGTCATTATAGTGAGTTTTATTTCTTTTTTACACTTACTTGTATTTTATGCACTTTTTTAAACTTTAAAAATAGTTGAGGTAATTGACATATATTGAGAAATGATCCCCAGGATAAGTCTAATTAACATCTATCATCAAACATAGTTACAAAATTTTCTCTTTATACATTTTTTGTAATAAAAAGATATTACTATCAGGAAGAAAAATCATAAAAATCATAAAATACCTGGCCTAAAACTCAAATAGTTGAATATTTGAACTTTAACCAAACAATTAGATCTAGAGTGTTTTTTAATAAGTAGGTAAATTTTATTCTACTTAAAGGCCAACATTCTTTCCTTACAACACAAAAATACTGACAAGTGGCAGATACAGTCGGTGTCGAGCTGTACAATTGAATACCTGTAGTTTTGGTGAGTTGTGACATACCCACTGTGAGCTAAGTCTGGCTCTGAAGGAGTGAATACACTGTGTGTTCTGCTGTGCTTAGTCGCTCCGTCGCGTTTGACTCTGCGTTAGGTGGATCCTAATGATGTGGGCATGTGACCCATGTAGAGTGCAAATCAAAGACCTTCCAAGTAGTTCTGCTTTTTATTCTTTTTATAAAAATACATTTTGTAACAGTTTATTTCCACTTCAACAGACCGTACAAATCACATTTTAAAAGAACAAAAAAGTCAAATGCTTGGGAAGGCAGTGGTGTTAGATGAAGAGAATTGACGGCTCTGCAGATTTTAGAGTGTCTTTTAAGTTGGCCACGTAAAATCAGTTTTTGAGGATACTTTCAGGAAGATGGAGTGGAAAACTGGTACAAGTCTCTGTGCTGTAGGGCGGGGGTTGGGATGACCCAGGAGTCAGGCAGGAAGATCCCAGTTGCTCCTGGGGGCGACTTGTTCTCTGACACATCCTTGCCCTCTGAGGAACAGAAGGGTATAACACGTCTTACCGTAATTCTTCAAATTTTTCGGCCTAATGCCTGGGTATCACCATTTCTCAGGCCTCTGGGCCGATGCTGTGTAATACCAATTAGGAGTATGATATTGAACTTCCTGCTGTGGAAGGCACTATCAAGGAGTCAGTGTCTTTGATCTTCTGTTTTCCTTCTGAAAGTTGGCATAAACATGAGAATAAACTATAACGTCACTTTGTGTAGCAACCATGGCCTCACTCTCAACTTGTCTGCATAACCATGAAAATGCAGCTCTTCTAATACACATATTTTAAAAACCATAATGAGCCTCATGTGATCTGATCTTGTTTCCATGAAGTAAGTCACTAGAGATGTGCAATGAGGGATGTGTGGGAGAAAATGCTCTTCTAAGTCCTTAAGATTTGAGGCAAAGTGTTTTGAATCCCATGAACCAAATAAAGTCTTTGGATGTAGCGTCAATAGGTAAATCTACATGAGCCCTGAAAAATTTTTTTTGATTCATATCCCCTCTGGGCCTTGGCCATGAGTCCAGCAGTTCTGTCCCTCCTGTATAATCTCATAAAGAGTCAGCACATTGAAGGCTTATATCAGTGCGTTGCACTCGAGTGATGCACATTTAATTCATAGATGTAGCTCTGACAAGTATCAGAGTTCCACACTTTGTTTTAGGTGTGTTTAATTCAACAGATTATTATTATTTTTTTTAGTTTTCCTGTGACTACTTTACTAAGTTTGGAGAGAGTGATGAATATGACCTCTTTGGATAGATTAGATAACTATTAAGCTCCTTCTGAGTCCTGAGATTCCATATTTCTATGGCTTGATACTTAACCTACGGATCCCTCAAAATATATTTCAATTGTTCCCCCTTTTCTTCTTTAGCTTTCTCCTACTCATCAGTAAATGTTTAAGAAAGAAGCATTGTGATAATTGGGCTGCATGCAATATGAGTACCAAAATAACAGTGATTTAAGTAGATAGAAATAAATGGTTTCTCCTTTGGAAGTTAGGATTTTGAGTTCAGGACTGGTGAGGAAGATCTGTAGCTGTCTGAGACTTAGGCTATTTCAAGATTTCCACAATGTCATTCCTAGGGAATCAATCAATCATCTTCATTCTTAAGCAGGGTGGAGGAGAGGCAGAAGCAACCTGCACTTGCCTTTAAGATTTGTCTTGGAACTTATTTCCATCATTTCTCTAACATCCTATTGGTCAGAACTTCCCATAGGGTTACTGCTAGCTACAAAGAAGACTGAAAAGTTTATTAACTCCCCGCCCCTCTCTCTGTCTTTCTGCTCCCAGATTAGCCATGTGCTCAGTTTTTGCCGAGGATTTCTATTATTGTTGTAAGAAAGTTAGAATGCTTATTAAAATATACATAGCGCAGTAAAACACTACACACATGTGGTGTGCCCAGTCACTCAGTCATGCCCTATTCTCTATGATCCCATGGACTGTAGCCCGCCAGGCTCCTCTGTCCATGGGATTCTCCAGGCAAGAATACTGAAGTGGGTTGCCATTTCCTTCTCCAGAGGATCTTCCAACCCAACGATCAAACCCATGTCTCCTGCAGTGGCAGGCAGATTCTTTACCACTGAGCTACCTGGGAAGCCCAGCTACATGCACACAGACACACACGCAAATGAATTTTCCATAAAATCTCATTATTTTTCAATCTTTAGCATCAGGAAGAAGATATGTTTTCCAGATGCCAATTAAAGTTTGATTCAATAGCCATCAACTGCATGCCTCTTTAGAAATGCAAGTTAACCCAATATGTAAGAGCATCAGTGTCTGCCTTAGATGGCTATAGTGTTGTTAGTTACCCCTGTGTGATATGAGCAAGTTTATCTCTGGGATTTTCCATTTCCTGACCTGAAAATGGGTATAATATATAACTTGCAGAAGTAGTCATGTTTAAATTATATAGTTTATATAAATCTCTTAAAACAGTGTCAAGTATGTAGCAAGTACTCAACAATGTTAGTTTAGAAATTAAAAAAGAATTCTTAAGTTCTCTGACAATAAAAGATAAGTGAATCACAGTCTCTCCACTAAATGACTTTATGTGGCAGGCCAGATGTACTGTGGAGAAGAAAAGAATGAACGTTAGAAGCAGGCAAGACACTTTTATAATTCTGATTGTATGAACTCGGGCAAGTTATTTCTCTTCAATTTGAGTTTATTCATCTGAAAAATGGCAACAATTATGTATCAGAGTTTCTTAAGCATCAACTGACAATGTGTATGATATACTGTGAAAACTCAGAAATACTAAGTTTAGTAATGATATAATATCTGGTATTAACTAGTGTTAATTCATACCAAATTTGTGCTGAGATCTATACATGTATTATCTCATATAATCTCAATAAGAAATCTGTATCATGGTATTTTTCTTTCCACTTTAGGATGAGAAAAAGGAGCCTTAAACTCCAAAGATCGCACAACAGTTTGTTGGAGGAGCTAAGAATTCATACCTAGGTATGAAGCCATTATTGTAAAATACATCCTACGGTGGAGTGGTTTGGAAGAAGGGAAAATGTGCTGGGAACAGTGAATGTTTTAATTTAGCCAGATCACAGTGAATACAGTGGATGTGTGGATGTCAAGACTGGAGTTTAGACTGGAGACACATTTGGAGAGCTTTGAATATAACAGTGGGGATTCAATACTTAACTGAGAAACAAAGGAGGAAATGTGGAAGATTTTTATGAGTATACAAGCTGTTTCTTAGACAGGGTGGAATAGATGAATTAAAGAAAGAAGAAAGATTTTTAAAAAAAAAACAGGAAGATGACTAAGAGGCTATTTTAACGTTCTGCTGTGGACGAGATCTAGGGCACTGGTCACGGGAAAATGTAGTGAGTCTGTGTCTGGGAATGTTAAAGTCCTCACATGTCACTTGTTAAGCAGTGTGTTCAAGAGGAAACTGTTAGTGTGCCGTTTTAAGGAAACCCTCCCATATTAGCAGGAGGGCACCCAAGTTATACCACAATCAATTCTGGGTTTACAAGAATTCTACCTAAGCCATACATTTGCCACATTTTCCCTGCTTACATCTTACCTCTTCTTTGCTCTTGTTTGCTATAACTCTGTCTCTGACTCTGGTACCTTTAGTCTTCCTGGCCTTTGACCTGTTTGCTGTAAAATGTAGGTATCACTATTATTCAGATATGGTGAGGCCAACAGATGCGGAAAGGTCTGCCACTGAAAAACGATTTTGTTACTCACTGTATCCAAGTGGAGGGAGGACATTTGCCATACGGGGCCACATGGAGAAGAACCAGGGTTAGTCAGGAGGCAGAGAGTGTGAAGGGAAATGTGACAAGAGCCTCTACTGGGCTTTGAGTCACAGGCAAGACAGAACAAGCAGGTCTAGGTTCAGTTAGTTTGATTAGTTTCAGTGGGCTCTGGCTGTTGGCACCGTCTCTAGTTATCTGGTACCTGGCCCGAGAGTAGTTAGGGCAGGGAGATAAAGGGCTAGAGTATGGGAACCTGATAAACAGGAATTAGTTGGGGTGTTGGTTCTGGTCATTCCTTTACTATCTTTAGGAGCTGGCTAGTCCTGGGAGGAGCAGTCCCTCCAGAGTCTGCAAGAGCCCAAGATGTCAAAGCATCAAATGCAGAAACTGCAAAGCATGGTTATTACACTCTGATCCACTGCTTTTCCTCCTAGCTTGTAATGAAGGCTTTTCTTCCTGACTCAGCAAAGTCAGACTTTTTTTTTTACAAGCTAGTATTTTTTTGAGCTTTCTGGCTTAGTCAAAGGCACTTATTAATGGGTGGGAAGAAGTGTGGGGAAATGGTTCAGTGAGCAAAGTCCCAGATCAGCATAAAGGCTAATCACTTATGTCTACTGTGACAAAGACACTGAGAACTTGAATTTAGATGGATTCAAAATGGTATATCACAATCTGTATGATCAGTGGCACTGGTTAGTGGTTAACATACTGAATTGGTATATACAATTCTTTATGCAGGAAAGTCATGCTACATTAGAAGTTGGGGGAATACAGTCTGTTCTGTATATTGACACTCTATGACTCTAAGTAATTTGCTTCAGAAGCTTTCAGATTTTGCTTTTAAAAAGAAGGGATTGGGTTAGCTAATCTGTGAGGTCCTTCTAGCTTCAGCATTCCAAATGTTAATGCTGACACTTAAAAATAAAATTCTGAAATACGTTTGGTGCAGTATTTATAGGGATTTCTTTTCATTTTTAACTTGATACGCCAACTAGACAAGCTCTTTTAGCTTTCAGCTCAAAATATTCAATTACATCCCTCATCTTTCCCTTCAAAAGAAGTGCTATGTTAGGGAATTTATTGCACATAATATAACATGTGTTTATGGTTCAGTATGAGAGAACCCACTGTTTTTTTTCCCCCAATTTTGGGTAAAAAACAGCAGCTTAATCAGTGATTATAAATTCTGAGTCCAGCTTTCCATTTACAAACAGTGAGGCTGAAAGCTATAAACATTCTGACTTCCGCCTGGGGAAGAGTTGAGTGTTCCAGCAAATGTACATTATTGTTGGAAAATTCAGGATTCATTTTTAATGTCTCCATAGCATGCTGTTTCCATACATACTATTCAAGTTTACACAATGTCCTCAGGACTTGGGACACAACTTTGCCTCACAGAATTCATACTGCATCCATAGACCTAGACACATTGAAATAAAGTTCTCATGGAGTTAAGAATTTGTTTATCATCCTCTCCTCTTTTTTTGGTTGAAATGAGGTGGGAAAATTGATTTATTGACTTGTAAAAGTCAAAGAGATTTATCTTTTAAAAAAATCTTTTTTTTTTTTTTTTTAATATAAAGCACTTGACATATGTATTTACATCTTGGGTGAGGAGAGGCAGGACTGCTTTCTTACATTGGTTGAGTAGCAGTCTTTAAATTCATATTATAATTTTGGTGGCTGAAACAGGGGAAGGCAAGTGGTAATTTGTAAACAGTAATTTGTAAAACAGTGTAAACAGTAAACAGGGGATGAGAAGTAGGTGGACAGAAGAAGGGAATCTAGTTCTTGAGAGATGCTTGTTTGGAAATGTTTTCTTAACTTGGATTATAAGAGTTCAATAATATTGCTCTTTTGCTTATAAATTGTTAAGAGGATGTCTTGAAGATCAAGTACTCAGAAATGCAAATAAACAGATTTTTAGTGGTAGATTTTCTTTCTGAACAGTATGATCCCATGTTTCTCAATACCTCTAGGTCAGAGGTGATGTCCCAAGGAGTTTTTGAAGCTAAAGAATAAACATGCCCATTTCCCTGGAACATCAGTTTTTGCTTGTTTATTAATAATAAAATAAACATTATGAAAATAAAGCAATGTCCATATTTTAGTAAAACAAAAATTGAATAAAATTTTCACCAGTGAGAAGCTTTTCTGGTTATACTCCCTCACCTGGGGGTGATTGATGTCCAGTGCTGGGTATCTGTGGAGAATTGCCTCCAAGACCTCAAAATCCACTGACGCACAAGTTCCTTATAGAAAATGGTGTAGTACTTGCATATAACTTACACACACCTTCCTGTGTGCTTTTTATCCTCTCTAGATTTCTTTTAATAGTACAATGTAAATCTTAAATGAATAGTTGTAAATACAGCATAAATGCTATTTCAATAGCTATGGGCACACTGCAAATTTAAATTTTGCTTTTTGGAACTTTCTGGAATTTTTTTTCCCCAAATATTTTTGATTAAGGATTGGTTGACTACAAAGATGTGGGGCCCTTAGATGTGTATTTGTGCTTCTCCATCGGTAGTGTAAGAGTCACCAATCTAGTCAACCCCTTTTCCTTTAGAGTTCAGGAAATTGTGCCACAGAGATGTTAAGCTGCCATGGCAACCCAGATTTGCACACTCTAATGCTAATCACCCATTTGGTCAATAAATATTTAGCATCCCCTTGCTATGTTCAAGGTTTTGTGGTCAGACTGGCTCTACTCTCCTGGTCACATGATGATGGGTACCATTCTCCAGACCTTACAATATCTCATTTTTACATCTAATGTGAAAAACGAAAAATCTGTTTTCTACAAATAACAGGAAGAGTTTATTGCATTGTACCAGGCCTGTTTGGTTCATGTGCTTATGACAAAACCAATCACTTTCTGGGGGATTATAATGCTTTGATTGACTTTTGCCAGGTCAAATGTTGCATCTCTTCCTGGTAGGAGGGAACTCATTCAAAACACATAGTCAGAAAATAGAGGACAGATTGGTTGCCCTGAAGGAAAAATGGATTTTGATTAAGAAAGGAAGAGTGACTAGATTCTAGGTGTCAAAAATGTCAAAAATAAGAGTGCTGAAATGATAATATTTCAATGACAGTAATGGGGATGATTATTTTTTACAATTGAAAAAGTTTACTTTTTCATACTACTATGATGGAGGTTGTAATTCAGCAGCCTTTGGGCCAAATTTAGCCTGTATAACGTCCTTAAAGGACTTCCCAGGTGGCCCAGAGAACAGTAAAGAACTCGCTTGCCAGTGCAGGAGATTTAAGAATTTGGGATTGGATTTGATCCCCAGATGGGGAGGATCCCCTGGAGGAGAGCAAAAGCCCCTCCAGTAGTCTTGCCTGGCGAATCCCCGTGGACAGAGGAGCCTGGTGGGCTATAGTCCATAGGTCACAAAGAATCAGGTACGACTGAAGTGACAGCATGCACACGTGCAAGTGTTCTTAAAAATAAGTTTGTGTGCTGCTATCATTCACCCCTTGTTGTCTTTTTCTTCATTCACACACATTACTTATGACCTATGACTCCATTCAGGAGGGACTCTAGGGACTCCTCAAAAGGTCATAATTAAAGAATAATTATTTTAAGAATGGTTATCTTCCTGTAGACATAAACATGATGCTTTCTGTACCTTAAGTGATTTGCTAATGACCTCTCCCCTATCTATGATGTTTTCCATATCATGGGTCAATTCTGTTTTGAAATTTAGCACAAGTTAGTAAATGGGCCCATGGGAAAGGTCCAAAGTTTGTACCAGCACACACTCTCATCACTCATGTGTTCACTCCTCATAACTTTGGTAGTTTTCCAGGCAGTCTGTCCCTTTCTGCCACATCTCATTAACTTTGAGTAAACATAGACTGGGCCTGGAATAGCTCACAAGCAGGGTCGGTCTCCAAGCACTCTTGTTCACTGTCACACAGAAGATAACCCTAGTAGAATGTCAACTCCATGTGAATAGGAACTTTCCTTTGTACACCATCCTTTCTCCAGCTCCTGAAATACTACCAGGCATAAAGCAAGTACTCAATGTTTATTAAGATGAATGAATGAGAGACATGTACCTAGTACATGACAACAGAGTCAATAATGTGGAAATAGTTGTCTTTCTCTGTTTTATCTTCTTCTCAATCTGAAAATTTGGCATTGTTATCTTCCATGTTTATTATCCTCTCCTGCTAGCAAGATTTTAGAGAGAACTAACTGTTGTTCTTGTACCATACCACTGATTTCCAATATACCCTTGGGGCAAGTCTGGGTTAGTCTGGGGAGGGTGAATGTCATCAAAGAGAACTGTGTTGATGCCCAAGGATATTGTACCACACTGCAATCACAACTTTTAATGCAAATTTCTGATATTATGAGGTGCATGAAGACCAAGACCAGATGAAGTGGTCTCTTGTACATATTTACAGTTGCCTATGTGTTGAATAATTTCACCGTGTGTAAAAAGGATATGTGTTTATGAAGCTGGGTCTTATATCCTGGAAGCTGGGCTTCCAGGTAAAGACCTTATTATTTCAGACACTTTATTTCTATTAGTATAATCCTGCTGTGGATTTGGGGGTTCAGAATTTTGTGCTTCCCTCTATCTTGGGCCATGTGACTGGTCTCTCTGCCCTGTATCCTAACAGTATGTGTGTGCTTGTTCGTTCAGCCATGCCCGACTCTCTACCACCCCATGGACTGTAGCACACCAGGCTCCGCTGTCCATGGAATTCTCCAGGCAAGGTGCTAGAGTGGGTTGCCATTTCCTACTCCAGGGGATCTTCTCAACCCAGGGATCCAACCCACGGTTCCTACATTGGCAGGTGCATTCTTTATCACTGCACCACCTCGGAAGCCCTCACCTGAGGGTAGTCTTTATTTTGTGACTTTTATGTCAGTAGGTTCTGCCCAATTTAACTAAGTTGTGCTATGTTTGGTAGTTCTATCAAGCCAAGCCTATAAATGATGTTTAATGCAATGTTTATATAGTCTGGCTGTGCTGATCAGCTTGTGTGTGTACTCAGTCATGTCTGACTTTTTGTGACCCCATGGACTGTAGCTTATCAGGATTGCCATTTCTAAGCTTAGGGGGTCAGCTTAGATGATCAATTTAGATGGTGATTAGTGTCTTCCTTTCTTATATTCAAGCAATATGAGAAAGACTTAATACAATGGTTGACCTAGACTGAAATCAGAAATACTTTGAATGAACTTCTCATGTATAGACAAAGGAACCAAGGTTAGGTGACAGAAGAAACTCAAACTGGCCATTCTAATTTTCTTATTATAATACAAAGTAGAAAATTCATATATACATTTAATATGATAGGTCAATCATTCAATTTTATTGGCAATTAACACAAAGCTACTGCTAATGGAAAATGCATTTTCTTTCCAAAATATTATCAGTTCAAGTCAGTTCAGTCACTCAGTCATGTCCAACTCTTTGCGACCCCATGGACTGCAGCACGCCAGGCCTCACTGTCCATTGCCAGCTCCCGGAGCTTGTGGAAACCATGTCAATTGAGTTGGTGATGTCATCCAACAATCTCATCCTCTGTTGTCCCCTTCTCCTCCTGCCTTCAATCTTTCCCAGCAGCAGGGTCTTTTCAAATGAGTCAGCTCTTTGCATCAGGTGGACAAAGTATTGGAGTTTCAGCTTCAATGTCAATCCTTCCAATGAATATTCAGGACTGATTTCCTTTAGGATGGACTGGTTGGGTCTCCTTGCTGTCCAAGGGACTCTCAAGAGTTTTCTCCAACACCACAGTTCAAAAACATCAATTCTTTGGTGCTCAGCTTTCTTTATAGTCCAACTCTCACATCCATACATGACTACTAGAAAAACCATAGCTTTGAATAGATGGACATTTGTTGGCAAAATAATGTCTCCACTTTTTAATATGCTGTCTAGGTTGGTATTATAATGCTTTATATTTTAGTGGTAACCTCGAAAAAAGGGGCATATATTTTAGTTTGTTTATAACCACAATATCTAAGTAATCCTACTTTAAGGGAAAAAAAGACAAAGATAATTGACCAAAAATTCAATACAGAATTTCTTTCTGATTAAACGAAGCAGTTTTTTTGGTTTAGTGAGAAAAGAAGTAACTAAACAGTTAGTACCTCTGGCTGTTGTTTCTTTTAATTTTAACATGCATTGACTTCTTGCACCAACAAAAGTACCATGTTGAGGTTAGTTGTGTAGTAAATCAAACTTTAAACAAACCAAGAAGAAGAGGCATTTTGATCAATCACATGTTGCTATAGAATGTGGTATAAAATAGCTTTTAAGAAAAATATCTGATAAATATAGCAGATGTTCAGAAAACTGACTTTTTAATATACTTTCAAACTAAAGCGCACTTTTATTTCTTTCTATAAAACAAAGGTGTCGCCTCCAAGTTGAAGCTATAATTATGTATTTACAAGGAGGAAATACAATCCAGATTTCTGAATAATGTGATTTTTCAAATCCAACTTACAGAAATAAGTACGACTATCAATTAACAATATCTTGAGCTCCCATTAAGTACAAAGAAATAATTTAGATTTCTGGGCATCTTTTGTTGTTGCTTGTTATTTTCAAAAGAAGTATTCCCCTCTAGTTTAAAAGGTTATGAAAGAATGGAAACAAATGGAGTCACTTCCGTGATGGGCTGCCTCTGATTTCAGCATCTGAGTGCCTTCAAGCTAATCGTGTGTCCTGCCAACAGTGGGCTGGGTGGGGAGTGAGGAAGGGCTGTGGGTTGTGGGAACTGTGGAGATTGTGGGAAGAGAAATGCACAGAGAGGCAAGAAAGCGTTCCATGAAATTAGAGATGGCAAGGGCATGAGTTGGTAAAATGGGCGCTCCTGCCTGGCGTATGTGTTTTCTTCCTTGGTCTGGGCTTTGCCCTCTCATCACCCCCACACAGCCTTGGATCCCTGGCCCTCACTTGAAGAAAAAGACTGATTCAAGGGAAATTCCAGATGAGCTCTGATGTTCCGAGCACATGGCTGATACTTTCTGTCCCGCTGTCCTTCCCTTCATGTTATTTCCTCTACAAAGTGAGATGTCCAATAGGACACTCAGTGTGTGTGGCTGAGAATGCCACTTCTCTCAAGGCTGGTTTGAAGTAGTGCCTTTTCAACTTGGTGTATAAAGACATTTATCAGCTTGACAAAAAGTGGAAAAGTTTTGTTTTGTTTTTTGGACTGTGCCCGTATAGTATCAGGGATCTTATTTCCCCAACCAGGGATCGAACTTGCATGCCCTGCAGTGCCAGGGCAGTCTTAACCACTAGACCACGAGGAAGTCAATACTTTTACTTTTATTGTTTTTAAATATCTAATTGTAGTTCATATTATAGCCCAAATACCTGCCTAGTGGGCTGTTTCTGCTCCCTTTCCTTTCCCATGGTTTGGACCCATTTGGTATATGTACCTGTAAACTCATGATTGCCTCTTAAGTCTTTGCTTTCATCATTCAGCGTAGAATAGACATTGTTCAGTTTCACCATTTCCATCCAAGTAATGTAAGCACTTGTAAATATTGCTTATAAAAAAAGTCTTTAAATATATTTTGAACTTTTGTTCCATTGGCTCAACTTGACTTACATTTAACTCTAGCCTAAGATAGAAACCAGGTCCTCTGGGGTTAGTTTCTGTTGCAGTTGTTGGTATCTGTGCCTCAAATTTACTTGTGGACCAGAAGAGTCAGATAAATCTGGATGTTAGTAATTAGAAAATTTGGGGATAGCATTTGTTCAACGTTCTCAGGACAGCGTAACCAGGGAAGAAATTCCCTGATTCTCTTGGGGAAATTTCTTGACTTCCTTTCCCAGTTCACAGAGTTATGAGTCAAAGCATAAAAGAATTTTCTAACTTGGCTCCATCTGTGAACCTTGCTTTTGTACCCACATTTCACTCCACTGAAATTAAGATGTTGTTCTAAGAATTATGTTTGTCGCACATTATTTTTGTTTCACCAAGAACGATACATAAGCCCTCCATTTAAGTCGTGCCATCTGTGTTTTCCTCTCAATATCTTCATTTTCTGATGATGCCCAATTGCATACAAGTTACTGTTTGATTGGGGGTACAGTGGTTTTTGCATGAATAGTGGAACTATAGTTGAGCGTAGCATCCAGCTCAAGTTGCATTGCTTCCTAGAAACTTTGGCCAACACAGAGAAGATTTCTTTTGATGTCAAAAGAAAGACATGTCAAAAAAAGAAATATTTTAACCCAAATATTACTACATAGCCCTTCACTTAAATGGGGCTTCCCGGGTGGCTCAGTGATAAAGAATCCACCTGCCAATGCAGGAGACACAAGAGACATAGGTTTGATCCCTGGGTCAGGAATATCCCTTAGAGTAGGAAATGGCAAACCACTCCAATATTCTTGCCTGAAGATTCCCATGGATAGAGGAGCCTGGTGGGCTACAGTTCATGGGGTCGTAAAGAGTTGAACATGACTGAGCATGCATCATTTAAAATAGTGCTCTTAACACAGTTTAAGCCAAATATCATTATCAAAATATAATGAAATATATTTAAAAGAACAAAGAAATAAGAGATGATTTCAATTGAGAAGTCTTTATTGAAGGACAGGATTTTAAATTGGGCATTAAAAAGAAATAGCATCTTACCAGATAGAGGAGTAGAAGTAACTTCTGGGCATAATGCATACAAATATATGACTTTTTAGGGAATTGGGTAAACCACAGAGAGCCAGAGCATACACCAGTGATGGAAATGGGGTGGTTATAGTGGGAGAGGAAGACCAGAGAAAATTTCTGTGGAAGATTTTGAGTGCCATGCTACAGACTCTGAAACTTAGATAATAGAAAAAAGTTTTAAGATTTTGTTAAAATAGAGTGACATTGTTTTTTGTTTTTCATAAACAACTTTGCCATCAGTTAGGAGACAGATGATATATTCAACTCAAGTAATAGGAGAAAAGTTTAATAAAGGGATTCTGGAAAAGAAATGGCAAAATTCTGGAAAAGAAAATCAAAAGGAATACAACCTCTAGAACTTGGAACTGGGACTAAGCTCAGGGTTTTATCATCCACAACTCTAGATGATACAATCTGGAGAGAGGGAGGTGTGTACAGAAGGCCACCTGATAGAATCAAAGACAGCAGGGCAGTGAAAGACCTGAGTTCCCTCTGTCTGCTCCTTGATCACCTACCAGCATTTCCCATGGGTCAAAACCAGTAGGAAGCTAGAGGACAAGAACTCTGGTTGACATATTCCACATATTTCAGCTTTAAGAAGGACAGGTCAATGTGGAGAAGTGTGGAGAGTAGATTTAAAGGGATAAAAGGAAGAGATTTAGCAGAATTGCAAGTGAATGAAGAGGGCAGTCAAGGAAATGAGAGAAATGACTGTAGTAGTCAGGACAAAGGACCTGAGTCTACACAGAGCAGCATTAATAACTGGAAGAGAGGGAAAAGGGCAGGATAGTTGGTATATGGAGATAAATCACCAGCACTTCACAATGGTTTGCATGTAGGAGAGGAAAGAGAGGAACACAACAAAGGCGACTGGTGTATATTCTTGTTTCCCCAAAATACAGGTTACAGAAGAAGGGATCGGCGTGTTTTAGGGACAATAATGAGTTTAAGTGGGGGATCAGTGTAAACTGAGCATTTGTCTCTGAGCTTGGGAAAAGAGATCAGAGCTGGAGAAGTATAATTAAGCATAATTTACTCTGGAGTTGACAGCTGAACTCTGTGAATGTTGTCCAGGGAGATAACTTAGAAATGTGAACTAGGTCAAGCAGAGAACATCAGAGAATGCCAGCATGTCAGGGGGCAGTGATATGAACTGTCTGAGAAAACCAACAAATAGTCATCAGAAAGTATGGGAGGAGAGCAGGCAGGAGCGAGGAGGTGACAAACATTTCAGTGATTAAAAGTCCTAACTTTTGTATATGTTTTATAGTTAGAGAAGACTTGGGGAGAAGATTCAGTCTTTTCTTCAGGGTAGAATTCTGGATGACTTTGCTAGTTATGATTATTTGATATTTCTTTGGAGAGTAGGCAATAATTTTAATCTCTTAAATTTCTATTGAGCATGTACTTAGCATTGAGCTCTAAGATAGGCAATACTGAGGATATAAAATTGATATGAAATATACTGTTGCTCCTTAGGGACTTATAATCTTTTTGAAATTACTGGAACACAGCACAAGGGAGGAGAAGGCAATGGCACCCCACTCCAGTGCTCTTGCCTGGAAAATCCCATGGACGGAGGAACCTGGTGGGCTGCAGTTCATGGGATCGTGGAGAGTCAGACACGACTGAGAGACTTCACTGTCACTTTTCACTTTCATGCACTGGAGAAGGAAACGGCAACCCACTCCAGTGTTCTTGCCTGGAGAATCCCAGGGACGGCGGAGCCTGGTGGGCTGCCGTCTATGGGGTCGCACAGAGTCGGACACGACTGAAGAGACTTAGCAGCAGCAGCACAAGGGAATATATCTATATCTTTCTATCTGTATATGCATGCTCAATTGTTCAGTCATGTCTGAATCTCTACAGCCCCATAGACTGTAGCCTGCCAGGCTCCTCTGTTCATGGAGTTTTCCAAGCAAGAATACTGGAGCAGGTTACCATTTCCTACTGCAGGGGATCTTCCTGATCCAAGGATAGAACCTGCATCTCTTGCATTTCCTGCATTGGCAGGCGAATTTTTACTACAACACTGTCTGGGAAGCTCATCTACCTAGTTTTACTTGGACATGTAAAAAAATAGATGCATCAGGATCTCTGGCTTCCAGTTCACTAGAATATATTAAGGCCATCACAAAGAAATACTGCTGACATTTCTTTTGAGTAACAGTGGTTTCTTTTCCACTCTAAAATTTGAAAAAGTAAACTGAAGTGTGAGTTAACAATAGAACTGCTTGCGATGGGTAAAATGCGAAGGAGACCCTTGGACAGAGGCAGACATGTGCGAACTCCATCTGAAGAGTGGAAGCATGCAGCCACAGCCCAGGAACTTCCAGAAGCTAGGGCGGAAGCCTGGAATGGGGCCTTAGCACCTCAGAGAGGGGGCGTCCCTGTTGACACCTTGATCTCAGGCTTCCAGTCTCCACGACTGTGAGGCATTCAGCTTTTGTGGTTTAAGGGCACTCACTTCACAGTACTTTGGCACTTTGTTAGTTTGTCAGGGCAGCCCTAGCAAACCAATACACCGTCTTATCCACATGTAGGATTTCAACCACCCTTGTAAGCCTACTGTTTTCTAGGAAGATTTCCAAAGTGTGTGTCTCTGAGCACTGGTCCCTGGAGAGGCTCCGTAGAGAAATGCATTATGACCGCATACCTGGAGCCCTACGACATATTGTAGAAAATTGCTCTCAGGAGTCCTGCAGCCACGAAGCCAGAATTCCTCCCATAATTGACCAAAGAACATTTTTCATGCCTTGAGGCTTTTGTTCTGGAGATATGCTGCTCTAGTGAAATGAACTGCAGCCTTTCACATTTATTTTATTTGATTAAAAAAATAAAACCTCCTCTTACAAAGCAGATGATGTCACAAATATATGTTTTAAATTACATTGTTTTAAGGATTTGGAAAAAATTAACACTCTTTTTAATAGCTTGTAATGCTTTTCCATTTCCCCAAACACATCTTGCTAATTGCTTTGTTAAGAGACATCTCAACAAACATGATTTCAAATGCAGCATGCTGTGTTCTAAAGCTCAGAATTACATTTTTGGATCTTTAAAAACACAGTGACTTTTACTCAAAGAGTGACTTGTCTCAATTTATCTCTGTAACTAAATTGGATAATTGAAATAACTTGGGATGAGCATATTAACCTAAGAATTGCAGTTCTTCAAATATTTTTTTTTTTTTTTTAATAAAGCACTGCTTTAAAACAAGCGTATTGTTGGGAGGAAGTCAAGTGTCAAGTTTTCCTTTCTGCAGGGTAGCACCAACCTTTCGCTAGTTTTTGCCCAACATAATTCTGATAAACATCAAAATTATTTTTCCCCCTTGGGAATGTTTGCTTTTATTTTCAACAAGAGGAAGAAGTTTTCCCTAATCAGCATCTTAGAAGTCATTTTGTTCTGCTGAGACATAATTGGTGATCACTTTATTTTTACATTCATTTTGCACAGTTACATTTTCTGTCTTATTCTCATTGTTTTTGGTTTGGTTGTTTTATGTGTATGTGAGATATCCGTCATATTTTACCTGCTTGAAGTTATTGCTAATTTGCTCCATTAGGGCAACTGAATGGACTGCTCTGCAAATATTTCTTCAGCCACAAAGAGGCAACTTTAGGACAGAATAAACAGGCAACCATGACCACAGAGACACTGAGATGCAGAGCAATAATAATCAGTCCTTAAATCAATCATGGTTTACTACTTTAGAACATAAGCTATCACATTGTGTCACGATAGCACTTTGTGAGAAATACCCATGCTGGAAATGTTAGGAGACACCCATAGCCTTGACAGCTTCCCTGATAGCTCAGTTGGTAAAGAATCCACCTGCAATGCAGGAGACCCTAGTTTGATTCCTAGGTTGGGAAGATCCCCTGGAGAAGGAATAGGCTACTCACTCCAGTATTCTTGGGCTTCCCTTGAGGCTAGCTGGTAAAGTATCCACCTGCAATGAGGGAGACCTGGGTTTGATATCTGGGTTGGGAAGATCCCCTGTAGAAGAGAAAGGCTCCCCACTCCAGTATTCTAAGCTAGAGAATTCCATGGACAGGGAGCCTGGTGGGCTGCAGTCCATGGGGTCACAAAGAGTTGGACAGACTGAGCGACTGTCACTCACTTTCATAGCCTTGACTACTTTGTACTTCACATGAAGGGTTTGGCTCATGAAGTTGGCAGAGTTGGGTTTACTAGAGGAAAATGACTCTAGTCATTCATCACCCCATTCTTTTCTAGATGAGTAAAGTAGCTTTAAAAGAAGTCTGGCATTGCCTCACACATAGTGAAGAAATCCAACAAGGACAGAAGATAATTTCCAACTCTCTGCATGACCCTGTGGGTCTCATGTGTATAAATGTGGATGTTTCAAGGCCAATAAAAACAAACATATAAAACCCTTGGCCTTTTACCCACTAGTCCTATTGACAATTGTTAGGGGAGAAAGAGCATAGCAAACGAAGGTTGTGGTAAACTTTCATCACTAAAGGTTTTGACTCTAAGGTCTAGTATTTTCTTAACCAAACATCTTTAGACTATTTAGTCTATTCCTTCTTAATCACTGGGCTTCCCTGGTGGCTCAGATGGTAAAGAATCTGCCTGCAATGCAGGACACCTGGGTTCAATCCCTGCATCGGGAAGATCCCCTGGAGAAGGGAATGGCTACCCACTCCGGTATTCTTGCCTGGAGAATTCCATGGACAGGGAGCCTGGTGGGCTGCAGTCATTGGGGTTGCAAAGAGTTGGATATGACTGAACAACTAACACTTTCATTTTCCTAATCATTAGTTTTGCCCACAGTGAGGTTGCTTTTCCCCTGCTGAATCTAGACATCCCTCAAGGGCTGTAGAGTGTAAGAGGTGTGACTGAGCATTTATCATTTTGCCCTTTTAGCATAGAGGTGACTTTAGCAAAGGTCTGTACCACTTGGGGGTTTAATTTTTTATGTCTGAGTTCCCTAAGTCAACTATGTTCTCTGTGTGCTTTGCTACTGTGGAAAAATTTTAGACTGCAATTGTTCCTAACCCGGCTGGCCAGGGACTTGTCAGCATTTGAAGGTCAGCCTTCTCAGCCTCCATCTAACCCCAGATAGTTTCCAGAGATCCTCCCATTGAGTTGCCAAATGTTCAGGACAGCCCATGATAGACTGAGAAAGCAAGAGCCTCACGTTGCCCTTGGATTCATGTCGCCATCTCTGTTGAGAGGGACGAATGCATCATTTTCTTCACCTTTCCAACCGAACTCCCTTCAAAGAAACATGTGCCCTTTGTTACAAAGACAGGTGGATTACCTAGCTTTTATTTTGTAGAGGGCAGTGAGCAATCTGGATGGATTTTATAAGAGATGTGTGTTGAGGTATGCGTGTGGAGTTGTGTCTCTGTGTGTGAGTACTTGTAGGGAATGAAAGAGGGAGGGGGAGAGCAGGAGAGAGGATAAGGAGAAAGTGGAAGATGCAGTAGGGAGTAGACACTGGGTGAAGGAGTAGGGGTCTATGAAGGAGATATTTGAGAAGCTTGATCCTGTTTATTTCCCTTCTCTATTTCTTCAGAACAAATTATTGTAGATATCTGTGCTTCTTTAATGTTCCCTGGTTTTTCATTTTGGAAATTAAAACAATTGAGACCTGTGAACCCTTTACATAGACCCACCTGTTTCCATGATTTTGCCAAATGTGGCCCTCTCTCTCCATTCACACATATTATTTGGTGAATTGTTTGAATGTACATTGCCAAAATGTACAATTCCAAATAATTTACCATGTAGCTTCTAAGAATGATGATTCTCCTGGGTAAACATTATTACACAGAAGAAAATTAGCAGTAATTAAAAAATGTCAAATCATATACATCTCATAACCAAACTTCTTCAATGGTCCCCCCAAGTTTCTTTTATTAGTATTTGTTTTTAAAAGCCAAGATACAATCAAGATTCATGTTGTGAATTTCAATTTTTATGTCTCTACAGTATCTTTCCACCTAGAACAGTCCCCTGACCTCAGCAACTTTTTTTTTTTGACATTAAATTTTTGAGACATTCGGGTAAGTTATCATGTATAATGTCTCACATTCTAGGCTTATCTGATCATTTATTTATGATTAGATTAAGGTTAAGCCTTCTTGGAAAGAATTCTAGATGATGCTATATAATTTTTATTCTATTGCATAATGACCAGATGTTCAACTGTCTCTTGGGTAAGTTGTTGAATGCTAGATTTCTCCTTTCTAGTTATAAGCAATTTATCAGGCAGTGCCTTGAGTCCTGGCAGCTCAGTGTTAAAGAATCTGCCTGCCAATTTAGGGGACTTGGGTTCAATCCCTGCTTCAGGAAGATCCCCAGCAGAAGGAAATGGCAACCCACTCCAGTATTCTTACCTGGGAAATCCCATAGACAGAGGAGCCTGGCTGGCTACAGTCCATGAGGTCGCAAAAAGGTCGGACACAACTGAACGAGTAAACAGCAACAATCTTGAGTTCATGTTACAATTTTGTCTTCAATAAACTTTCATTAGTTTTATATTCTTGCTGAGTCAATTACTGTATTATAGGTTATAAAAATCCATCTTTAAAAAGTATTTCAATCTTTCTACGTACATTAGAGCCCTCTCCCTCCCTCAGTCTCTCAACTGTTGTATTTATTTATGGCCTCCCTAAGTTAGTATCTAAAACTTTATTATTTTTGTTGCTCAAATTATACAAAATATTTCCAGTTAGAGTCTTCAAATTCAACATTTTGTTATTGTGGTAAAAAACACAAAACGTAAAATTTACCATCTTAAACTTTTTAAGTGTAGAGTGTAGTAGTGTTAACTATATCCATATTGTTATGCAACAGATTGCTAGAACCTCTTCATCAGGCAAAACTGAAACTACACCCATTGAAGAGCTCCTATTTTCTCTTATCCCTAGCCCCTAGCAACCACCATTTGACTCTCTATTTTTAAAGTTTGACTACTTAGATACTTCTTTTAAGTGGAATCATGCAGTATTTGTGTTTTTGTGGCTAGTTTATTTTACTCAGCAGAATATCTTCAAGGCTTACCCACGTTTAGCATTTGATAGGATTTTCTTTCTTTCTTTTATTTTGAGGCTGAAAAACATTCCACTGTATGTTTATAGCACAGTTCCTTTATCCTTTCATCCTTTAGAGGACATTTGGGTCACTGGTATCTCTTGGCTTCTGTGGATAATTGTTCTGTGCACATGCCCATACAAACACTTCTTTGAGATCCGCTTTTCAGTTCTTTTGGATACATACCAAGAAGAAGACTCCTGGATCATATGGTAATTCTGTTTTCAATTTTTTGAGGAATCACCATACTATTTTCAATAACGGCTGCACCATTTTACCACCAACAGTATGACCATTCCCACTAACAGTGCACAAGGGTTCTCTACATCCTCACCAATGCAATTTTTTTGTTTTTGATAGTGGAAGATGTCCTTTTCATTATAGGGGACTGGAATGCAAAAGTAGGAAGTCAAGAAACACCTGGAGTAACAGGCAAATTTGGCCTTGGAGTATGGAATGAAGCAGGGCAAAGGCTAATAGAGTTTTGCCAAGAGAACGCACTGGTCATAGCAAACACTCTCTTCCAATAACACAAGAGAAGACTCTACACATGGACATCACCATATGGTCAACACTGAAATCAGATTGATTATATTCTTTGCAGCCAAAGATGGAGAAGGTCTATACGGTCAGCAGAAACAAGACTGGGAGCTGACTGTGGCTCAGATCATGAATTCCTTATTGCCAAACACAGACTTAAATTGAAGAAAGTAGGGAAAACCACTAGACCATTCAGGTATCAAATCAAATTCCTTATGACTATACAGTGGAAGTGAGAAATAGATTTAAGACACTAGATGTGATAGACAGAGAGCCTGATGAACTATGGACGGAGGTTCGTGATATTGTACAGGAGATGGATCAAGACCATCCCCATGGAAAAGAAATGGAAAAGGAAAAATGGCTGTCTGAGGAGACCTTACAAATAGCTGTGAAAAGAAGAGAAGCGAAAAGCAAAGGAGAAAAGGAAAGATATTCCCATTTGAATGCAGAGTTCCAAAGAATAGCAAGGAGAGATAAGAAAGCCTTCCTCAGCAATCAATGCAAAGAAATAGAGAAAAACAACAGAATGGGAAAGATTAGAGATCTCTTCAAGAAAATTAGAAGAAAAAAAAAAAAGAAAATTAGAGATACCAGGGGAAAATTTCATGCAAAGATGGGCTCGATCAAGGACAGAAATGTATGGACCTAACAGAAGCAGAAGATATTAAGAAGAGGTGGCAAGAATACACAAAAGAACTATTCAAAAAAGATCTTCATGACCCAGATAATCACGATGGTGTGATCACACACCTAGAGCCAGGCATCCTGGAATGTGAAGTCAAGTGGGCCTTAGAAAGCATCACTACTAACAAAGCTAATGGAGGTGATGGAATTCCAGTTGAGCTATTTCAAAACCTGAAAGATGATGCTGTGAAAGTGCTACACTCAGTATGCCAGCAAATTTGGAAAACTCAGCAGTGGCCACAGGACTGGAAAAGGTCAGTTTTCATTTCAATCCCAAAGAAAGGGCAATGCCAAAGAATGCTCAAACTACCGCACAATTGCTCTCATCTCACATGCTAGTAAAGTAATGCTCAAAATTCTCCAAGCCAGGCTTCAGCAATATGTGAACCATGAACTTCCAGATGCTCAAGCTAGTTTTAGAAAAGGCAGAGGAACCAGAGATCAAATTGCCAACATCTGCTGGATCATTGAAAAAGCAAGAGAGTTCCAGAAAAACATATATTTTTTGCTTTATTGACTATGCCAAAGCCTTTGACTGTGTGGATCACAATAAACTGTGGAAAATTCTGAAAGAGATGGGAATACCAGACCACCTGACCTACTTCTTGAGAAACCTGTATGCAGGTCAGGAAGCAACAGCTAGAGCTGGACATGGAACAACAGACTGGTTCCAAATAGGAAAAGAATTACATCAAGGCTGTATATTGTCACCCTGCTTATTTAAATTCTATGCAGAGTACATCATGAGAAACACTGGGCTGGAAGAAGCACAAGCTGGAATCAAGATTGGCAAGAGAAATATCAATAACCTCAGATATGCAGATGACACCACCCTTATGGCAGAAAGTGAAGAGGAACTAAAAATCCTCTTGATGAAAGTGAAAGAGGAGAGTGAAAAAGTTGGCCTAAAGCTCAACATTCAGAAAACTAAGATCATGGCATCTAGTCCCATCACTTCATGGGAAATAGATAGGAAACAGTGGGAACAGTGTCAAATTTTATTTTGGGGGGCTCCAAAATCACTGCAGATGGTGACTGAAGCCATGAAATTAAAAGATGCATACTCCTTGGAAGGAAAGTTATGACCAACCTAGACAGCATATTAAAAAGCAGAGACATTACTTTGCCAACAAAGGTCCATCTAGTCAAAGCTATGGTTTTTCCAGTAGTCATGTATGGATGTGAGAGTTGGACTGTGAAGAAAGCTGAGCACTGAAAAACTGATGCTTTTGAACTGTGGTGTTGGAGAAGACTCTTGAGAGTCCCTTGGACAGCAAGGAGATCCAACCAGTCCATCCTAAAGGAGATCAGTCCTGGGTGTTCATTGCAAGGACTGATGCTGAAGCTGAAATGCCAATACTCTGGCCACCTCATGCGAAGAGTTGACTCACTGGAAAAGACCCTGATGCTGGGAGGGATTTGGGGCAGGAGGAGAAGGGGACGACAGAAGATGAGATGGCTGGACATGAGTTTGAGTGGGCTCCAGGAGTTGGTGATGGACAGGGAAGGCTGGCATGCAGTGATTCATGGGGTTGCAAAGAGTCGGACACGACTGAGCGACTGAACTGAACTGAACTGATCCTAGTGGGTGTAAGGTATTCTCTCACTGCTTTGATTTGCATTTCTATGATAATTAGTGATGTTGAGCATCTTTTTATATGCTTGCTGGCCATTTATATATTCCTTTGGAGAAATGTCTATTCAAGTCCTTTGCTCATTTTAACTGGGTGATTTTGTTGTCATTGTTGTTGAGTTTTAGCTCTTTTTAGAGTCTAAATATTAACCCCTTATTGGATATATGTTTTACAAAATTGTTTTTCCATTCCATAGGTTGCAGTTTCACTTTGTTGATTGTTTTTCTTGCTACAGAGAAGTTTTTAAGTTTGGTGGAGTCCCATTTGTCTATTTTTGCGTTTGCTGCCTATGCTTTTGGTTCTAAGAAATCACTGCAAGATCAGTGTTATGAAGCTTTTCATCTATGTTTTATTCTAGGCTTTTAATAGTTTCAGATCTTAAAATTAGGTATTTAATCCATTTTAAGTTACTTTTTGAGTTGTATGGTGTAAAATAAATGTCTACCTTCCTTTTTTTGCATGTAGATATACAGTTTTCTTAATACCATTTGTTGAAGAGATGGTCCTTCCCCACTGTGTAGTCTTGGAACCCTTGTTGAAGATTTGGTCATATGCTAAAGGGTTTACTTCTGAGCTTTTTATTCTGTTCCATTGGCCTAAGTGTGCATGCTAGGTCATTTCAGTCATGTCTAACTCTTTGCGACCCTATGGACTGTAGCCTGTCAGGTTCCTCTGTCCATGGGATTCTCCAGCAAGCATTCTGGAGTGGGTTGCATGTCTTTCTCCAGGGAGTCTTCCTGACCCAGGAATGGAACCCTGGTCTCTTATGTCTCCTGCATTGGCAAGTGGGTTCTTTGCCACTAGTGCCATCTGGGAAACCCTCTGCATCTGGCTTTATTCTAGTACTGTGCTGTTTTGATTACTATTGTAATCAAGCATACTATTATATGCTTTGAAATAAGGAAGAATGAGACCCCTAGCTTTGTTTTTATTTCTCAAGATTGTTTTGGCTATTTGGAGTCCTTTGAAATTCCATATACATTTTGGAAATTTTTTCTATTTTTGAAAAATATACCATTAAGATTTTGATGACAATTGCATTGAATCTGCATTATGTGTCAAGTAGTATGTATATTTTAACATATTAAGTCTTCCAATCCATGAACATCAGCTGTCATTCCATTTATTTATATCTTAAAAAAAAAAATGTTTTGTAGGTTTCAGTGTACAGGTCCTCTGTTTCTTTGGTTAAGCTTATTCCTAAGAATTTTATTCACTTTGATGCTATTGCAAATGAGATTGTTTTCAATCCCATATTTTCTTTTTTGGATTATTCATTGTTGGTTGATAGAAATATCTTGGTTTTTTGTACATTGATATTTTATATCATATCTTTGCTTAACTGACTTTCTAGTTATAGTAATTTTTGATGTGGGTTTTCTACATGTAAGATCATGTCTTATGTGAACAGAAATAATTTTCCTTCTGTTTTCCAAACTGAATACCTTTTATTTTTCAAATAATAAAAGTTTTTCAAAATAATAAAAAATATTTTTTCAAAAATAAAAATAGTTTTCAAGTATTTTTCAAAAATAATCATTTTTCAAGCAAGAAACAGTATTACAAGTTGAATACCATTTATTTTTCTTGCCTAATTGCTCTGGCTAAGACTTTTGGTACCATGTCAAACAGAAGTGGTAAGAGTGGGCATCCTTGCTTTTTTCCTGTTTTTAGAGGAATAGCTTTCAGTTTTTCACTGTTGACTCTTATGTCAGCTGTGAGCTTTTCATATATGGCCTTTATTATATTAAGGTAATTTCCTCCCATTCCTAGTCTGTTGAATGTTTCCATAGATTGTTGCATTTTCTCAGAGGCTTTTTCTGTGTGGGTGGAGATGATCATATGATTTTTGTACTTCATTCTTAACTACATAGTATTACATTGATTTGCAGGTGTGGGTTTCTTTGTATTCTAAGAATATATCTGCTTGGTTATGGTGTGTGATTTCTTTAATGAGCTGCTGAATTTAGCTTCATAGTGTTTTCTCTTCTTGTATTATTAGACTTTTGTATCAAGGTAATGCTGGCTTCATGAAATGAGTCTGGAAGTGTTTCTTCCTCTACAGTATTTTGGAAAAGTTTGAGAAAGATTGCCTTTAATTATGTTCTTTAATATTTGGTAGAGTTCACAAGTGGAGCCATGTGATACTGGGTTTTTCTTTGTTGGGAGATTTTTGATTACTGCCTCAATATCTGTATTACTTTTAGATCTGTACAGATTTTTTTATTTTATTCTTCATGATTCAATTTTGATAGGTTGTATGTCTCTAGGAATTTATCCATTTCTTCTAGGTTATTCAGTTTTTTTATTACATAATTATTTGTAGTAATCTTTTATGATCTTTTTTATTTCTGTGGCATCAACTGTAATATCTCCTCTTTCATTTCTGAAATTTGTTACTTGAGTCTTTTTTTCCTTAGTCTCATAAGGGTTTGTCAATGTTGTCGAGTGTTTCAAAATGCCAACTCAAATATCAGTGCTCTTGCAGTTAAGTTTGTTTGTGTGTGTATTTTGAATCAACATCCTGGGGGAAGACTCAGTGGCATATAGTAGTTTCCACTACATGCTTTGAAAAATTCTTTCTAATTTTTTGGGAAGCAGACTATATGAATGAAACATAATATCATAAGAGAAAGACATTAATGCGACTGTTGAAAAGTGAGCAAATGGCCAATACCAAGGTGATGCTTAAGAAAAAGTATGTTCAGGCTAATAATAGCATACCATCTGGAACCTCAGAGAACTGTGTTATTTTGTAAGCAGCTTTGCTGAATATTTCACCTGTGCTTTCTTAACTTTATCTCAGTCTGTCTCTTCTTATCTTATGGCAACTGGCTTTACCGGGTCCTAGGTCATCATATTCACAGATTGCCATTTTCTCTCCAAAGTTATTGCCATCAACAATACTTGTAACCACTGACGTTTATTTCCTTGTGATTCCTATGATCAGGGTGTGAACCGTGTTACCTCTATAGAGTCCTAAAATGACTTCATCTATGAAAGACAATGCTTTGTAGTCCATTCATGGGATCTTACTGCCCAGGTTTCTTTTCTAGTCTCTTGTGTATTTAATTTGCCCTTTAGTCACCTCATGCTCCGCTTGTAGCCTTTTCCAAGCACAAATCCTGTTCTCATTCTATTCCAAGGGTTTATCCTTGATTTGGAAGTTCTGGAGGAATAACCTGGGGCCATATTGTATGGCGCCTTGAAAAACTTGGTAAGGAATTCAGATATTTTATTCTATTTTTTAAAATATCCTAATACCAACAGACTCTAACATGTAGGAAGAAACAAGATCCATGTTATATTAGTTCTCTTGTTATAAGGAGCAAAACAGTAGAATACAGATAGAACTCTTTTTATTAAAATTAAAAAAGAATTTTTTATTTTTTGGCTGCAACACATGTCATGTGAGATCTTAGTTCCCTGACCAGGGATTGATCCTGCCAGATAGAACTCTTCAAAATGAAAAACAGTCTGAAAACCTTTTGAAAGGAACTACCATGTTTTATCACATTTCAGTTGGGTTATATTTGGACAGCTTAGAAAGATAATTAATGTCTTAAATAGGACAAGATGAATATGTTACTTTAAGTAAAATCCCTGCTTGTAGTGAAGAGTTTTCAAATCCTTTAATCCTTGTTTTGAATTGTGAGGTGAGTATGTGTGTATGTGTAAAAGAGGGAGAGAAACATAACTGAATTATTGCTTCTCTGTGAACCATTAAAGGCAACATTTATGTAGAATTTAAATGCTCTTTGCAAATAGTCACTTTCATTTTTGCCAGGATTATAAAGAAAATAAGATAACAGTAAACCAATAGTAGTAATGATTTTAAAAAATTAATAACAAACATCATGATAAATTCATGTATCATGTTGTGCTTAACAAAAATGTTTCTGATGTCAAATGTGTTTCTAATCTCTGATAAGATCATTAACCCCTAGAAGGCAGGACCAATGGTTTTAAAATAATAAAACACTGCATATTTATAATGAATTATTTATCTTGGGTAGCAATGTCTTATATCCAATATGTGCTAAACAAATGTTTTACTTATGATTAAGTGCCTTGTGTATTCTTAGTATTTTATAATTTTTAAAATTTAATTTAATGACAAGATCTTATGGAATGATATTCTTTTTTTTTTGTCAGTGAACAATCAGGTTTACAGTGGATTTTGTGTCTACATTTAACACACATATACCCACAAACATACATTGTGGTACCTGATATGTTTATATATTTGCTGAGTTCTTATTCTTGAAAATACCTCAAATTGCACTGAAAAACTAGAAGGAAGGGCAACAGGGAAAAAAGGAGAGAATGTAAGAAGATCAACTGCCCACTCAGCCCCTCGGACACTACCACAGCAGAAAAATTGGAGCACCAACTGCTTCCCCCAGGCAGCAGATGGAAGTTAACCTTCCTCCTCAGATGGGAGAGTGGACCCTGCTTCCAAGTATTTGGGGTGTTGATCCACTCCCCACTTGGCCATTGAAACTGCTGTAGTAAAGCAACTATTGCTGAAACTCTTAGATTACCCTTTTCCTTAGTTTATTGGCTAGGGGAAACAGACTTGTCTTGGAGCTTCTTTTATCTGTGTGTTGCCTGTTCAGGGTTGGAGGCTTCTACAGCACTCCTTCAAGATGGCGAGGAAACTCAGGGAACCCACTCACTTCTGTCTTTATCTTCACGTTCTAGGGTCCCTTGAAACAGATTCAAGGGATTAGATCTGATAGACAGAGTGCCTGAAGAACTGTGGACAGCGGTTTGTGACATTGTACAGGAGACAGGGATCAAGACCATCCCCAAGAAAAAGAAATGCAAAAAAGCAAAGTGGCTGTCTGAGGAGGCCTTACAAATAGCTGTTAAAAGAAGAAAGTGAAAAGCAAAGGAAAAAAGGAAATATATACCCATTTGAATGCAGAGTTCCAAAGAATAGCAAGGAGAGATAAGAAAGCCTTCCTTAGTGATCAGTGTAAAGAAATAGAGGAAAACAATAGAATGAGAAAGACTAGAGATCTCTTCAAGAAAATCAGAGATACCAAGAGAACATTTCATGCAAAGATGGGCTCGATCAAGGACAGAAATGGTATGGACCTAACAAAAGCAAAAGATATTAAGAAGAGGTGGCAAGAATACACAGAAGAACTATTCAAAAAAGATCTTCATGACCCAGATAATCACAATGGTATGATCACTCACCTAGAGCCAGGCATCCTGGAATGTGAAGTCAAGTGAGCCTTAGGAAGCATCACTGAGAACAAAGCTAGTGGAGGTGATGGAATTCCAGTTGAGCTATTTCAAAACCTGAAAGATGATGCTGTGAAAGTGCTACACTCAGTATGCCAGCAAATTTGGAAAACTCAGCAGTGGCCACAGGACTGGAAAAGGTCAGTTCATTTCAATCCCAAAGAAAGGGCAATGCCAAAGAATGCTCAAACTACCGCACAATTGCTCTCATCTCACATGCTAGTAAAGTAATGCTCAAAATTCTCCAAGCCAGGCTTCAGCAGTACATGAATCATGAACTTCCAGATGTTCAAACTGGATTTAGAAAAGGCAGAGGAACCAAAGGTCAAATTGCCATCATCCATTGGACCATCAAAAAAGCAAGAGAGCTCCAGAAAAACATCTACATTGCTTTGTTGACTATGTCAAAGCCTTTGACTGTGTGGATCACAATTGACTGTGGAAAATTCTGAAAGAGATGGGAATACCAGACCGCCTGACCTACCTCTTGAGAAACCTGTATGCAGGTCAGGAAGCAACAGTTAGAACGGGACATGGAACAACAGACTGGTTCCAAATAGGAAAAGGAGTATGTCAAGTCTGTTTATTGTCACCCTCCTTATTTAACTTCTATGCAGAGTACATCATGAGAAACGCTGGGCTGGAAGAAGCACAAGCTGGAATCAAGATTGCTGGGAGAAATATCAATAACCTCAGATAGGCAGATGACAATACCCTTACGGCAGAAAGCAAAGAGGAACTAAAAATCCTCTTGATGAAAGTGAAAGAGGAGAGTGAAAAAGTTGGCTTAAAGCTCAACATTCAGAAAACTAAGATCATGGCATCTGGTCCCATCACTTCATGGGAAATAGATAGGAAACAGTGGAAACAGTGACAGACTTTATATTTTTGGCTCCAAAATCACTGCAGATGGTGACTGCAGGCATGAGATTAAAAGATGCTTACTCTTTGGAAGGAAAGTTATGACCAACCTAGATAGCATATTAAAAAGCAGAGACATTACTTTGCCAACAAAAGTCCGTCTAGTCAAAGCTATGGTTTTTCCAGTAGTCCTGTGTGGGTGAGAGAGTTGGATTATAAAGAAAGCTGAGCATGGAAGAACTGATGCTTTTGAACTGTGATGTTGGAGAACTCTTGAGAGTCCCTTGGACTGCAAGGAGATCCAACTAGTCCATTCTAAAGGAAATCAGTCCTGAATACTCTCTGGAAGGACTGATGCTGAAGCTGAAACTCCAATACTTTGGCCACCTGATGCGAACAGCTGACTCATTTGAAAAGACCCTGATGCTGGGAAAGATTGAAGGCAGGAGGAGAAGGTGATGACAGAGGATGAGATGGTTCGATGACATCACTAACTCAATGGATATGAGTTTGAGTAAGCTCTGGGAGCTGGTGATGGACAGGGAGACCTGGCCTGCTGCAGTCCATGGGGTTGCAAAGAGTTGAACACAACTGAGCAACTGAACTGAACTGAACTGAACTGAACTGGGGTCCCTAGGCTGTCAGATTTCTTTTGTTTTCCTTTTAAGATCTTCCTATACTTGTTTGTTGAGCTATATCCAGGGATTCAAGTTGTAAGAAGGAGGACCTTGGGGAAAAGAAGCTACTCCATCTTGACAGAAGTGGAAGTTTTCCAAGTACTATGCTTTCTATTGTTGCAGAAAGTGGAAGCCTAACTCATTCTCTCTTCTGTCCTTCGTGTTGGGGAAGGTGGTCCCAAATCATGCTGATGTATTGATGTTTTCATGAGAAACTTTGACATTGTTACTTCCAGTGGCTGCTTTCTCCAGGACACAAGGATGCTGTTAAGGAAGGAGGGGTCTATGTTGGAATCAAGCATAGCATGTGACACTATACTTAGTTCTACTCCCGTCCCTCTGGTTCTTTTTCATCTTGGAGTAAACTCTTTCAGTAGGCTTCTCAGCTCTTAAGCAGTAAGACTTCCTTTTGCCTGGTCCAACGTTTCTCAGCCTCAGCATTATTGACATTTCAATTAGATAATTCCTCTTTAGATTGTTCTCCTAAGCACTGTATGGTATCTAGCAATATCCCTAGTTTCTACCCACTATATGAAAGTAATAATCCCCATACTGTCTGCCTTTGTAACAGTGAAAAGACTCCAGATATTGAAAAATGTCCCCTGGGAGGTACAATTGCTGAGTAGAATTGACTAGACATGCCCAACGTGTCTGAATTGGATTTTAAGGGATGATCTCTGCGGAATGAATTCTGCAAATAACATAAGCTCACTCTCACCTTAGAATATATATTCTTACTAATGTGGGTAGAGGTGGGAGGGATCACTTAGGAAAGCCTATCTACACTTTTGTAGAAAATAGTCCTCCACAAACCCTATTGTGCTTTGACCAAGTTGTTTATAAAATTAATTCAATAAATTCATTGCTCATGCTGCAGAATAGGAGGAATGGTTTTGCCCATGTTATAAGTTGATACTCAAGAGCACATCCTCTGAGAAAGTGCAAACTTTCCTTGGGAAGTCTATGCAGTCTATGAAGAAACAAGAAATTGTTTCTTCCTTTACAGGCAGACCAAGTTAAAGGGGAAATCTGAAGAAAATAGCAAGATTTTATTCCCTTTATTATTTCTGTTGAATTCCTATCTCTATGCCCTAGTGTACATACCAGCTGAAAGAGATTTGTGTCCAATATTGTGACTTGATTTCTAGGAGCCTCAGATGCCTCCCTAAGCTCTCCTACATTTGCTATTTTCCTTGGAAATTAAATATTTTTTTAATATTTGGGAAGCTTTTTATGTAATTTCATTTTATCCTCCAAAGAATTCTATAGGCATTCCAAAACATAATATCATTCTCAGTTGATGTGCCAAAAATGAATAAAAAATAAAATGCCTGAATTGAATATAAAACCATAAAACATAACTTATTCTGAAATGACATGCCTAAGTTGAATTTTTAAACAAATCACAACATATTAAAGCACAATTTGCACACTGTAGCCTGAAACAAAACACAGACACCACCTGAACCTAAATCTGCATTCCCAGTGTCAGCAGTTAGGACAACATTTTGCCTCAGAGTCAAATATGGCCTTGAGTTGTCACTTGAGAAATGCCTTGGGATAGACTGGACCAGTGGACAGTACACCTTGGAAATCTAGTGCCACTCATGAGATAGGGCAGGGACTTAGGCACCCACCTAACAAGATCTAAGTGAACAGTACTGCAGTTTGGTGATGGTGGTGGTTTAGTTGCTAAGTCGTGTCCAACTCTTGCGAACCCATGGACTATAGCCTGCCAAACTCCTCTGTCCATAGGATTCTCCAGGCAAGAATACTGGAGTGGATTGCCGTTTCCTTCTCCAGGGGTACTGCAGTTTAGCAGGACAAATAACAACTACAGAGCCTATGACAGTGCTATTATGGAACAACCCCAGAAGCAGGCTCTCTGATGTTTCTAAGTAGGCAAAGCAGCAGAAAATTGTTCTGAGTCTCTTGGTGTCAGGCAAACAAGTAAAGGTCCCTCTAGATGTGGTCACATAGCAATTGTAAGGTGCATGAACTGGGATCTAGTTCCTAGTGGGATGAAAAGATGGCAAGATCTTGGAGATATGGAGTAATAGGAAGGTTGTAGGGCAAGAAGTCTTTCTTAGAGAAGCCACAAGACATAGTCCACAGGATGGAAACTGAGTGGGGTGTAATTTCAGAAGCAAGGTAGAAACTCCATTTCAAAAATTGTGTGGTCAAAGGAAGCCTATAGCTGACTCATGTGAGCTATTGAACTAGGATTTCTTAACTTCCTTATATTCAAGATAGGATTGATGTCAGATCCTTGACCAGTACTTAGCAAGGGTTACCCCTAACCATGGAGGGAAGATTCTTTGAGATCTGTCAACGTAAAATTGCACTGAACAAATTAAACAGGCAAGGGAGATATTGTTCAAGACTACTGGAAAAGGAGAGTGTAAACTCGACTCCACTGAAACAAAAAGCAGAGTTGTTTTTTAAAAATCAAGAACAAATATTGCTTTTTTATTTAAATAAGAGAATATATGTGTTACTAAAAACTAAGCAATGTGGCAGATAGCTTAAATTTTAAGTTTTGTTCATAGTCATTCTGCTGCTGCTGCTGCTGTTCCTAAGTCGCTTCAGTTGCGTCTGACTCTGTGTGACCCCATAGACGGCAGCCCACCAGGCTCCACTGTCCCTGGGATTCTCCAGGCAGGAACACTGCAGTGGGTTGCCATTTCCTTCTCCAATGCATGAAAGTGAAAAGTGAAAGTGAAGTCGCTCAGTCATGTCTGACTCACGATCCCGTGGACTGCAGCCTACCAGGCTCCTCCATCCATGAGATTTTCTAGGCAAGAGTACTGCAGTGGGGTGCCATTGCCTTCTCTGATTCATAGGCATTAGGAAATGTTAAATATCTTATGGAAAAACTTAACTGACTAAATTGTATTATTTGGTCAATTAAATAACTGATGAAATCTGTATTATTATTTTATCACGCAATTAGTAAAATAGTTCCTAGCTATTTCACAGCTTACACTGAATTTACACACATAAATTTTGAAAGAAATTACACAAAACTTTGTCTATATGTTGTATCCAGTACACTGTAAAAATTTCTGGTATTTCCAAAATCACTCTAGTTATATTTAATACAACCAGTAGCAGTAATTTATGGTATTTAAAAGGCAGGAGAGTTTTTTTTTTAATATTTATTTCTTTGTGTCAGTTCTTATTTGCAGCACGAAGGAGCTTTGTTGCGTCATGCAGGATCTTTCCTTGTGGTACAGGGACTCTCTATTTGTGGCACACAAACTCTCTAGTTGCTCCATGGCATGTGGGATGTTAGTTCCTCAACCAGGAATTGAGCCCACATCCCCTGCATTGCAAGGTGGATTCTTAACCGCTGCCCACCAGCGAAGTCCTGGGCAGGAGAGTTTTTAAGCACTGGTGTGAGCAACTGAGAAAGTACTAGAGGATGTTGAAGAGGGTAGTCTATGTGATCAGGCCATCTGTGCTTGTTAATTGGTGCTTTGGAAGTTAGACTACTTCTCTCTCACAGAGACTAGGAGACAGGAGCCCTATCTTTATTTTTTCTTAAACTTTATATTTTTAGAGCACCTTAAAATTGAGAGGACTTTCTAGGATTTCTCAAATAATCCTTGCTCCTATACCCGCATAGCTTCCACCATTTTCACCATCCCCCACCAGAGTGGGACATTTATTAAATGATGAAATTTCATTGACGAAGCATAATCATTCCAAGTCCACGGTTTATGTTATAGTTCACCTTTGGTATATATTTTATGGATCTGGATAAATGTCTAATGACATGATTCTAGCATTATAGTTTCAAAGGAAGTATTTTCACTGTCCTTAAAATCCTCTGTGCTCTACCTAATTCATTACTTTTCCTTCCCCAAAGCTTGGCAACTGCTGATCTTCTTACTGTTGTCATCGTCTACTTTTTCTAGAATGTCCTAAAATTGGAATCATATAGTATGTAGCCTTTTCAGATAGACTTCTTTCATTTTGTAATATTCATTTAATGTTCCTCCATGTCTTTTCATAGCTTGTTATCTCATTTCTTTGTAGTGCTAATGTTCCCATTGTCTGGTTGTACCACAGTTTATTATCCACTCATCTGTTAAAGAACATCTTGGTTGCTTCTGTTTTGACAATTATGAGTAAAATTGCTATAAACATCCTTGCGCAGATTTTTGTGTGGATATAAGTTTTCAGTTCTTTGGGGTAAATGCCAAAGAGTATGACTGGTGTATTTTATGGTAAGAGTATATTTAGTTTTGTAAGAAACTGTCTTCCAATATGGCTGTACTATTTTCCATTCCTAACAGCAATGTATGAGAGTTCCTGTTGCTCTACTTCCTTACAAGCATTTGATATTGTCAGTGTTTTGGATATCAGCCATTCTCACTGGGGTGTAGTGGTATCTTTTTGTTTTGATTTGCATGTCCCTGATGATATATAATGTGGAGAATCTTTTCATATACTTATTTTCCATTTGTATATCTTCTTCGGTGAAATGAAGAACTCTTAAAACTCAACAATATGATAACAATCTGATTTTAAGTCTTTATAATTTTTGGATAACAGTCCTTTATCAGATGTATGCTTTGCATATGTTTTCTCCCAGTCTGTTGATTGTGTTCTAATGTATGTTTCCCTGATGATTAGTGATGTTGAGTATCTTTTTTTGTGTCTGTTGGCCATCTCTATGTCTTAAAAAAAATGTCTATTCAGATCCTCTGATCTGAATTTTTAATTAAATTTTTAAAATTAAATTGTGTTTTGTTATTGATATTTTAACTTCAAAAAACATTGTTTTGTCATCTAATTATGGTGGAAATTTATGGACATATACACCTTTTATTACTTTTTAAAAATAGTAGAGGCAGTCTCTCATTCACTTACTCATCATATACACTGATTATTTATAAACACTTATAAGGTCTGCCTTTATCCAAACAATCTGTTATCAACATATGGGGATGTGTCTTAGGATTATCCAGGATGTTTGGAGAAAGCATGACTTTTTTTCAGCCTAGAGATCTGAAAAAGGAGACTGTGACTTCAATTGGAAGAAAAAAATTATTTTGCTAACATAAACATGTGCCTCATTATAAGCCTATTGTAGACATTCAGTAATGATTGCTCACAGGAGTGCCATGCCACAAATGCACATTACAACATGGATTTCAAAAGAGAAAATCTAATTACACCTAAGGCACAATGGCTAAAATAGTACTGACACATGTAGTTTTTTATCCAAGAACATGCAATTGCTATTGCATTTCATGGGACAAATGAACAGAAAAATGCAGCCAACATTAAGAAAGATTTCCTACAAGTGTTCTAGGATAAATTGTTTACACATTTTTATTTTCCTTTTCCACAGTTGTTTAAACAGAAATGAAGTGGGGGGAAAGAAAAGACCTTTACAATAATCACACGTCAAGTCTAATTTACATTGTGGTGTCACTAAGTTTGGCAAAAATATCATAATCAGATCTAGTTGTCATTGTCCAAATATGCTATTCTTAATGATGCCCTGAATTGTAAATAATAGAAAAGCATATCATTTCTAAAAATACTTCATTATCACAGAGTTTAGTAATTAAGAACACTGCTATTTGACATTTTAACTAATGATAAATGATCAATAACCAAAAGTCATTTTCACCTAATTTTGGTAAATACATCTAGAACACACTTTTTTCTTTTTTTTTTTAAAGTGTCTATCCTAGTTCTGGGCTTCCCTGGTGGCTCAGTGGTAAAAACTCTACCTGCCAATGCAGGAGACATGGGTTCAATCCCTGGGTCAGGAAGATCCACTGGAGAAGAGAATGGCAACCCACTCCAGTATTCTTGCTTGGAAAGTCCCATGGATGGAAGAGCCTGGGGCTAAAGTCCATGGGATCTCAAAAGAGTCTAACAGGACTTAGCAACTAAATAACAACAAATCCTAGTTCTAAATGAATATTTGTATTTCTTTCTATCTTAGGTATTTGCACTCCCCAAGATTCTTTTTATCTTTGGAAAGAATTCTCCACTTAATCTCTTCTGTCAGTTCACAGTGCTTTAATGAAATGAGTGCAGTTAGTGCTGTTTCTGACTCATCATACTCCATTCTTATGTACTTGCTTTTGATGCGGAACATTAAGGGTATGGCCTGTAGGTTTTTCCATTCTTTGATCTAGTAAATTAACAACTTACATACTCATAAGCTGCAGCAAAGGCCCTTGCTCAAAATTCGCCAGATCTCTGGGCCCAGATCACATGTTACATGAGCAATGCACAGGCGAGGGGTGGAAAAGAAAGGCTTAGAGCCATGGAGAATGCACAGAAGCCAAGAGAGAGGCTCACTGTTGAATCATTAGTGCAAGTGTGCGTGCGTGCATGCTAAGTCCCTTCAGCCCTGCCTGACTCTTTGCAACCCAACGGACTGTAGCCCTCCAGTCTCCTCTGTCCGTGGGATTTTCCAGGCAAGAATATTGGAATGGGTTGCCATGTTCTCCTCCAGGGGATCTTCTTGACCCAGTGATCAAACCTGAGTCTCCCGTGGTTCCTGCATTTCAGATGTCTTTTTTTTTTTTAAACCACTGAGCCACCAGGGAACCCCAGTTGAATCATTAGAGACACCCACAATCAATATAATCATGAAGTGGGCTTGATCTCCACATCCCAGGGGATTAGTTCATATTCAGATAGTCTTTGCTCTTTCTATTAAAGTACAGACTGTTGCAATTTAGAAATAAAGTGGATTTTAATGATGCTGATATTATTAACAAGAAAACCAGAGAGGGAGAAAAGATTGAAATTTTCCCATTCCTCAGCAACAACTTTCTTGTCCATCAAGAGTTATGAGAGAGTGCCTAAAAGATCACTTCTGGTGTTGAATTTTTATAATTCTCCAAGTATGTAGCTATAATAATTTAATTTATATTCAGATCTATATTAGAAACATTTTGTATATTCATTTTATAAGGTATATAAATTCAGAATCTTGAGCCCTGTTTTGTTTTTGTTTTTTTTGAATATTATTTTGTTTCACTCTACTTCTGTTTCATTCCCTATTTGTCTTCTCTGAATCTTCCGTTTCTGAATCTCTCCAAATACAGTACAATCTTTACATATCAGCCCTGGCATTAAAGATCACTGTAGTCAGCAAGTTTTATCTTACTGCCTCTTTCTGGAAGGTACCCACCAATGAAGCTCACTTTGTTAGACCTTCAGTGAATATGTGGGGGCCTGCTGTTCCTTATTTTTAAGTATGATTGAGGAATGGTATGAGTATAAATGAGGTGACTCAAATGGTAAAGAATCCACCTGCAATATAGGAGATCTGGTTCCATTTCTGGGTTGGGAAGATCTCCTGGAGAAGGAAATGGCTACCCACCCCAGTATTCTTGCCAGGAGAATTCCATGGACAGAGGAACCTGGCAGGGTGCAGTTCCTGGGGTCACAAACAGTTGGACATGACTGAGCAAGTAACACTCACTTTTCTTTCACACACAAATGCAGCTGAATATGTACTTTTCTTTGGGCACAATTAAATGTGCCCAAAATTCCTACATTATTTTTAAAGATTTGTTTTATTCAAGTATAGTGGGTTTATAACATTGTGTTAATTTCTGCTGTATGGCAAAGTGGCTCAGTTTTATATATATATATCTTTATTCATGTTCTTTTCAATTATGATTTATCACAGGATATTGAATATAGCTTCCTGTGCTATACAGCAGAACTAGTTTTTGTCTGCTAAATCCCTCTTATTCATATTTAACTTTTTATTTGAATGTAGTTGATTTACATTGTTGTGATCCTTTCAGGTGTACATAAAAATGAATCAGTTACACATATACATTTATCCTCTCTTTTCTCAGATTCTTTTCTCTTACAGGCCATTACAGAGTATTGAGTAGAGTTCTCACTAGTTATCTATATATAGTGGTGTGTATATGTCAATGAGAACAAAAATCAAAAGAATTGAAATCATGAAAGTGTAGTGTTTGTAAAGAATACAATGCTTAATTTAACATTTTTAAATAAATAATATGATGTTTCAATTTTTTATGTTTTATTTAATTTATATTTATGTTTTACTTATTTTTAGCATTTGGCTTCTGAGTATAAAAGCTGAAAATTAAGCCTAGAATCAATTCTGCATCATTGGTTTGACTCAGTCACATACACATTGAATATTTATTTGAAGCTCATTGTCTCTTATATGTTTCTTCTTTTTCATTATTATTCATACAGTAAACAAAGATCCTCTTTTCAGAGTTTATAATAATAAACATATATTCTGCCCTAAGAAAACAAGCATTTATTATACCCTAAGAAAACTATTCTACTCTAAGAAATTTATCTGCATTTTATTTTTATCATGACTGTCACATCAGCTTGGCTCAGTTAATTTCTGTATCATTTTGAAAATCACCTTTCTCTTTACCAGTCCTTTGCAGAATTTCAACAACTTCCTTTTCTATATATAAATTAGAATATAATATAAATGAACATCAATGTTATCCATGAAATAAATTTAAAAAGATAACTTTAGGATGGGGGACACATGTACATCCATGGCTGATTCATGTCAATGTAAGGCAAGAATCCATCCTAAAGAAGATCAGTCCTGGGTGTTCGTTGGAAGGACTGATGTTGAAGCTGAAACTCCAATACTTTGGCCACCTGATGCAAAGAGCTGACTCATTTGAAAAGACCCTGATGCTGGGAGTTTGGGGGCAGGAGGAGAAGGGGACGACAGAGGATGAGATGTTTGGATGGCATCACCGACTCAATGGACACGGGCTTGGGTGGACTCCAGGAGTTGGTGATGGACAGGGAGGCCTGGTGTGCTGTGGTTCATGGGGTCGCAAAGAGTTGGACACGACTGAGCGACTGAATTGAACTGAAAGGCAAGAATCACTATAATATTGTAATTAGCCTCCAATTAAATTAATTAATTACAAAAAGGATAACTTTGGTTTAGAATGGGAATATGCTTTCTCACTCTCTCATGCTGTCTTGTTTGCCATATCTAGTTAGTTGCAAGGTCCTACCTCTTCTACATTTCTCTTAAATCCATCTCATTCTGCTACTCTATTCCTATTGCCTCTTTCAGGGTCCTTTTGCTTACTCTTTCGGTCATTGAATATCCAATGAATATTTGGTTATTGAATATCCGATATCCATTGAATATCCTATCTCTCACTTCAGTTTTCCCCTTCCAGTTCATCGTAGATACAGCTATCAGATTAGTGTTCCTGAATATCTCTGGCCTTCTGAAAAAACCATCAATGGCTCACTATTTCCAAATTTTAAAAATGTGTACAAACCAGTCTGAGAAAGACTCAAATCTGTCTTTTTAGTTTTTTCTCTCACTCTTCTCCTTTAGATTTCCTCTGAATTAGTCAAGTCTGTTTAAATTATACTAATTATAATATCTCTGCACAGTTTATGTGATTTTC
Organism: Cervus canadensis; assembly: GCF_019320065.1. Classification (NCBI taxonomy): domain Eukaryota; kingdom Metazoa; phylum Chordata; class Mammalia; order Artiodactyla; family Cervidae; genus Cervus; species Cervus canadensis. Next base: position 72,285,785 of record NC_057394.1, on the reverse strand, counting down.
TACCTCCATTTCCATGTTCAATTTTGTGTGATTTTCTACCTCTATTTCCTTGTTCAAATTCTACCTTTCTCCTGGAAAATCTCCCCCTTTACATGTCCCCCCCCCCCGCCAAATCATCACTAGAGTGGAGGCCCAGATCACACAGGGTCCATCCGAGACTGGCTGTGAGCTTTCAAGTCTTGGCTCCTCTCTCTTTAGTGGCTTTAACTCTATCTCTCTTTCTAACACTCTTTACTCTCTGGTGTGTATCTGAGGACTTTCTGGAAGACAATAATTTCTTGAAAATTTATTTAAGGTTCCTTTACTTTATGTTTAGATTGTGAAATTTTGTTATATCCTAAACAGACCAGATACTCAACAATATATCTGATAAAATAACTGAGGTTCTTCTTGGCGGAATGAATAAACAAATGAGGGAAACTAGCTTGAAATGGATAGTTGAAGATGTTTCGAGCTGATGGTCTTGCTTTTCTCTCCAGTGCAGTTATGAGATTGTTACAGTTGGGAGAGAAGAGGCGGAGTAGAGAATGGAGACTTAGGTGACACTTGAACATCTTTAAGAATATAGCTTATGGTTAGGGGATTCTCTGGTGGCTCAGACGGTAAAGCATCTGCCTATAGTGTGGGAGACCCAGGTTCAATCCCTGGGTCAGGAAGATTTTCTGGAGAAGGAAAGGGCGACTCACTGTAGTACTCTTGCCTAGAAAATCCTATGGATGGAGGAGTCTGATGAGCTATAGTCCATGGGGTCGCAAAGAATCAGACACAAGTGGTCACATTATATATAGTAAAGGAATAAGAGTAAATGTTGCTTTCCAGTGTGATGAAAGAAGAGTTGGAAACTGAAATGGTGCAGGTCAATTTGACTTCTAAACTTTTTCTCACAGCATTTTTTTCTGTTAAGCTCAGAATTTGAGGCAGTGCATGATGGAAGAATCCTGTAAGTTTAACTAAAAAGCTTTTTTTTTTTTTAACTGTACCAGCAAAAGTCTTTTTTAAAATTTAAAATAACTGCACATGGATTGTATAGGGGAATATAGTCAGAGGCCTAAAAATAAAATTGACACATAAAAAAAAAACCCCTCACAATTGTCAAATAGACATTGGATACTGAATTGGACAGAGTGAATTTATATGTCTGTCTGCACCCTCTATACTTAAAAAGGAGTCAAGAGATACAGTGAGCTGTTCAATCAGGTTAAGCCATGGGCTAGCTTCAGTTATTATCATTAGAAGAACAAGTTCTTTGAACAGGGGAGATGGATTATCTTTTTTGTAGAATCAAGGTGCTATTGATTAAGTTGTGTCTCGATATTTCTACCTAAATGAAAATATATCATATTTCAACCAATTTCCCTTATGGATTGGTGTCTGAGTGATGCTTAAAGGAATAGTGGCTGTTAATGGCCAGAGGAAGGAGGAGACTGCCTTAGTCATTCATTTCAAGGAAAATAATTTGGTGCATCTAACTCTCTTCCATCAAGTGAGTGATAGTTTCCAGGTGACCTATTTTCAGATTTAGTGTTTTACCTCCTTAAAAACACCGCAAGGAGATGATTGCAGAATAACATGCGTTCGTGCAGTGAGTACAATGACTGCATCATTTTGGGAGCCAGAATTCATCAACTGTACATTACAAAATTCACATTGAGTAACCAGTGTGTGCCAGGAATTGTGTTACACTATTGCACACATATTACATCAGTTGATCCTCAAATAATTCTATATTTTAATTTCCATTTTGTAAGCAGAATGACTCAGAAAAGATGAGAAATAATGAGGAAAGAACAGTTTTCTTACTGTTATCAATAATGTTTAGCATTTATACAGTGGTTCACCATTCATATTTTCATTGGGATTAATCAAGTGGAAAAACAGTGCAGGACTTTTACAAATGAGGAAAACAAGGCATTGCTCAAGTTCACCCTTCATGTAATCTTCTGAGCCTACAACCATACACGGATCCTTGATCTGTTTGATAATCCTCTTCTCTGAATCACAGCAAAGTGGTTAAGTTCAGATGAATGAGAAGCAAGGATCAAAATTTGAGGATGGAAGCTTGGACAAAAATATCCCTCTCATGAATAAGATTTATCTCTGGCTTGAGTTTTTTTTTTTTTTTTTGAGAGCGTACTGAAATTTGCTCAATTGTTTAGTTGCTGGGTCATGTCCAACTCTTTGCAACCCCATGGACTATAGCCTGCCAGGCCCCTCTGTCCTTGGAATTTTCCAGAATACTGGAGTGAGTTGCCATTTCCTTTTCCAGAGGATCTTCCCGGTTCAGGGATTGAACCTGTGTCTCCTGCATTAGCAGGCAGATTCTTTACCACTGAACCACCAGCGAAGCCCAGGTGCTCACTGCCCCCCATCAAAAGTGCAAATCAAGTCACTGTACTTGAGTTGTGTGCTGTGGGTCTGTGTACTCTACAAGGTACACAGAACACTGAGTATCATTTGGAGGAGAAAGGCCAGCTTTGTGAAAAACACTGGAATCTCCATCACATCTGAGAATATTAGAGTCACTGGAAATGTTCAGCTCGAGGAATGAAAAGTTTTGCTGGAAAGAATCAGTATCATGTGGATGGAGTAGATTCATTCTCCAAGCCCTGCGGGAAGGTCTAGGGCAGATGGATTAAGTTACAGAGAATGAGTTTTTGTTTTAACCCTGAGAGTAACCAAACTATTTTAACCTCTGTGAAGGATGCGAGAGGCTTTATTGTAAGAAATCAAGAGAAGACTTAACTCTGTTAGCAACAATAACCATATCAAGCACTGACATCATTGGCTGTCATTACTACTCTTATTGAAACAATGCTAACAGAATAGTGTAGATATTTTTTTGGACCTATAAGTGAGCAAGTGACGTTATGTCATCTGCTGAAATACACAGCTAGTAACTGGCTATGAGTCTTTTGTTCTTGTTGTGAGGTTGGATTAGACGGCAGTTTAAATAGTAAGAAGCTGTCATTCTGTGTAACACTCTCTCACTCGGATGCCTAGTGAGGAATCAACTTAAAAGTCGCCCAGGTGTGTGACAAATAAATAGAACATTATTGACAGTGATACAATGACTCTTTGGTGAGCCCGTGGCAGAGACAGTAATGGATCTGAGAAACTCAGGATAAAATGACAGCCACTCTCTGCCTCATTCCCCAAAAGATGAAGTGAGAGAAAGCACAGACACAGCAATCATGGCTCATGAGTCTTGGAACTAGTTTTTCAGTGGAAGAGATATTCACTTGTTGGTAGCAAACAAAGAGCTGACAAAGGGAAATGAGTAGCTGGAAAGTTAAGGAAAGGGAAGTGCAAAAAAAAAAAAACTACCCAGGGGTGTACACTTGATATTTAGTTTCTGATAGTTTTTTTTTAAAATACATGTGATAGGCGAAAGAGCAGGAGAATGATCCTGTACCAGGTTGAGTCAAGAGACCTTGACTTTTCTCCCTAGTAAAGCTTATTAACATGTCCAACCTTGGTTCTGTTAATTATGTCTGTGAACCGACTCTGGTCCAGCACCCATCCTCTGCCCCTGGCCCATTTCCATCTCCTTGTTTCTTGTGTCCTCCATGAAGAGCTTCCAGAGGGTAGCACTGGAGCCAAGATTTTAAAGATTTCAAAATTAAAGTTAGCTGGTTTAGTGAAAAGTGTAAGTTCTTCCTTAGAGCAATAAGAACATAAAGTTATCAGAGCTATGTGCCCAGCGGCTCCCAAGACATCTGAAGTCTAGCATGTAAAACATGGCCGTTCACAGAAAGAATGAGCACATAGCTTCAGCTACTTATACCATGGGTCCAAAATAACAGTGTCTGACACAAAATTGTTTCATTTCTCTCTCCTGTAAGAGTTAGTATTAGTCGCTCAGTTGTGTCAGACTCTCTGCGGCCCCAAAGACTGTAGCCCACCAGCCTCCTCTGTCCATGGAATTCTCCAGGCAAGAATACTTGAGTGGGTTTGCCATTCGCTTCTCCAGCCTGTAAAAGTTGGAGGAGAGCAATTCACTGGGTTTCCAGAGACCCGGGAGATATTCTGTGGCTATACCATCTCTGCAGTGTGTCCTCATCCTCACAGTTCTCCACGCCTCCTTTCCATATCCACCTCCAGGTCCCAGGGTGGAGGGGGGAGGAATGGGGTGACACGTCTCCCCTCTTCAAGCGGCAGATATCCTATCAGCAAGAATTCGGTCACGTGCCCCATCCTATCCGCAAAAGGGACAGAAGCTCGTCTTTGAGTGGTCATGTGATCCAGATCAAATTTCTATTACTAAGAAAGGAAGGAATGGATTAATGAGGTCAGCGAGTGTCTCTATGGAAACCTGGCCACCCATGAAAATAGGCCTGGTTTCTCTCTGTATCTCTCTCTCTGTAGCACTATTATTTTCAAGAAAACCACACTACAGTCATTTTCTAAAAAGTGCACGTTAGTGTTCTTGTTATACAGACATTCTCAGTGTTTCATTTGGCCAATTTATTAAAGGCAGCCTTTGGGGCAGGCCATATGGGTGTGTTTAGTTGTGGTGAGCCAGTCATTTTAGTAAAGAAAATGTCTGCACAGTGGAAAGAAACCATTGAGAAAGCTCAGTATGTCTCATACCGATGAGTGCTCCCTTTCACAGACTTTTAGACACAGCAATGCTTCAGGGGCAAAGGGTCAGGTGGGGAAATCTGATGCTCTAATTAGGGAACTGAGGAAGTATTTTAAATTTTAAATAATGCCCTCAAATAGGTCAAGAAAGCAGGCTTTTCATGATGCAATCATGAACTAATTGGAATCTCAGTGGTAGTTGGTAATGATTAGACTGTCTGGAGAATGATTAGAAAACAAAAAGGATGATATAAAAATGCTAAGAAGAAGTACCTAGTATTAGATAGGAAAAAAACTCTGAAAGCTACAACAATAATAAAAATGAGGAAATATGTTTACGAAGGAGTCCAAAGCTGGCAAAATACTGTTTCTCCAGAAACTTCAAGCTGATGGAGCCCACTGAGAAAGTGGTATTCCATTCCATACATTTTATAATAGCTTTATGTTTTTGTATTTCAGCTTTAAGAAAGCATATGTGTATTCTGAACAACAGTTCGTCCTGAGTGTAGTCAGCCTTTGGCAATTACATTCAGCAGCATTTTCATGAGAGCATGGCATTTCACAATGATATTATCAGAGGCTTGGGATTATTTAAGCTCTTCTTGACTCTATGCTATACATCACTGGACATTTAGAAAGAGCTCTTTTTCTCCTCAGCTGAAGCACCTGAGAAAATACAACCTTTTGATTTTTATATGGCTTATTCCAGATATTTTGCGGCAAATGACATTTTTATTAAACTTAAAGTCACTAGAAAGAAACTTTCTACTCACACAAAGATGGCTTTCATTCTGCATATATCCATATGTATACATTGCATACACATGTGCGGATGACACACAAGGGAGAAATTTGCTAATTGTTTAGTAATCTTGGCACAAGAACTTCACTGAACATATATAAAAGCATTGGCTTGGCTGAGTCTCTAGGCAGTTGTTTCTTGTTTGAATTGTAGGGAACAATTGAGTCTATTGTCACATTTGGGGAAAAAAAAGGAGAGTTTTCTCCTTAAAAATGTTCAGTTTCACGGTCCAAAGAACCAGGGAGAGCTCTGCTTCTGTCTTCAGTTATGTATATTTTAAATCAGCTGTTAAATAAAAGCTTTCGGGTGAGATTTTCAAATAGTCACTAACTGAGATTTTCTTCTTTTCCCATAAATGACAGGAGCTATGTATTCCAATTCTATTTCTCTCCATCTCAATAAGTATGTGTGTAATAGCATTTTTATTTTTCAAATTCTATAAGGCATGAGTACTTATATCAGCATTTCAATAATCATATATCTTTTTAGTAAAAATTGTATGGTAGTGGCTGTTTTTTTTTCTCTTTTATTAAAGCAGTAGTCTAATCTGAAAAAAAAAGGCATTTGTGGGTTCACTGTGGATTGCAATCTATGCTGGAAGCAGTCAGCTGGAAAGAAAACAGGAGAGAGCATTTCCAAGTTTTTGACTAGCATCTTTAAAATATAAGAACATCATTTCCCTCAGGGAAGCAATGAAACCAACTAATGGTAAAGTCACTTAAAAAAAAAAAAAAAAAAAAAAAAAAAAAAAAAAAAAAAAAAAAAAAAAAAAAAAAAAAAAAAAAAAAAAAAAAAAAAAAAAAAAAAAAAAAAAAAAAAAAAAAAAAAAAAAAAAAAAAAAAAAAAAAAAAAAAAGAGACCAGGAGCATGAAAAGGTGTGAAAAAGGCGAGGAGAAAAAAAAAAAAAAAAAAAAGCAAAAAACCAAAAAGAGAAAAAAAGAGAAAGAGAAAAACCTTCAACTGAGAACTTTCACAAACATTTAAACCGTAAGAATCAACTTTGAAAGAGTAATTTAACTAAGTCTGTTTCTCCTTAAAAATGGACCAAGTTAGTGTGATAATTCATAGGTAAAATCCACTGAAATCTTGAGTTGTATGTGGTTAGCATTTGAGAATGAATGAGAGCAATGGGTCGGCAAGAACAAGCTTTGGGAAAGCACATCCTCATTCTTGTAGGTTAGTTTTTTGCAAGGGTTAAAAAGAATACTTCTCAGGACGTTTGATTATTATCTAGCATGCTTTAGGAAGAGAGTTTTTGTATTCTAAATGCAAACTTACTAAATCAACCACTCCCAACACTTGAGAAGCAGTAAAAAGAAACAAAGAATTAGCAGGCTTAATGACTGGCTCTCTCCCATTTCTTCTCTTTAGTCTTCTGAAATCACTGTTGTATGCAAACCAAAACTTAGAAGAATAGAAAGCTCCCCTGTGACTATGGCGCTGCCCAGCAAATACCCTGTTCTCTTCTCCCCATTCTTCAGAAAGTCCTCTGGTCACCTCTGCACACAAGTACTTTTTCGGCAAGGATGGATCTTCTGACATGCTAGACAAAGACCAGCCAGTATTCAGTAAACACTAGTTCATTTCTCTTACACAAATCTAAACTACAACGCCCCACCCCTAGATGTGTTTGACATTGGAATACTGTTTCTTTGGTCAAATTGTCTGCTTTTGTCTTTTCCCCCCGCCTTGGAGCTTAGATCCTTGAGTTCTGAGAGAAATCCTGTGAATCTGGAAGTATTGATTCTCCACTTGTGGGGCACAATCAGGCAGTGTTCACCAAGGCCCCCTGATTGCAGAAGGTGGCTCAGTGATAAAGAATCTGCCTGCTAATGCAGGAGACACAAGAGACACAGGTTTGATCCCTGGGTTGGGAGGATCCCCTGGAATAGAAAACGGCAACATGCTCCAGTATTCTTGCCTGGAGAATTCCATGGACAGGGGAGTCTGGCAGGCTACAGATCCACGGGGTCACAAAGAGTCAGACACAACTAAGCGTGCGTGCATGCACATACACACACACACGCAGGGACTGGCAGCAAAAATATTTAGGACTAAGTCCTATCAGAGACAGTGTGGCCAGAGAGAGATCCCCCAGCCTGCATATGGCGAGGGACTGGCCTCATTCAGGCAACCTGTCTTTGTGAAAAGCTAGACTGAGTCTTGGGCTTCCCAAGTGGCGCTAGTGGTAAAAAACCCTGCCTGCAGTGCAGGAGACGCAGGAGACCCAGGTTTGATCCCTGGGTGGGGAAGATCCCCTGGAGGAGGGCACAGCAACCCACTCCAGTATTCTTGCCTAGAGAATTCCATGGACAGAGGAGCCTGGTGGACCGTAGTCCATGGGGTTGCAAAGAGTTGGACGGGACAGAAGCCACTGACCACGCACGCGTACAGAATCATACAGAACTTCATTCCAAACATATTGATAGTTAAAGTATTTTAAATGAGAAATAAAGTGCAGTTACCTAACTTCTCTATAAGTCTTGTCTACTTGTCTGTATCACCTAAGGGGATATAGACAAGTTAGGTGATCTTCTTAGCAGAATTGATGGCTGGGAAAGATTGCCTACTTCATGTCCTTTGGAGAGAGCTGCTTATCAATGGAGTATCTAAAGTCAAAGTGTCTGCTGTCCCTGCTCTGATCACCAGAGAGGAGTTCTTTCGCAGCTGATCACCTGCATCTGAAGGCAGCCCTACCTGTTCCCTTTGTGCTTTGTTGGGGAACATGCTGGAAAACACAGCTAGGAGGTAATAGAAGATCTCAAAAGAGGCAGGGTCTCTTAATGGAAGTGTCTGAGCTGCAGAGACTGTCAGAAAACCAAAAGATACTGTATTTTTTTTGGTATTGTTTTTAGGACAAAGTGAAAGGTAGACATACATAGGGACAGAGCCCCCCTCACCTGACCCCACACCCCTTTGTTCTCACCAGAAAAAAAAAAAATACTTGAAATTAATACAAACAGGAAAGGAAGGAGCACATTTGACGAGACTTCTAATGTTCTCATTGCCAAATGACTAAAGTATGCAATCATGGAAACTTGGGAATTAAAAAACACCGACAGTAAAACTTACCTCCCACTCCATTGGTCAATAATACCCGTCGAACATTTAAAATCTGAAAAAATTTCTTTGACTTAAAGTCTCATTTACCTTTCAAAATGGAAAAACAAAGGCTTTGCTATTTCATTGGTGTTTCAATCCCAAAGCGTTGGTTTTTATTAAGGAATGGGGTTCCTCAATCAATTTAAATATCCCCTTTGAGGTGGATATTTGGCAGTTGCTTCTGAACTTTTCACTTTGAGTCAGCTGGGCAGAATTTCTACACCCTATTTTCCTCCCTCAGATGGAAGAAAATTGCTTCAGATTATTTTGGGTTTATTCTTGTGGTGAAGATATGACATCAGTATTTTGGACCTGAAAGGAAATTCCACATTTGGTTTTCAATGGCTGACTTAAAGGGTCCTGTGTGGGCCAAATCTAATCCTGGTCCAAATAGACCTTCCTGCTCAGATGGTTTGGAAACCAGGCTGCGGCAAGCGCTGACTGATTTATAGGTTCCTCTTAATCCTACTACTTCCTATCATACATCAGAGGCTGTCACCCTCCATCACGTATGTATCTGGGAAGAACATGGGTGGTAGAACCAGGGAAAAATCTAAGAAAACTTTTTGATTTTTTCAAATTGCCCAATAACCTTAACCAATCTCACTCCATCTGACCCCCAGAAGACAATCTGATCATTTTCTTTTTCGTTCAAAATGAATCAAAAGTGTTTGGGTTTCATGGGTTAACAGTAAATTCTAATATCTTAAAGTGTCTTCATTGAAAGACAGATTTCAGTGGGGAAGTTGGCCCTCATTTAAGGCGATAAAATTATAGTATTAGGCCACCTTTGCAAGCATGCGTACTAAGTCGCTCAGGAATCAAACCCTCATCTCTTATGTTTCCTGCATTGGAGGCAGGTTTTTTTTTTTTTTTTTTTTTTTTTTTTTTACTGCTAGCGTCACCTAGGAAAGCCTTTAAAAATTAGTAAAAGGGACTTGGGGCTTCCCAGGTGGCACTAGTGGTAAAGAACCCACCTGCTAGTGCAGGAGACACAAGAGACATGGGTTTGATCCCTGGATCAGGAATATCCCCTGGAGGAGGGCATGGCAATCCACTCCAGGAGAGAGGAGAGGAGAATCCCATAGACAGAGGAGCCTGGTGGACTATAGTCCATGGGGTTGCAAAGAGCTGGACACGACTGAGCACATTCTATTATTTAGCCTGTAAGTTTGTTTAATAGTTCAGATTAGGAAGTTGAGGCTTAGAAAGGTGAAATGACTGTGACTCATATAAAGTGAAAGTCACTCAGTCATGTCTGACTCTCTGTGACTCCATGGACTGTAGTCCATGGAATTCTCTAGGCCAGAATACTGGAGTGGATAGCCTTTCCCTTCTTCAGGGGATCTTCCCAACCCAGGGATTGAAACCAGGTCTCCCTCTTTGCAGGCAGATTCTTTACCAGCTGGACCACAAGAGAAGCTCAAGAATACTGGAGTGGGTAACCTATCCCTTCTCTAGGGGATCTTCCCAACCCAGGAATCGAACCAGGGTCACCTGCATTGCAGGCGGGTTCTTTACCAACTGAGCTATGAAGGAAGCCCTGATTCACATAAAGAGTTCCCCCAAAGCTGTATAGTTGGAATTGAAATGGCAACCCACTCCAGTATTCTTGCCAGGAGAATCCCATGAACAGAGGAGCCTGGTGGGCTGCTGTCCATGGGGTCGCACAAAGTCAGACATGACTGAAGTGACTTAGCGCGCATGCATACATTGGAGAAGGAAATGGCAACCCACTCCAGTGTTCTTGCCTGGAGAATCCCAGGGATGGAGGAGCCTGGTGGGCTGCTGTCTATGGGGTCGCACAGAGTCGGACATGACTGAAGTGACTGCAGCAGTCACTAATTACACTATCCACATGGAAGATGTGTTTGGCACTGTGCCTGGGCACTGGAGACACATTGTTGGATAAGATGTTGGTATTCCCAAGCTCTTTAATGTAAGTCTCTGGTGATGGGGCCACCCACCTTCTAAGGCTGTTTCATGTCCTTTAAGCTTTAGCTTAGCAAGCCAGTGCCAATGGTGTTCAAGAAGGCTGGGTGCTGAGCCCGTCTAGCTACTCTGAGAAGCTGTCCTGCTTTGTGCTGGCTCACAGAGCCCTCAGGGCAAGCTTACTATGGACCTCAGCCAGATCCCCGTCCTAGAAGCCGTGTCCATGTTTATGGCTCATTAGATAATCTGTTCCTTAAATCTTTAGCCCTAAATCATAGGCTGAGTGTTTTTCACCCTTGATCTTTACTGGAGGAAATAATTCATTTGGGATTAGATCACAAGCCCTGTGACATGGAGTTGAGCAGGATGCTTATAGCATATGTAGATGAAATTCCTCTAGAGATGAAGTTTGCTTTTAAATCCTTTCCACCTTTCCCAACACAAATATTAGTTATTCTGCAATATGTTCAGACACTCAGTAATGTCTTACTCTTTGAGACCTCATAGACTGTAGCCCCCTCATGCTCCTCTGTCCATAGGATTTTCCAGGCAAGAGTACTGGAGTGGGTTGCCATTTCCTTCTCCAGGGGATCTTTTCCACCCAGGGATTGAATCTGGATTTCCTGCATTGCAGGCAGATTCCTTACCAACTGAGCCACCAGGGACGCCCTATCTTGTATTCATATATTGTTTTATAATTGTCAGTTTCCACACACATCTTTTCTTTTAATCACACTCACGCTATGTGACGGAGGTAATCTCTTTTACAGGTTAGAGACTGTAGACTGTAAGTTCCTCCAGAGCACGCACCCCACCTGTCTCATGCACCACTGGGTCTGCATGGTCTGCCACACTGTATGTGCTCAATGCCAAATCTATGACTAAACAAGGAAATAGGGGACGACTTGCTCAGGGTCCCACGGTTGACCTCTGTGACATTTTTGTACTGACAAGCTGTTCTGTAAGTTCTGCTTGAACACATTAGTGATGAGAAACTCATTACCTTTCCAAGCAGCTGTGATGTACATCTTTACTTTTTTTTTAAAACGTCTATTTTTATTTATTTGTAATTGTTTTGATTTGATCTGTTGCGGCACAGCTCCTTACTATCCTCTCTTCCACTCGGATTGATTCTGCTGAAGTCAGTCATGGTCACTGCGCTTTTAGCCACAGGCACATGAGTGCCCTGGGGTGAGTCTCTCTCAGCATCCATCCCTCTGTCTATGGTAAGGAGTCCCAGAAATGACACCTTCGGACCCAAGCAGAATCAAATCACGGTTCTTGATAATAACTCACAAATTAGAAGATGCGAGATAGAGCTGTTTTCTTTTCCCTGTGATTTCCAGCTCTGGCACACCCTGTACTTTTGGGGGCTCTCTTGGGTCTCATGTATCAAGAGGCTGCCTGAGAAAGAAACCAAACACACGGAGATGAATGCTCAGAAATAAGAGCACTGTGACACTGTTAGAATCTTCAATGTCCTGTTCCCAAAGCTTGCTCCACCCTTGGGTTTGTCAAGTGTGTGGGCCAATAAGTACCCCTGTCTTTATTTTTTCATTTTTCAACTTGAAAGCAAAAGAACTGTGACTAATATGGCACCCTATCGTGTAATGATACAGTTTTGACTTTCAGCATGTTTTCCTCTATATGGAGCCCAGATGGTTTTTTGGACACAGAACAAGTGTGACTCTTCTTTCATATAACAGCGTTTCTAACGCTTAGAGAAAGTTACTATCTCTTCTCCTGGCATTTGCCTGAGTCTTCTCTTTTCCAGGCTCTATGTTCAGTTCCTTCAACTTTTCTTCATGTGATACACTTTCCTGCACCATCTAGTTGCTAGCCTTTCAGTGTATTGTTGTTTACCCATAGATGTCTGACCATGAGGGAGAATTAAACATTCTATTAGGAGTAATACAGAGTAGGATGATAATTTTATTTTTTTTATACATGGCATTCTTTCATTGCTCCTGAAGATATCAGTGGTCCTTTTTTTTTTTTTGATATCATGGTGCATATTGATTTTTAATAGAAGTATCACCAGTTGAAGCTCTCAAGTCTGACATAGTAGTTGATAATAAACTATGTCTCTTATAACTATTCTTTCTTTTAAAATGATTTTACTTTTATTTCAAGTCCACTTCCATTTAGTTAGATAGATTCCATCTTTTTCTACTCATTTTATGTATTTTCTGTCTCTTTTGACTTTAGATTTTCATATCTATGTTTAAAGATTGTGTTTTTTAATTTTTATTGTGTGTCTTAAAAGTTTAAAAAGTTATAAACTTCTATGGCAGAATTCTATTTATAAATCCAAGCCAGTAATTAATAGTTTTCTTTGATGAATATAAAAGCTAACAGATTTGTGAATATTACTTTCCTAAGTCTTTAATCACCTGGAAACTCCACTAATGACTATTAGCAGAAGAATGTGATTCTATTCAGTTCCTGTCTGGGAAACTAGAAATAACAACAGAATAGCTTCTTTGCTTTATTTGCCAAATATTTTTCTCAGTGCTTATTTTGTATTATTTCCCATATTAAGTCTAAGAGGAAACTCATTGACACATTATAAATAAGCAATTAATGCTGAACAGGGAACCACTTCCAAAGCTAACATTTACCCAGGAAATAAGGATGAGCTCAGTACCCCAGAGATTCTACAAGTGTCTGTATGTCTTCTGTCTCCCTCTTTTTGAGGATAAAATGAAACACTGAGAAAGAATGCACATAATTGGAACATACACATGTTGCCTTAGTTATCTCAATGTTTTCCCACAAAAAATACGCTTGGCTTGAATTGTATTATTAATCTCCATGTTTTAGTCATAATCGTCTTGAGTTTTAAAAGAAGGAAATGGTAAAAAAAGGAAAAGGAAAGACATTCTGAGTTGTGTGTGCATAACAAGAGGGTGCCTTGATAAGAGGGAGGCAGACATGCAGCTCAAGCCCTTTGTCCTCAGCAACATCTTTAACTTAAGGCAGGCCTCCTTAACAAAGAGTTCATTATATTTTACATTTCATTAAGAAAGGAGCTTCTCCAACTTAATAAAAATGATTTTTAGTTTGATCTTGACAAATGTTTTTGGCAAAAATTATTCAAAAGGACTTTTATTAACAAAAATAAAGTTTGTGAAAAAACAAACGAACATGGGTCACTGAAATGAGATTGACCGAGATACCACCAAATGCTCAGAAATGGTCCATCATTTTGTATGTATCTCAATCATTAACTTGCCATAAAAGGGAAAGGGATTTTTTTTTGCTGTTGTTTTTATTTGGTTGTTTAGCTTTGGCTTCAAGTATGTTTTCATTAATTCCGAGTGCACTCATAAAACTGACCAGTTCCCTCTTTCAGTGTTCCAAGTTTCTTCAAATGGCAACCCACTCCAGTACTCTTGCCTAGAAAATTCCATGGATGGAGGAGCCTAGAGGCTACAGTCCATAGAGTCGCAAAGAATCAAACACAACTGAGCAACTTCACTGAAGCTACATCTTGGAGGTACAAATGCATCCATGCTTTCTGTGAATGAAGCAATGTTTCTAAGTTTGTTAGACCTAATCTAGAGCTAGATTGTTTCAAAGCATGATGAACTAAACCTCACAAAGCTGGTGCATTGGAGAGGGTTGTGAGTTTTGGAGGGAGAATTGATTTAGAATCCCGGTGCTGCCTCTTACTTTGTGATGCTTGGCAAGTCATCCAGCGTCTCTGATTCTCAGTGACCTCATCTGTAAAGTGAGAATAATCAACTTCTAGGGTTGTTTTGAGGATTGCATGAAATAATTATGAAAAGAACCTAACAGAACTTCCAGTGGATGGTTTATCCCACTAAGAAGCAATATTATTACTCTTAGCAACACATCTAGCACGACAGGATTTCATTTTTTGACTGTGTAGCTTATGGAAAGTTTAAATATTGAATAGAGAGATTATAACAAAGATCAATACAATTTATCAAGGTAAGATATTACCATGGTTAATCAGATAAGTTTTCATTTCATTGTATCCCAGATTAAAACTTCACTCGCCATCTTGGGTTTCTGCATTGGTATGGGTGGAATTTTCCTCCTTGTAAAGCTGGATATGGGTATTTTCAAGCCTTCTTATTTCAAATTTACTGAAACAAAACCTTAATTGGGCAATATAGATTTAAATGAAGATTCTGTATGAGAGAGAAGTCCCATACCTACCACAGGTATTCTTTACCATCTTCTCTTCTGCAATGTTGTGTCCCTTCTCATGAGCTCCTTTATTTTGTTACCCAAACTTTTTCCCTTAGAACCTCAAATCTTTCACCTTTTCTTGTACAGAGCAAGGTCCTCACAGCCTTTTATAAGGCAGGAGTCCTTTCCACCACAATTAGGTTTTTAATTTGGCTTTGAAGTCTGTATTCTAAGTAAATACAAGGCTTTTCCTGAAAAGATTTAGCTTTCTTTTTTTCTATTTTATTATGGTTTCTTCCTTTACATTACAACATGTAAATTTTTTTTCAAAGTCTATAGTTAGGGATAGTTGTAAAAATTAATTTAAAAAGCTGGATCTGGATCCAAATATTTCTTTAAGCTCATTAACAATACCTGGATCTAAACTCTAAGCATTTTAGGAAATTTGCCTGTGTGGAGTCACCTATAGGGATAGGACATCAAAACCTTGTGTGTAGATTTTGCTGTGGTAAACTTTTAAAAACAATTATTTTATTAAAGTGTAATTGATTTGCAGTGCTGTATTAATTTCTACTGTACAGTAAAAATAATTCAGTTACATGGCAAACTTTTATCTGAAACAGTTTTCCAAGAATAAGGGTTAAAAATAAGTGCTAGTCTAGATTCATTTTGGGCATTCCAGGTGACTCAGTGGTAAAGAGTCCACTTACCAATGCAGGAGACATGAGTTTGATCCCTGAATTGGGAGGATCCCCTGGATTAGGAAATGGCAGCCCGTTCCAGTATTTTTGCCTGGGAAATCCCATGGACAGAGGAACCTGACGGGCTAGAGCCCATAGAGTCACAAACGAGTCGGACATGACTTAGCAACTAAAAAACAACACGATTCAGTTTAAGGCAACTTCTGTTATAGGAAGGAAGCAAACAATAAATTGGCAGGATTTCTTATTTAATTGAAACTGGTTTTCTTGAGAAGAATTTAAGGCCTGTGTGTGTGATGCGTTAATGTGCAGACAGCCTCAAAGGTCATAAACAATGAAAAACAGGAAGAAACTCTGAAGCAGACAACTTCTCATGTTCTCACAGAATATTCCCTGTGGAATTTGAGTTTCATATCAGGCTCTTCCAAGTCTGCCTCCAGATGTTACATAGTCATCATTTTATTTGGGGAATATGACTTGGAATATGGTGGTTTACACATCTTGTATACAGACATTGAGATCAAAACATCGGGGATATATCAGCTCAGTTTTAGAGAAATTTCTCATAATATTTTACTGAAGAAGCTGCTGCTTTCCAGTTTGCACACTCTCCTCTACCCCCCTTGAAGTCCTATATAACCTTTGACCTAAAGTCCATGTTTAGAGAAGTGGACCAGTAGTTAACTTATTCAATCATGTTTCTGGCTTTTGGGATTTATAAACTACTGATCACTTAAAAGATTCAAAAGTGAACATTTTCACAATTAATTGTATAGATATTAGAGTGCCTAAAAGTCAAAGCGTAAGTGAAATATAGGTTTTAGTACATAGATTGTAGAAGAGGGTTGTTAGTAATACAGCAGAGAATAGAGTTATATCCCAGGTTCCATACATTTTTCATGAAAGGTAGAGACAGCTGTCAGGGTTCAAAACATTCAAAACAGAGACCCAAGGAAAGCCATGGAGAATTTGAAGGAAAATGCATAAATTTGGCTAAAGAGGATGCTATGCTAGTAGGTATTAGAGTGTTAGTGTAAATGTAAGACTAATGCATATTATCAGGCAAGAAATGATGACAAATTAATCTCCTTCTCCCTCCCCCATTTGAGTAGTACAATTAAGTAAATATTTGTCTTAATACACAGATATTTAACCAGCCTATATAAGTTTACATATATTAGTGACATCTGCCCCCAAAATGCAGGAAGAAAAGAAAAAGGAACAAGAGCATTGATTTTCAACTCCAATCATACATAATTAATTGAAGATATTCAAGCAGGAGATTTGGGGGGATGAGACTGAGTTGTATTAATGGGGAAGGGGACAGAGGGAGAGAAAGAGCGTCACTCTTCTCGGACAACTGCTCTGAACCAGGGACTGGACTGGTTAGAGCGACCACAGTAGATCTTTACTGTCCCATTAGAAGCAATGTTAACAGAAATGAATGAGCCCTTTCCCCATATGCCTACCTTTGGCTGGCCACAACATGACTGGCAGGGCCGTAGGAAACCTCTGAGATGATAGCAAGACAGTCAACACAGTATTCTAAAACTACAAACAAGGTCTAATATATGGCTTTGGTTTACAGTGTAAGCTTTTAATCAGCAGCTCTAGGGTTTAGAGAGGACAGTAGTCTCAGATGTATTGATGTGCTATTTTAAGGAGTTTTCAGTGACTGCTCTGAAGGCTTTGAGTCTCCTTCACAGGCAGATGGCTGGCTCCTTGGGATGCTCTTGAATGCTTTGCTTGTCTCTGATCAGGATGAACTAAAGGAAGCATTTGGTGGAGTGGAATGTTTGCCCTGGCAGGAGAAAGCAGAGATTTCAACAAGCACATGCATTTGTGAATGGATTGATTATTATTTTTCCTCTGAAGTGATTTTGAGCACAGTCCTAGTTAATTAGTAGATAGGGAGGGAGGAAGGGAGCCAGGGAGGGAGAGAGAGAGGGAGAGAAAGAGTGGATTGTGAGGGAGAGAGATTATCCTATTGGTGCAGTTCTCACATTTAAACTAACATAGGCCCAAGGGTGATGAGGCAAAAATAAAGTATATGGAGAAAGAAAAAAAATGGAACTCTTGACAAGAAAATGGAAGTCTGATATCTCTGTCAACATTTTAATCAGCTGAGATCAGTCTGATCGTTAGGGTCAAAACACCATCTTCATTCATATAATCCTGATAATTTCAACCAAAAATGGATACAGCTTATGTATAGGGAAGAAAATAATATTTTGTGGTTCCTAGTTCACCAACATTTGTTCACTTTTTGGTCAATTAAGTAATTAAATTATTCAACAGATATTTATTAAGCATCTCCTTATGCCAGGCAGTGTTGTAGGCCTTGAGGACAGAAAGAATAATAAACAAGACAAATAAAGTCCTTATGGAACATATTTTCATGGAGGCTTTCTCCATATTGGTTAAAACAAAAAAATTCTCCCAAGTATCTTTAAAAAGTAGTTGTAACATGCATTTTGTATTTCTTCCCTCTTTCCCTAATTCCTCTTTTGCCAGTTTTAATCCAGCTTGTAAACATTTTAAAGTGTGGGAAAAGTGGTTTATGAGTTAAGTACTACCATTTAGTACCTTTGACTTTTTGTGCTTAAAGTATAAGCATCTTTTTGTCTGGGGAAGTGCTGCATTCCTGCGGTCCTGGTTTTTTGCTGAAATGCTTTCACAGGTTCAGCGGTATCCGGAGTGCTCCTTCTTTGGTCTGCAACAGTTATCTCCCTAGGAAATCCTGTGCAGTCCACAACTTCTGCCTCCTTAAATAGGCTGCCAAGTCCCAGCTCTATTTCCAGCCTGGAATTCCCCTCCCATTACCCTTAAGTCTTTCTAAACCTTTCCCAAACACTGGGAAACTCAGAGTTGGAGGGGAATGTTGGCTCCCTGTGATTGTATCTGTTGTTTTACAATTAAATATATTAATCTACTGCCTACCATTTTTCTTCAAGGTATTCACACTGGATTAGACCACAGTTTACATTTGCCATCAGCAGGTTTGTATTTTTCCTTGTCCTTGGAGGGGTTAGTGTTTATGCTACTCAGATCATGGGGAGAAACGTGATTAAAATAGGTTGAATTTTTGCTCAAGCCAGGAACAAGTTGAAAATTAAAGGCAGCACGATATGGTTAAGATCACAGACCCTAAGACCCCACTGTCCTAGTTAAAATCCGAACTGAACTTAGGCAGACAGTTTGCTCATTAATCAAAAGGAATAATAATATGATGTTCTTTGCATGACTGTTGTAAAGTTAACTTAGTTGTCCCATGTGAAACAGTTAGAATATTGCTTGGCCTATTGCAAGCCCTATTTATAAGTGACATTATTATTTTCATCATTAAAGGCAGCCTTAAAGTCCAAGGTAGGAGAAAAACAATCCTAAACTAAGAAGACAAAATTTTAAGCCTTTATAGAATAACTTTTAAAGTTTGAAACTGACTTCCATGTTACCTCTGATTGCTTTGGTCAATGTCAAAAAATTTAGTCTGACACCAAACAGAAAACTAATTTTAATTAATAATGAGCGCGATCTCATAAAAACAAATAGTATATTGGATGTCCACTAGGGTAGGAATGATCTACTTGACAGTTTGAGTTTCCTCTTATGTGATCTGCCTTTTCATGTCCTTTGAAGAGTTACTGTTTTGTGTTATCTTTTCTTTATTGCTTATAGGATTTCTTGGTATACTCTGCAAATTAGAAGAGGGACTCCACCTCTCTGGTCTAATTTTTCAATGTGATGAAATGTCCTTGCAGTTGACACTCTTGATCTCTTTGCTTACTGCTTATTCTCTCTTTTGAATGAATTATTTCATTTTGGAATTAGAAGTATCTAAGCATACTCTGTGCTGTCCTCTCTGAGTCTCCTTTTTGATGGAGAAGAAAGTGCAGGACACATGCACGGATCTGCTCTGTGCCATGTAGCAAGAATCCTGTCCTTGCGGGGGTATCCTGTATTTACCCAGCTGTGCCAGGGCCAGATGGGTAATTCCAATTCAGAATAAAGTATTTAATAACTCATTTGACTGCAGATCTAAAACTATGTTTGCATTATTGTCCACTTATATGTTTCTTTGTCTTCTCCTGGTAAGAAAGAGATCACCACTCAGACCATGTCTTTCTGGAGCGTTTACAAAGAGATTATTTATAAAGATATTGGACAGGTTAGAGAAACCAATGAGGGTGGTAGTACTCCAGGGATTGCAAGAACAGGGGTCACTGCTATAAGAACACCTGGAAAGAAAGAGGGTAGGGGTAACTACCAAAGTGTGGAGAGTAGATAAATGAAGAATGTCTGGTATAAATACGTAGATATAAGGGACAGAGTCCCATCTCTTATATGAACTTCTCAGGGTTATGCCAGTTTGGATATACACCAGTAGACTCCAACCTGAAATCTAGAATGCTAGTCACCATTGTGTTCTTCCTGCAAGAGAGTTCCAGAAAAACATCTATTTCTGCTTTATTGACTAGGTCAAAGCCTTTGACTGTGTGGATCACAATAAACTGTGGAAAATTTTGAAAGAGATGGGAATACCAGATCATGTGACCTGCCTCTTGAGAAACCTGTATGCAGGTCAGGAAGCAACAGTTAGAACTGGACATGGAACAACAGACTGGTTCCAAATGAAAAGGAGTATGTCAAGGCTGTTTATTGTCATCCTCCTTATTTAACTTCTATGCAGAGTACATCATGAGAAACGCTGGGCTGGAGGAAGCACAAGCTGGAATCAAGATTGCCGGGAGAAGTATCAATAACCTCAGATATGCAGATGACAACACCCTTATGGCAGAAAGCGAAGAAGAACTAAAGAGACTCTTGATGAAAGTAAGAGAGGAAAGTGAAAAAGTTGGCTTAATACTGAGCATTCAGAAAACTAAGATCATGGCATCTAGTCCCATCACTTCATGGCAAATAAATGGGGAAACGGGAAACAGTGACAGACTTTATATTTATGGGCTCCAAAATCACTGCAGATGGTGATTGCAGCCATGAAATTAAAAGATGCTTACTCCTTCAATGAAAGGTTATGACCAACCTAGACAACATATTAAAAAGCAGAGACATTACTTTGCCAACAAAAGTCCGTCTAGTCAAATCTATGGTTTTTTCAGTAGTCATGTAGGGATGTGAGAGTTGGACTATAAAGAAATCTGACTGTGAAAGAATTGATGCTTTTGAACTGTGGTGTTGGAAAAGACTCTTGAGAGTCCCTTGGACTGCAAGGAGATCCAACCAGTCCATCCTAAAGGAAATCAGTCCTGAATATTCATCGGAAGGACTGATGCTGAAGCTGAAACTCCAATACTTAGCCACCTGAATGTGAAGAACTGACTCATTGGAAAAAGACTGGAAAGACTGAAGGCAGGAGGAGAAGGGGGTGACAGAGGATGAAATGGTTGGGACTGCCATCACTGACTCAATGGATATGAGTTTGAGCAAACTCTGGTCATGGAAAACAGACTGGTTCCAAATAGGAAAACGAATACATCAAGGGCTGTATATTGTCCACCCTGCTTATTTAACTTATATGCAGAGTACATCATGAGAAACGCTGGGCTGGAAGAAGCACAAGCTGGAATCAAGATTGCCAGGAGAAATATCAATAACCTCAGATATGCAGATGACACCACCCTTACGGCAAAAAGTGAAATGGAACTAAGGAGCCTCTTGATGAAAGTGAAAGAGGAGAGTGAAAAAGTTGACTTAGAGCTCAACATTCAGAAAACTAAGATCATGGCATCCGGTCCCACCACTTCATGGCAAATAGAAGGGGAAACAGTGGACTCAGTGGCTGACTTTATTTTTCTGGGCTCCAAAATCACTGCAGATGGTGATTGCAGCCATGAAATTAAAAGATGCTTACTCCTTGGAAAGAAAGTTATGACCAACCTAGACAGCATATTAAAAAGCAGAGACATTACTTTGCCAACACAGGTCCATCTAGTCAAGTCTATGGTTTTTCCAGTGGTCATGTATGGATGTGAGAGTTGGACTATAAAGAAAGCTGAGCTCTGAAAAATTGATGCTTTTGAACTGTGGTGTTGGAGAAAACTCTTGAGAGTCCCTTGGACTGCAAGGAGGTCCAACCAGTCCATCCTAAAGGAGCTCAGTCCTGGGTGTTCATTGGAAGGACTGATGCTGAAGCTGAAACTCCAATACTTTGGCTACCTGATGCGAAGAGCTGACTCATTGGAAAAGACCCTGATGCTGAGAAAGATTGAGGGTGGGAGGAGAAGGGGACGACAGAGGATGAGAAGGTTGGATGGCATCACCGACTCGATGGATGTGGGTTTGGGTGGACTCTGGGAGTTGGTGATGGACAGGGAGGCCTGGCATGCTACAGTCTATGGGGTCGCAAAGAGCCAGACTCAACTGAGTGACTGAACAGAACTGAACTGAATATCCAAAAGTTTTTCTGTTAAGCTTGTTTTTCCTAGAAGTGTTATAGTTGTATATTTCAGGTTTAATTCCATCATCAGTTTGGAGTTCATTTTGTATATATTATGAGAATTAGGTTAAGATTCACTTTTTTGCCTATGGATGTCCAACTGCTTCAGTGCCATTTGTTGAAAAGTTATCTTTCCTATACTAAATTGCTTTGAACATTTGTCAAAAATCAGTTGGATGTATTTTTGTGGATCTATTTCTAGCCTAGTGTTATACCCACTGTGCCTCTATTTTCTAGTATGTTAACATGGCTATTACATCTAACAAATAGAATTCTTCTTAAGTTTTAAAAATTAGGATTTTCTCTATAGTTTAGATTGTGGTCTGTCACAAGCATCTGAACAGTATTTGAATACTGTGTTACTGTCTGATTATTTATCAAAGCATTCCCTTTTCTCTTGTTACCACTTAGGAAAACAAGCTATATTTAATGTTTATTTTCTCTAGTGTCTCTTCCATTAACTTCATCTAGCCTGAAACAAAATAGGATTATTAAACTGATATTGTTTTCTTTTAAAGTATGTAAGGACACTATGATTTAAGAAAATTCCTCTCTTAATCATACATTTTCCAGAAAATTTTGATAGCTAAGTTTCAAGCCACGGCCTCCATCTGAGAGAGGGACATGACCAACAAAAGACCTTCATAGCTAATTTAGGTCCTACATCCTGAATCAAAGCAGAACTTTTAATATTCACTGCTTCAGGCTTTCTTCTTGATAACTAAAAAACATGTGGAAATTGCATAAAACAGACTTACGGAAGTAATTCAATCCATAGAGAATACTATTTATCTTTCAAGAACAAAATTGATGTTAATGGTTATTCATTTACTTTTTCTCTTACTCTTTTGGGATATTATAGTCAGAATCTGAATGTGGAGATAATATTCACTGTGAATATTATTATCTCTCTCAAAGTTCAAATTGTCTTTTTAGTAAATTTAGGAGTATGTTGACACAAACATAATTCTCAGTGGTGATGGTAGTTTAGTCACTAAGTCATGTCCGACTCTTGCAACTCCATGGACTGTAGCCCGCCAGGCTTCTCTGTCCATGGGATTCTCCAGGCAAGAATACCGGAGTGGGTTGCCATTTCCTTCTCCAGGGAAAATTCTCAGTAACACTGGATTTTTCAGTAATCAAAATATAAAAAATAACACAACAGAATACCAGCCCATTACTTAAGCTCCAAGTAAAAAACAAGTATTATTTTATATGTAATGAACCTTATGTTTTCTCTTGGTTTCTTTTGGAATAGTTAAGTGACAATATCAAGTTTTTGCCCCTCATTTTTAGTAAAAATATTTCTAATGATGTAAACATGTTAAACACTTCTTTAAAAATTTCTTAAATTTTTTCAGATTCCCTAAAATTTGATGAATCAACATTCTCTAACATTATACTGTAAATAGCAGAATGATATCTGAAAAAACCCCAATGAACAATTAATTCTTAGAGAGATTTTTTATTTAGTTCATTGGTGCTTAGTAGCTCAGTCGTGTCTGACTCTTTTGTGACCCCATGGACTGTAGCCCACCAGGCTTCTCTGTCCATGGAATTTTCCAGGCAAGAACACTGGAGTTGTCTGCCATTTGCTTCTCCAGGGGATCTTCCTGACCCAGGGATTGAACCCCGGTCTCCTGCATTTCAGGTGGATGGGATTCTTTACTGCTGAACCACTGGGGAAGCCCTATTTTATTAATACATGTAACCTATTTTGAAAAGTGTTTGGAGTAAAATTTCCTTTAAAGATAACTGTAGACAAATCATAAACTGTGAGAAGAAAAATGAAAGGGTTAGACTTCCAGCCCACTTACCTTTTTTCTTAAATTAAGGTGGAATTGCCAAATCTAAAGAGGTGTAGGTAAGTGTTTTGGTTTTCTAGTCATATTTAACCACTCTCAACTCTTCTTAGGATAGAGTGGTAAGATGGAAATTTTGTGTTGTTTCTTATTTCTCATGTTCCTTTCTGTCTGATGGTGCCCCTTTCAGTTTTGGACTTTCTACACAGTTTGTACTTGGCAGTAAGAGGTGCTTCGGAAGAATCACTTCCAATTCTTTGCTTTAATACATCATTTTAACACAGAGAACAGAGAACTCAGAGCCTTATGTGACCAAATCACTGATGTCTTTTTTTCTTTTGCTCCCTTAACTCTCCCCCTAGCCATGTATCATGACAGAAAACTTAATTTATATTCACAGTTTTGTGTTGATTTTAAGACCCAGAAAGACTTTCTTTCTCTGCCAAATATTTCAATTTCACTTAAAGGTTCTGTTTGGCACATGGTTTTCTCTTCTCTGAGGTAATCATCTTGAGAGTAAAGACTGCATCTTATTAATATTATCCTGGAATGACTACCACCACTGTTGAACATGTAGTTGGTTCTCAGTAAATTAAAATTTAATTGCGGGTGGACAACATGCAACCTTGGCAGTATTCTCCGTTTATCAAGATCTGAAGCATACTGCATATGGCATTCCATATAGCAAAGAGAATATCCCAGGTACAGGCTGTTGCAAGCAAAAGTTGGAGTGAGGGAAAAATCCAACACAACTGACATGGAAGAACATCCAATAGCTCTGACTTTAGTTCGCAAAAAGATTCCTGTGAGAAAATGACAAGAGGCAGTTTCTTATATTCTTATTTTTATATCAGAATTTCATATAGTGGCTTCAGCCTGTGCAGACAGAAAACTTCTCCATCACTCCAGATTATACAAAGATGCTCATGGCCCACCAATCCATAGACTCTTACTGTGAGAATATTTTGTTTTCAAATTATGTTAAAGTTATAAACAAATTATAAATGCATCTGTGGTATTTCATTCTTTTTGTCTAAACCCAATTGGTTTTAGTTTCAATATCTCTTAATCAGCTTACAACAAGTAGTGAGATTCTATTTTTTTGTTTATTTGGTGATGAGCAAGGATGATTCAGATTGCTGACTAAATTAATCAAAGGTCTGTGTGATGCCTTAGAAAAGAATTGGAAGAAGCTTGGGAAACTTGAAGAAAAGAAAAAAATTCTAACCATAGGAGATAAGTTAGATATGCAAAATTTTAGATAAAAAGAAGGCCATGGGCCAAGATGAGTTTTAATTTCATAAAAATAAGAGATAACGAACAGCCTACTGTAGCTGGCTTAGGCTTGGGAGTTAGAAAGCAGTGGCTTAAGTAGAAGTGATGCACACAACACTCTTCCTTTTTGTGGAAAAGCCAATGACTCATTCTGTAGGTATGTGTATATTTAAAAATGTATGTTCCTTTCCCAGCTCCTTTATTTTTTCTTTCAAGGCTCTAATTTGCTGTTCCTGTTTCAAATCACCTTGTTATATTCATGCTACCTCCCTCCCAGGGGTGGTCCTTTGCTTCTCATTTTTCTCAGTTCTTTATTGTAGTTCTTCCTCTCGTGTGATTTTCAGGCTAAATGGAAAATCTCAGACCATAGCAGGGTCAGACACCAAGAAAATAGTGGTGGCTTGAGCAGTCTCTATAGTGAAGAAGCATAAGGTTCAAATATCAGGGTCTTTATGCTCAGCAGGATATTTTGTTCCTTGTTACTGAAAAGGAACTCAAGATGTTTTAGTCCTCAGAGATACTAAGATGTTTTAGTCTTCACTGATACCTATGTAGAAGAAAGCCTAACAGCCTTTATTATGTGTTCTGTGCAATAGAAGTGATGCCAAGTAAAGACTCAGCCATGAATTGAGATCTTGTTGTGAATAGCCACATTGACTAAAAAAATTGAACTTCAAGTTAATATGATAGAAACCAATATATGAGTGCTGAATATGTGAACCAAGATGAGGGTGGGTGGCAGTGAAGAGTTGGAAAGATATAAATAAACTCAAAGGTACAAATAATTGTACAGTGTAATAAAGAATTAGAAAATGATGAGTTCGGGTTATTTACTGTCACTTTTTAATGCAACTTATTTAGTTGTGGGTTTATACAATTTATTTTTTGTTAATGCCCACTTTTAACAACCAACTCTTAAAATTCCTGAAAATTAAACAGTGGGTTCTTACAAGCTGCTCTCTGCCAGCACTAGCCTACTCCTAACTCTGTCCACTTTCTTCCTTATACTGATCACGGTCTATTAATTGTGCACCCATCCTTTAGATTTAACATGTTCAGGATTAAGTTAACAAAACTTTGTGTGCATGCTTAGTCACTCAGTTGTGTCTGACTTTGTGTGACCCTATCTACTATAGTATAGCCCGCCAGGCTCCTCTGTCCAAAGGATTCCCCAGTCAAGAATATTGGAGTGGGTTGCCATGCCCTTCTCCAGGGAATCTTCCCCACCTAGGGATCGAACCCACATCTCTTATGTCTACCTGCACTGGCAGGTAGGTTTTTTACCACTAGCGCCACCTGGGAAACCCCTACTATTAATATATAACTTTAATGCTGCATGTAAGAGACATATAGAGAGGTCAGTTATATGAGGAATATAATATTTTTTAATAAAAAGGAAAGGCTCTCTGTGTAAATAAATTTTAGTAACAAAGTGGCCATAAGTGGCCCCACAAATTAGGACATTGCTTAATATTAATATATGAAGAGCAACAGATGCATAAATTCTATAATAAATAACACTCAAACTACTGAAGTCTCGGTCAACTATAAATGAAATTTAAAATAATGTCTGGCTAGTAACTCCTTACCATTCATTTATTCAAACACTTTATATAGATACTGTGAAAAGTGAAAGTGAAGTTGCTCAGTCGTGTCCAACTCTTTGCGACCCCCATGGACTGTAGCCCACCAGGCTCCTTCTATGTGATTCTCCAGGCAAGAATACTGGAGTGGGTTGCCATTTCCTTCTCCAAGAGATCTTCCCAACCCAGGGATTGAACCTGGGTCTCCCTCATTGTAGGCAGATGCTTTACTATCTGAGCCACCAGGGAAGTCAATAGATACTGTACTTCACTATTATAAGTCCTCTGTGGAGAAATACAGGTGTTGTAGGAAGACAAGAGGGCTTGAAGTGAAGAGTTCTAACCCACATCTTCACCAGCACAGACTCAATCCTGCTGCTCATGCCAGCAGAAAGCCTTTGGCTAGAATAAGACTGGAGTAGGAGAGAGCCAGATTGTAAGCAAAATAAATGAGATCACTCCAGACAAACCCGGCTGCAGTTGAGACAAGGCATTAAAGTGAAAGTGAGAGCGTTAGTCTCTCAGTCTGTTCGACTCTGCAACCCTAGGACTGTAACCCTCCAGGCTCCGCTGTCCGTGGAATTCTCCAGGCCACAATACTGGAGTGGGTTGCCATTTCATTCTCCAAGGAATCATCCCCACCCAGGGATCAAACCCAGGTCTCCTGCACTGCAGGTAGATTATTTACCATCTGAAACATCAGGGAAGCCCTTGTTCTTTAATAGATCCTCGTATTTTTTGCAAGTTCAGTTTCTGTATAGATGCTTGGAGGTGTACTTTCAATCTTGTTGATAGACTGTTTTCCAAGATGTGTGTCATTTGATGGAATCTTTTTATTGCCTTTCCCCCAGAATATAACAAAATATCTTAATCTTTGTGCTCAGATATTGTTTTTTAAACTGGGAATGTTTTCTTTACTGTATGTTAATTATTGAGTCTGGTTCAGTTGCTCTGTTTTCCTACAGGAACACTGTCATTCTTAGTTTGCACTTCCATTTTCCATCCTCCATTTCTATATTGATTTTTGGCTTTTTTCCCTTTTTGTATAAGTCTTGTATATCATTTTATATTTATTTTCTACATCACAGTTTTATTTCTTCAAAATGGCAGTCTATTCCATTTCAGTCCAAATTTTTTTTCCTACTATACAAAAGTTTCCTTGAAATCTTAATTTATCTTTATTATTACATTTATAAACTGTCCAAACTGGCCCATTCACTTGAAATACTTTTCAACTTATATTGTTTTTATCATCAATTTGCATTTTGAAATTGTCCTCAAAATTAGCCCAAATCCAGTCAACTATTCAATAAATCAGATCTAATTGTGTAAAATTTAGGATGAGCCCTGGATTTTTAAGAAAGTACAGATTTTGTGTGTGCTGGGGCTCAGTGATGTCTGACTCTTTGTGACCCTCCTCGGGGAGGAGCTGTAGCCCCTCCAGGCTCCTCTGTCCATGGAGTTCTCCAGACAAGAATATTGGAGTGGTTTGCCATGCCCTCCTCCAGGGTATCTTCCCAATGCAGGGATCAAATCCACATCTCCTGCATCTCCTGCATGGCTGGCAAATTCTTCACCATGGAGCCACCTGGGAAGCCTCAACAGTAATAAAATACTAGGTGAAAATATCTGCATACCAACAACTGATTCTGTGTACTTACCCAATTCTTATTGTAGTCTCTCTTCCTTTTTTGGATGCAGACAATTGGTTAAACCAAGCACCTTCCCAAATTAGAAACACAAAATACCATTCAGATAAGTCAATTTACACTGTGTTCTGCAAAGTAGTTTGTACTTTCTCACTGAGTAAAATCTATCGCTCAGCAATGTGGGAAAATAGCTCTTACTTTTGAAATTCAGCAGAAATATAATTTGTTTTGATTTAGATTCAACCTGAATACCCTGGTATGTTAATTTTATTCCTAACTTACTTTTTCTCATATATGGGAAAAACATAAGCAATTTTTATGAACTGAAAACTCTCAACCATGTAGTCATTAAAACTGTGCATAAAAACAGTCACACGTTTATTGAGTATTGTGAGTCAGTGAAAAATATTTTGATATTGACTTCATGCTTTAAAAGTTGGCTCATGAAAAAACATTAAACTTATCTTATGGAGTACATTTTTATCTTTCTGCTTTTCTATCCAAAGCACATTAATTTCTTATTTTATTTTCATTTTGTCCCCTCCCATCCCAAAGGGCTGGGAGTCAGGGCTTGATAGCCCTGGTAACCTTTCCTCTCTCTTCTGAAGGTTAAGGGGCTGGCCTTTGTTATCACGCAGACTTGGATTCAGGTCCTGCTCTGCAATTTATAACGTGTATAGTCTGAACAAATTATTTATCCACCCACTCATCAATAAATGAGGCACCCTAGGACTTGTTAAGTTGCTTCTATAAAGTAGGAAGCACTTTGACTGACAGGTCTGTGGTAGAGCAAGCACATGGTCGCTGTTTAGCCACTAAGTCATGTCTGACTTTTTGCAACCCATGAACCGCAGCACGCCAGGCTTCCCTGTCCTTCACTATCTCCTGGAGTTTCCTCAAACTCACGTCCATTGAGTCAATGGTGACTGTGCTTATTACAGTATTCCTTCCTGTTGCCATGGAAATTCATCCCTTCACACACAGTTTCTCTTCATAACCCTTGATAATTCCCTCTCCACTTTTCCATCCCACCTTTGAACATACCTCAGTCTCTCCTGTGATTAAAAAAGACCTCATGATCTTGTTTTTCCAAATGTTTGTCTTAGGTGTTTTTTTTAATTTCATCCACTTAAATGGACTTCCCACCCCCACCCCATATAGTTTACATCTGCTATCTCCCCTTGTAACTTACCCCTTTATTTTATCAAGGTCTGTATATTGGATACTTGCTGCTATTATTACAAAGTATCACAAATTTAGTGGCTTAAAGCAATACAAATTTATCCTCTTATAGTTCTAGAGATCAGAATCCCTCCAGAGATTCTAGGCGAATCTTTTCCTTGCCTTTTCCACCTTCTAGACACTGCCTACATTCTTTGGCCTGTGGCTCCACATTCCTGTGACCCCTGTTTCTGACGTCACAGACTGCCTCTCCCCTTACCCTCTTGGCTTTCTCTTACAAGAATCTCTGTGTTTATATTGAATTTGTCATAATAATCTAGGGTAATCTCCCCATCTCAAAACCCCTAACTTAGTCACACTTGTCAAGTGCCTCTTGCCATGTCAGGTTACATATTCACAGGTTTTGGGGATTAAAACCATCCTTGACCCCTTTTCTTTCTCTAGGTCTGGAAGAATTTGGTTTTTGTTTATTCTGTGTACATGTATGTATAATTACAATTAACAAAGATTAATGTCTCAAAATATGCCCATGTTCATCTGTAATTATAGTAAAGCATTTGCTATGGGAGTATTACCAAGGGAACCAAGAATTATTTAAGAGCCAGACCAAAGTTCCAAGAGAATGTGATCTTTAAATGGGTCCTATCCACCTTCCTTGTGTAAAATCTTTCAATGTCCAGTTATTGTCTAGATAACTAGATGGATTCTAGGCTAAAGAGTGAATTCTACAGCTTTGCAATTTAGCTCACAGGACTAAGGATTGTGTTTTTGTACACTCTGGTTAGCAGTGTATTAGACATGTAGATGTAATAGACAGAGGAATATTCATTGGAAGGATTGATGTTGAAGCTGAAGCTCCAATACTTTGGGCACCTGATGCGAAGAACTGACTCATTGGAAAAGACCCTGATGCTGGGAAAGATTGAAGGTAGGAGGAGAAGGGGACGACAGAGGATGAGATGGTTGGATGGCATCACCAACTTGATGGACATGAGTTTGAGCAAGCTCTAGGAGATGGTGAAGGACTGGGAAGCCTGGCATGCTGCAGTTTATGGGGTTGCAAAGAATCGGACGTGACTGAACGACTGAACAAAAGACAAAGGAAGGGCTTCTCTTGTGGTTCAGTGGTAAAGAAACTGCCTGCCAATGCAAGAGACTTGGGTTCACTTCCTGAGTTGGGAAGATCTTCTGAAGAAGGAAATGGCAGCCCATTCCAGTATTCTTGCCTGGGAAATCCCATGGACAGGAGCCTGGGGGACTACGATACATGGAATCATGAAGAATCAGACATGACTGAGTGACTGAGCATGCAGGCAGTCAAAAGCAAGACTCTACAGCTTGGGATCTGTTAACTTTGCAGTCAATATACTTCTCTCAGAAATTTGACACTTTCTCTTGCTTTTGTTTTTGATCAAAATTTAGTGAAGTTCTAACTGAGGGTATTTTCCTCATTTAGAATCCTCAATATACTTTGTTTTGTTTTACAAAATACATTGAGTTATCACTAGTTCTCCCACAGTGGTATTTGTCTCAATGTCAAATTTTTTCCCCCTCTGCTTCCTTGACTCAAATAAGACAAAATAATAATAAATGTAATACTTCAAAAACATTTAAATGGAAATTATATGAAATGTCTATAGTACAAAGTGGTTCAAATGAGGAGCAATGAAGGTTACACATATGAGCCATGAAGCAACAACAATTTTATCATAAGGGCTGCCTGAGCGATAGTGTCTATAAGGCACCAGTAGTCACAAAATGCATTTTGATTTCAGAATTTCAGGGAAGTTAAAATGTGATGAATATGTGTATCTTAGAAGTGATGAAATATGACAATTCTCTTTTTGTATTGGGTTCACAGTTTGACTTTTTTAATGAAACTGACATTTTTAACTTTAATGACTATTGATTAAATAATTCAATAAAAATGGAAACCAAAATAAACTTTCAGTGGAGGACACAAGAGCATTAACAAAACGTAAAGGTAGTGATTCATTTGTGTTGTACTTTAATATTCCATGGAGAGGAAGATGACAAAAACTGAAAATAAATAATGCTCTCACCAAATTGAAACTAATTAAAATGCTGCTTTAGAAATATTAGTACTCTGAGGGAAAGGTGTTAGTTCATAATATGTCATAAAGTAAAAAATATTTTTAATAAATGCCACATAATGATTATATATTTTGTGGAA
The DNA here is from genome assembly GCF_019320065.1 of Cervus canadensis. Lineage (NCBI taxonomy): Eukaryota > Metazoa > Chordata > Mammalia > Artiodactyla > Cervidae > Cervus > Cervus canadensis. The sequence continues at coordinate 72,254,364 of NC_057394.1, read as the reverse complement.
ATACACATATAACTTATGAGTAGCAAAAAACTGAAAATATATAGACCAAATATGTGTGAGCCCTGAACAGTTGGATAAATTTATGGTTAATGTTTTAATTTTTTTCCTTTAATATTTACAGCATTATTCCTCTGTAGTTTTCCTACCATTTAAAAGGTTTTAATTGAAGTAAGTTGGGATATACAAATGTAATCAAATTGTTAAGTATATAGCTTGGAGGCTTTTCACAAATTGAGGACAACAGTGTACGCACCATCCACATCAAAAAACATTATCCCACCCCCTTCCACCCCCATCCATTCACTAGTTTGTAATAATTTAAGGGTATTAATATCAGTCGTAGGTAGAGGCCTGTGTGAAACATATGGTATTATGTTAACATACAAATCTCTAAATTCTCTTTGTGGTTATACTCAAACCTGTGCAGCACACCAAGTTCCAATGACTAAATTGAATCAGTATTTGTGAATGTTCTTTGTGAACCTAAAATGCACAGAGCAAATGCTAGTGATTATTATTTTATATTTCTCTGACCTCATGAGCAAAGACCATTGACTGACATTGCTTATGATTTTCTTCCATATTTTCTTAGTTAACTGATATTCATTTGCACACTCTCAGGATGATCATGTAGTTCCTAGAATCTAACAGAATGCAACTCAAGGCTCTTTAGATGATGGCTTTCTCCTGTCCCAGTACAGTGACTGAAGATTTGGTCATTTTTGTCTAAGTGGATGACGAGGCTGCAAAGAATACAGTATAGTTTGGATGCTCTTTTCCTAAAGAATCTGTGTTTGTCAGCTTCTCACACCGATCAAGTCAGAGACCAAGTCCCCATGAGACTGTGCACACATGTAAATGATATTTGTAAAGGATTTCAGAGTTAATGGCTATGAAATTTGTAACAGTCTCTCAACTGGGGACTAGTCTTCTGGATGGATGACAGTTTTACCCAGTAATTACTTCTCCGGATTTCCCCAATTCCTCTAAGAGCAGAGTATTTTCAAAACTGGAAGACAGCCATACATTATTTGAAATCATGATTCTCAAATTTTGAATTAACAAAGTACAACTAAAATAAGTTATGCCAATTTTGAAAATGTATTAAATTATGATATATGATAAACATGAAAGAAAATCAGTTATGGGATGATTGAAGATACTCACCACCAATAGACAAGCAAGTGTATTCTTTTACTTCCTTCTTTAATAAAAATTTAGTATTAACCAATCAACTGTGGGGCCAGGTTTGTGTCAAAGAAGAAAACTTCTACAGAATTTAAGAGGCTTTAAAAAGAATGAAGTAGCGCTACATATACCAATATGGAAGGTGTTCACAATATATTACTATTTCAAAAGAATTGGCACAGGAAATAGGATTATCACGTTGCTTTTGATGTATAAGATGAATAGATAGATTGATAGGTAGATAGACATATAGATAGATAGACCTAGATATGTTTGTGTATGCATAGCTTATTTTTTTAAGATAGCACAGGGAATTTGGAAAAAATGGCAAGGAATGGAAAGGAGGTTTACTTTCTAGAAATATGGAGCTTTGTACTTTGTATTTTATGCTGTATATGTTCATTACCTCTACAAAAACATATTTTGAAAAAAGAACACAGAATATTCTGTGCTGTAGAACTTAGGACCCTGAGAACAAAACCTGTCTATAAGCCCTTGATTCAAATATTTAAACCCTGCTCTCCAAGGAAGTTGATTTTTTCCCATTTTATCAGTGGCCACAAAATTTTCATAAAACATTTTTATTGATTTCTTCCCTAGTGCTTTTCCAAATGCATATTAATTAGTGCCTATAACCAAACACTCATGTCACTTTTCAAGTCTATGAAAAGTCAGTGGACTCAATTAATGAACCTGCTTTGGACCCACAATAAGGTTTTTGTTTCAACTAATGTCAGAGCCTGCATACAAAGGTCAATATATCAATCATTTAATCAGTTTATAGTTGTTTCACATGTGTTGTTTCATAGAGAAGTAGCTGGTATTTCCATGTCTTATAGGCTTTATTCTGGATTGTGAAAACTTCGGCATTAGTCTTTGATGGTTGGTATTCTGCTGTGTAAGAGCCCGTGTTTTATACAATCAGACTTAGTTTTATCATAAATTTTATTTACTATTTCTGGATTATTTATTTAGAACCCAGAGAAGATTCAATAAAAGATAAATTACCTAACCTAAACAAAAATTTAAAATTTAAGAGATCATTAAAGTGAAACACAATTGAAACAGATGTTTACTTGAATTTTAACATAATTCTAATTGTCACAAGTTGGTTCCATATACTAGAGATTACATTTTTAACAAATGCACTCAATTTCATGGTGTCATTTTTCCCCTTTCTAGCTTATAAAAGGATATATAATCAGTTAGCTTCAACTTAACTGAATATTTTTGAAGAATTAGTTTTTATTTTGTAGCTTAGACACACTCTCCAAATTTATGCCAAACTGTTAACTCTTTCTGCTCTCTCACTCACCTTTGTGAGCCTTTTATTTCTGCTTCACTGAGGCCCCCCTTTTTAAAAAATCTGGCTTCTCATGCAGCTCTTAGTTTTATTTCAAATAAACAGGAAGGCCTCCAGGATGCAGACAGGATAAGAAATGGACTCATCCAGACATTTTAGAAGTGAGAACCAGGAAATGTAATAATCAATTGGCTTCATTTTATATTTAAATTTTTTACATGATTTTAAAAATTAAAGTATACTTGATTTCTAATATCATTTAGTTTCAAGTGTACAGCAGTTATTCATGTATGTGTATATATATATGTACACACACACACACACACACACACACACACATGCTGCTGCTAAGTCGCTTCAGTTGTGTCCGACTCTGTGCGACTCCATAGATGGCAGCCCCCCAGGCTCCGCCATCCCTGGGATTCTCCAGGCAAGAACACTGGAGTGGGTTGCTGTTTCCTTCTCCATATATATAATATACTATATATATTATAATTATATATATATAACATATATTATTTATATATTATATATATAATTATACATATAACATATATATTATATATATGTGTTTAAAAATGTAGCATCTTATTGCCCAAGAGGAACTAAAGTTTCTAAGTGTTTTACTATGGTTTTATTCTAAGCTTTCTCATAGCAAGATGCATGTCCTTTCAGAAACCAACTGCCCAGCAAACATACATCATGATGGTAAATAATTCCCAAAGCACAAGTTTGGGACCTGGAAACTAATCAGAAGATAACACAATAAGAAATAGAACATACACTTTCTTTTCCTTTACCCCTTTCTTGCAATCTGAGGCTAAGAAACAAATTCTGAGTGTGTCTATAGCAAGCGGATTATTCAGTTGCCTGTTGTTCACTTGCAAAGAATACAAGTTATATAGAGATTGCCTGAGTGAGAAAACAGAAGTGAATGGAACACATATTTTGAAGGGTTAATCAGTTTCAAAAATGTACATGTAAGACTGTGTCAAAGGATAATTTTGTTATTTTGCCGTATCATTTAAGGGGTGAACTACCTTAAAACATTTTTTTTGTTTGTTTTAATAGTAAGGCCAAAAAGTATGCTGCATCAAAATCTGTAGTGATTCTTTCACTTGATTTAGCCAAAGCATAAGGAATACTAGTGTTCAAAAATGTGCAGCCTATTTTGAGGAAAATATGGTCATTATTAGTGTTACTTTTTATCTTTCTCCAATCTTCTATCTGGTTCCAATAGTGAATTTTAAATTTTTCTTTGGTAAGTTTGTTGCAAATGTGCCAAAATTTGACATCTGCAATTCTTAGTATATGTTATGTTAAGAAAAACAAAGTATTACTTTAATTAGGTATGATTTCAAACCGATAAGTAAAACAATGAAGTAATTTTTTCCTTTTGCTTCCCAGGAATAGATAGTCAATGATATTGGTAGTTCTCAAATAGGTTGGCATAGTGGACTTAACATTCAGCTGGGAATATCTATAAATCATAAATCCTCTTTTCTCTGCCCAGTACTCTTTCCAGATTCCTTCCAGCTATTTTGCTATATTCAATTTTAAGAACAGTGCCAGGCATTATGTTATGTCCAGGATAATAAAGTTCATGAACCCTTCCTCTTGCCTTCAAGGACCTTCTGTTTTCTGCCAATTTTGGCAAGAAAACCATGATACAGTGGGTTAAGTGTTATAATTGGTAAAATTTGCTTTATGGAATCAGAATCTAAAACAAATGAAATAAGGAAAGCTTACCACAAGAAGTGACATTTGAGTTGAGAGTTGACAGATGATTAGATATTAGCTAGATATAAAAGGGTTTTTTAATGTGTAAGAGTGTGTGTACTTATGGATATGGCTTGAGTACTATGATTATTGCAGAGAACATTCTAAGCAACTGTGTATTCTAAGTGTATACAAAAGTCTGAAGCAGAGAGTTGGAATATGTCTGAGAAAATGATGCATGATGGATGAAGTAGGAGATGTTCAAAAGGTTCAAAATGTAGGGGCTGATTTGAGGAGCTAAAGTAAGAAGTTCAGCCTTTGTTCTGAAAGCTTATGGTTGAGTTTTTTAATGGTAAGACATAATTGTGTTTGGGATTTTGGAAGATTACTGATAACAGAGAAGTAAAGCTGGGCTTCCCTTGTAGCTCAGTTGGTAAAGAATCTGCCTGCAATGCAGGAGACCTGGGTTCAATTCCTAGGTCAGGAAGATCCCCTGGAGAAGGAAATGGCAACCTGCTCCAGTATTCTTGCCTGGAGCATTTCAAGGACAGGGGAACCTGGAGGGCGACGATCCATGGGATCACAAGAGTTGGACACGACTTGGCAACTAAACCACCGAAGCTAGAGGAAGTGAGAGGCTAATGTAGTAATCCAGATGAGAAATTATAGTAGAAAAACTTCACATCTTAAGCCTGGTAGTGAAAAACAGACAACATAAACAAAATATTTTGAGTTCATATTTACTTCAACTGGATGTGTAGACCATTTTCATGAGGTTTTTTAGGTACATTTTAAGCTGTCTACCTCCCAAAAAGTTCTAATTGACAGTTTGTAATACAAAGCATCTTGCTTCCTCTAATAAAGAATTGTTACTGAACCATTTCAATAAAAATATAAAAATAAAAGCTTTTCCTTAAGAAATCACTTCCCTTGACTCTTCAGCCCTCTCTAAGCGCTACTTCAATTTCTGTCCCTTCCAAAGGCAATATTTTTTTCAAGAAAATTGTATATTTCTGCTGCTTTCCTTCTTTTACTTTTCATCTTTTTGTCAGTCTACTCTTGGCTTGTACTTCCAGTCCTACTCTTGCCAAGACTCACAATGACATCTTGTTCAAATATTTAGTGAGCTCACTCTGCCATCCTCTTTCTTACCAACCTCAGTTCAGTTCAGTCGCTCTGTTGTGTCTGAGTCTTTCCGACCCTGTAGACTGCAGCATGCCAGACTTCCCTGTCTTTCACCATCTCCTGGAGCTTGCTCAAACTCATGTCCACTGAGTCAGTGATGCCATCCAACCATCTCATCCTCTGTCATCCCCTTTACCTCCTGCCTTCAATCTTTCCCAGAATCAGGGTCTTTTCCAATGAGTCAACTCTTCGTATCAGGTGGTCAAAGTATTGGAGTTTCAGCTTCAGCATCAGTCCTTCCGATGAATATTCAGGACTGATTTCCTTTAGGATGGACTGGTTGGATCTCCATGCTGTCCAAGGGACTCTTGAGAGTGTTCTCCAACACTACTGTTCAAAACATCAGTTCTTTGGCGCTCAGCTTTCTTTATAGTCCAACTCTCACATCCATACATGACTACTGGAAAAACAATAGCTTTGACTAGATGGACATTTTTTGTCAAAGTAATGTCTCTGCTTTTTAATATGTTGTCTAGGTTGGTTATAACTTTCCTTCCAAGGAGCAAGCATCTTTTAATTTCATGCAGTCACCATCTGCAGTGATACTGGAGCCCCCCAAAATAAAGTCTGTCACTGTATCCCCATCTATTTGCCATGAAGTGATGGGACCAGATGCCATGATCTTAGTTTTCTGAATGTTGAGCTTTAAGCCAACTTTTTCACTCTCCTCTTTCACCTTCATCAAGAGGCTCTTTAGATCCTCTTCGCTTTCTGCCATAAGGGTGGTGTCATCTGCATATCTGAGGTTATTGATATTTCTCCTGGCAATCTTGATTCCAGCTTGTGCTGCATCCAGTCCAGCACTTCTCATGATATACTCTGTAATAAGTTGAATAAGCAGGGTGACAATATACAGCCTTGACATACTCTTTTCCTGATTTGGAACCAGTCTATTGTTCCATGTCCAGTTCTAACTGTTGCTTCTTGACCTGCATACAGATTTCTCAGGAGGCAGGTCAGGTGGTCTGGTATTCCCATCTCTTGAAGAATTTTCCACAGTTTATTGTGATCCACACAGTCAAAGGCTTTGGTATAGTCAATAAAGCAGAAGTAGATGTTTTTCTGGAACTATCCGGCTTTTTGGATGATCCAATGGATGTTGGTGATTTGATCTCTCATTCCTCTGCCTTTTCTAAATCCAGCTACCATCCTACCATTACCATCCTACTATTGATCAATGCGTTCATCCACTCTGTTTTTGAAACAACCTGCTTCCCTTGAAACTACCATCTGGTTTTTTCTCCCATCTCTGTCACCACTCTGTCTTATTCTCATTTCCTAGCTCCCCCTCTTCCAACCACCTCCAACTACTGAAATTCTTTAGGGCGCATATCCCTTCTTTCTTTTCTCTAACATGTCTCCTAATCTAATCCACTTTTTAATTTCAAAAAGCAACATGTGACAACACAGGTATAATTTATATCTCCTCTAGTTAAGAGTATCTGATCTGAATGCTAAATTCCTTTGTCCAAGAATCTATTTGTTATATCTGTTTGTAAGTCTTAGAGGTCCCAAGAGTTAATCAAATCCAAAATCGATGTCCTTATCATTTTTCTCCCAGACTTTCCTGTTTTATTAAAGTGCATCACCACTCAGCCAGTTGCTCAAGCCAGGAACCTGGGGCTCATCCTTGATTCTTTTCTCTTTTTCTGCCATACACCCAATACATCACTAAGACCTGCCATTGCTACCTTCAAAATGTGTTTTAAAGCCATCATCGTCTCTTAATCTTCATTACCACTTCAGGTCAGTTCAGTTCAGTTCAGTCGCTCAGTCGTATCCGACTCTTTGCGACCCCATGAATCGCAGCATGCCAGGCCTCCCTGTCCATCACAAACTCCCGGAGTTTACTCAAACACATGTCCATCAATTCGGTGATGCCATCCAGCCATCTCATCCTCTGTTGTCCCCTTCTCCTCCTGCCTCCAATCCCTCCCAGCATCAGGGTCTTTTCCAATGAGTCAACTCTTCGTATGTGGTGGCCAAAGTATTGGAGTTTCAGCTTCAGCATCAGTCCTTCCAATGTACACCCAGGACTAATCTCCTTTAGGATGGACTGGTTGGATCTTCTTGAAGTCCAAGGGACTCTCAAGAGTCTTCTCCAACACCACGGTTCAAAAGTATCAATTCTTCGGTGCTCAGCTTTCTTCACAGTCCAACACTCATATCCATACATGACCACTGGAAAAACCATAGCCTTGACTAGATGGACCTGTGTTGGCAAAGTAATGTCTCTGCTTTTTAATAAGCTATCTAGGTTGGTCATAACTTGCCTTCCAAGGAGTAAGCATCTTTTAATTTCAAGGCTGCAATCACCATCTGCAGTGATTTTGGAGCCCAAAAAAATAAAGTCTGACACTGTTTCCACTGTTTCCCCATCTATTTGCCATGAAGTGATGGGACCAGATGCCATGATCTTAGTTTTCTGAATGTTGAGCTTTAAGCCAATTTTTTCACTCTCCTCTTTCACTATTACTACCTTTGTTCAAACCACCAGGATTTCTAGTCTGAAATGACTCAGTAGCTTTCTAACTGGTTCATTTTTTATTTTACAGTATTGTAGATTGTATGCCAGATACAGTATTGTAGATTGTAAGCCACATGTTCCTGCTCTACTCCATCCACAGAAAGCCTTAATGAATCTTTGCACCTATGCCCTGCTTTTATAAGGACTTCTCTTGTGGCTCAGACGTTAAAAGAATCTGCCTGCAATGCAGGAAACCCAGGTTTGATCCCTGGGTCTGGAAGATCCCCTGGAGAAGGGAATGGCTACACACAGCAGTATTTTTGCCTGGGAAATCCCATGGACAGAGGAGCTTGGTGGGCCACAGTCCATGGGATTGCAGAGTCAGACACGAGTGAGTGACTAACACACACACACACACACACACACAAACTGTAATTGTCTTCATAAATAGAAATAGTACCTGCTCTTCTTGTACCTTCCTTTTTGTTAGTTGGAAGAAATATTCCCTATCTGTCTTGACTTCTGCCTTCAAAAACATACCAATCATTCGTTCATACTTGGATGGAGTACATGTAAATATATTAGAGAATGAAATTAAATAGCTAAAAATTAATTTTTATAACTATTTTAGGATGATGCCTTATAGTAAAAATTTTGTAACATAAAAGTGTAGTTTTATAACTAAAGATAATTATTTTAAAGATATTTCCAAAAGTTTTATTTTTGCCTATGCATATATATTTTACTCAAATGGATCCCTGCTGTATATTATTTGTAGTAACCTTTTGTGTAACAGATTATTCTATCGTTCTTCTGATCATTCTGCCAGTTTCTTCAAAAAAATTGTATCAAAACCTCTTCTGCCTGGATATTATTCTAATAGCCTTAATTTAAACATTCTCTTGAAGTCTGAAGTGAGGGTTATTTCCTCTATATTACTATAATATATATTTGTAATATTACAGATGAACCTGTACCAAACATTTTAACAAGTGTTTAGTATTGTTCTCTGATTATTTTCTTCAAATAAATTATTGCAAGCTGAATTACTGGGCCAAAGTATTGGCATGGTTCTAATTCAAAATGATCCCTAGGAAAGCTGGTCCTATTTATGCTTTTACCACCAGAATATGAGGGTACCCAGGTGACCTGTCATGATAAAAGTGAGAGAAAACAACCCAGTAAAACCATCTTGCACAGAATGTTAATATAGTTAGAATTATAAAATAATTTGTAACTTCTATAATATAATTAACCTAGTTATCAGAAAATTAGCTATTGTGTTAGTTATGTGGTGACCATAAGCCATATGTTTCAGAGCTAGTTTTTAGGGAAAAAGTCTAAAACTCATTAAGCGATAATATCCTATCAAGCAGATACTTGCTGGTGTGAGTCTCAGCTTATGACATAATACAGATTTGGTAGTTCAGAAATTCGCCTCTGGTCAATAAGGTAAATTTCATGTTTTTGGTGGTGAGTGTTGAAAATAAATTCCAACAAGTATTTTCTAAACTAGAAGAGATCATTTCCTCTTTAAATTATATGATATACTCTATTAAAATATTTTATAGCTGGAAGGATAAAAGAAGTCAATAGTAATTTTTTTTAGATCACCTGGGTATAAATAAAAAATCCATAGGTATGAAAAGGACTCAATAAGGCCTTGATGATTTTTCATAATTAATGTATGTTTTCATGTGGTTCTTATATTCTGAGGGGTGATTTAAGTTCTAAAAGATTAAATTTTGCTTTAAAAGATATGAGTCATAAATTCTCATATGAATGCGAGAATGAAGAAAAAGTTTTGTGGCTCACATTTCCTTCCCTGAATCAAGGAAGCCTGTTTAGAAAAAACAATGAAGGCAGGTACAAAGGATGTCAGGTAAAGAGGCTGTTGCTTGTAGGATAGGGACAAATGGGGGAGGAACTATGGAAACCTCCAGCACATTTCATCTCCTCCTTTGAGAGAACTTTGGACTATCATTAATCCTTTCCATACCCCGGCTCAATTTTACCTAACCACATGCGTTAAAAGGGTACCACACTATCAAGCTCCCACGTTGCTCGTCCAAACCTCACCCTCTCTGTGAAGCGTGGACTGTCCTGATCACTCTCCTGGGTTGTCCTGCTCTTTTTCTGCTGACTTGAGCCCAAAAGTCCCCAGCAAGTTGCACACTGTTCTCATTGTGGAAGCTTTTTGTTGGGAGAAGTTATGTGCATTCTTCTTACCACATCGTCCTGCCCACAGGGACTGGTCCAAAGAGTGAACACATAACTCATGGAAGATCAGTTGGTCTCCTTCCTAGGAACTGAAATATAAAACCATTCTTTCCTCTGCGGCTTCTAGATTAATATTATCAGTAACCATGTTCCATACCATGGGTACAACCAAAAACAAAAGCAAAAATCCAGTATGAGCTGGAGCTTATTCACATTGAGTTTCTTACTCCATTTCCTAAGGTTTTGGTCTGAAACTCTTTTTTTCTGAAACTTGGGGGCTATTTATTTATATTTACTAGTATATAAACTAATAATTTTATTATAAGTGGTTTTTCTGTTGTTTAAAAGCTAGTAAATCTTGAATAATATAAACATGAAAATTAAAAACTAAAAAATTTAGTTTAAAAAGTAATGTGTAATATTCAATTAGAAAATGTGAGAGTATAACATTTAATTTTTTTCTGAACTCCAATTTGTAGTGATCTCTAATATTGAAAGAAACAGCATATTGCATTAAACTTAATATCATTTTGAATTCTGTGTTCATGCATTTGTATGTACTCTATCCACAAATGAGACAAGTATTTACTCTCATGAATAAATAAAGTATTTACTCTTATGAATAAATAACAACTGCAGTATTTGTAGACTAATATTCTACAAATTTCAGAGTTGTCAGGAGTTTGTATTTGTGATTGAGTCTGTGTTAGTGACGTATGTTTCATAACAAGGCCATCATTTTTGCCAAATGTAATTGTTCTCTAACAATACATATTAAAAATAAAATAATCTCTCAAAACTCCCAAATGGTAATTTCAAAGTAATATTTTTGTGTTAATTATTCTTTTTTTTGAAGGAAAAAAGCAGGCCATCTGGAGTTCCCAAAACTGGGTTCAATCTGACATTGATCATGAACTTTTTCACTTTATCAACATAAAAATGAGCAAGAAGATTCAGCGGGAAGCCAAGGTCTTGTACATGGGAAGAACTAGTATACACAGGATCCCATGATGGTTTGACTAATATAGAGAGACTGTGAAGGAGAACTTAAATAAAACTTGTGAACTCAGACATTTTCTTATGACTAATAATGACCAACAGATGTGTGCAGATGAACAACAGCTTGAGAAGATTCTGAGACCACTTCTTCCCTCCAGATGTCTTGTTTACAGCCTTAAATGTCTAAAAATGGCTATTCAAGATGGAGAGAAATTGGACTAATTCACAACTGGAAGCGCTATAATTTTGATTTAGTAGAAATTGTTGACAAGTATTTAGTAAAATTTTGAGCAAATAAATATATTGATTTCAATCATCATTCATTAAATACAACCTATGAGAAACACACCTACAAAAAAAGTAGCACTTTCTCTAAAATCGGAAGTTTTGTAGAAAAGTTGGCACAACTATATAGCTTTATGTTTGCTGAATGAATGAATGCAGGAGAGATACAAGGTTGGCTATAACATGTGACAAAAGAGAGATTCCATCAAAGTCGTATAGGAAATCAGAACAGGAAGAGAAGGTTTTCTGGGCAAATCAAGAGGGGTGCCATGGACAATATGGGACTCAAGCTGAGCCTTCAACACGAGGTGGAAAGAAACATGGTAAATATTTAGGAGTAGTACAGTCAAGTTGGTATATCTAGTGTTTGTCAAGGTTAGTGTGAGTTTAGGTTAATCTGAAGGGCATTGTGTATGCCTGCATAGAAGTTTAGACTTCCATAGTTAAATGAAAGTGCTCAAAGGTGCTGAGCAATGAATGGAGGGATGCTGTCAGAGTTGAGTTTTAGAAAAAAAACATTTTAAATTTCTAAATATGAAATAAGACAAAAATGTTAGCAGTAGAATGGCCAGTTGAAAAACTATTGCTATAATCCATAAAATAAATCATAAAGATTCAAAGGATAGTAATGGCATTCAAGACCAGATTCAGGGAAAATTAAGAAAAGAGATTCAGTCTATCAAATCATTTAGAGCTCAGGCTATAAAGCCATACTATGTGGACTCAAATTCTATTTCTCCTTCTTGCTAATCTAAGCAAATTATTTAAACTCTTTGTGACCCAATGTCCTCTTCTCTAAAATAAAGAAAACAATTATATCTCCCTTCTAGAATTGTCAAGAGTATTCATACAAAGTGCCGAACAGGTTCTGTCGTATAGTAATGCCAAATAGGTGTTATTTATTTTAAAAATCATTCTTATTATTGTATAACTTCTGGGTTCCACTAGAAATGTCAGATTGTCTTGGCGGTGGTTGCTTATAAGTATGAAATAGTAGGTCATAAGAGAACCGTTATGATTTCCTTGAGAAAAAAATATATATTAAATATAACCAAGTGATGAGCAAGAAAAGTGGAAACATTAGAAGAAAGGCATGAGATGATGACACAACAGTGAAAGAGGCAGTGAGTATATGACTAGAGAGGCCAAAAGAATGAAACAAAGGATTCATTCAGAACAGATGATATAAGGCATTTTGGGAAACTAAGTCCAGGAATTAGAGATAGCTATTGAATATTCTCCCTTTGACGTTCACCTCTTGTGCAACGGCATGTCTATCTTCTTTAAGGTCTGCAAAGGCTCCTAGTTGAAAATACAGGTAATTAAGGAGAGTACACTTCATCATGACCCCTAATTTTTGCTTTTTTTGGTATATTGTCTATACCAGCCCTTGTGTAAGGCAGTGATCGTACACATGTGACTAAAACAAAGATTTCTTTCTTGATCAGGAAGTGTGAATGCTGTATATAATGCAGACTCTGGGATGAGAAATAACAACATGAAAGTGTGTTGTATGGTATGTGTAGTGTAGGCTGAGGAGGTTGAGTGAAGCAAAAAAAAAGCGTTGTGTTCAAAGGAAGAAATTATTAGAGGGATATGTGAAGAGAAGATATTTCAGGTCTAACTTGAGGGGAAAAAATGAGAAGAAAGGCAAGAATAACTAAAATCATCATGAACTGTAATCAGTGATAAATAAATGAGGCAGTGAGGAGATCCATAGAAGTCCAAAAAAAAGTTGAGTCTCTGGCATGTGTAAGGATATGTGATATGTGTTTATCATGTACAGTATGTGTTGTGTATTATGTATAGGGATATGCATGTTCCTTCATTTACATACAAATTCCATTAGCAATGTCTTTTCAATAATGTGCACACATATCCATTTAAAATACATTTTCTGATTATAAAAATCAATGCTAGTGTATACAGTATAGAAAATGATGAAGGGTTTATAAAATACTTGTAAAACTACTTTTGTTGCTATTTTGAGTAATCTGTTCCAAAAATTTTTGCACTTACTGTAAGTAGATTTATTCACAAATTCGCTATTGAAAGCTTAGAATGGGAAAGGCCCAGGTGTAGACATTAGGGACCTAGCTGTGGACAAAACAGATAAGATCCTTACCCTCACGGAGTTTATATTCTAGTGAGGGAAGGGGAATACATAATAAATATTAAATATTATCAGTACATTCTGTAGTATGTTTCAGTCTGATAAATGCTATGAGAGAAAAAAAAATGCATAGGGTAAAAGAGATGTTAAGTGCTATGCTTTTCCTATCCCTTGCATTAATTTTTCCAATACAGTCCTTATGTTTGGCAATAAAATTGCTTAGACAAAACTGTCATAGAGAAACAAGACCCAGGGATTTTATTTGCTTTTTATGCTCATTTTCCTGAAGATGTATTTACACGGTGGCTAAGAAGATGATGAATACCAGAGAGCAGCTTTGGGTCTGCAGAGATAACAAAGTAGTAGCTATTTTTGGTTGCAGCAGGTTCTCTGCTGTCTTTGATGGCTTTGTACTTGGACCCCAGCAAGGGTGTGAGAGATGATCATTATATTATAGTAAAAGATAAGCAAATATAAACTGTGCCACAAATATTTGAAACTCAGATATTGGTGATACATAATGGACTGAAGAAAAATTTTAATTGAACTCTCCTAGAATGGGATAAATTATTATTTCAGTTTTTTAAAACCAAATGGTGTATTTTTCTGCCACATTAAGAAAAAAATACAAATTGATTTTATAATAAGGACTTAACCTAATAAGCAGTTTCTAAAGTTTAACTGAATTAAGTTGAGACTAATTTTCAGGAATAATTAATTGAGGAAGGACTTATTAAAATTCCTTCAACTAAGCTGGACCCTTAATTTACACATTGTTTATTGACCTTGTTTCTGTCTGATTTTTAAATTCGCATGGAGTGTATCTTATATTTTCAAGCTAATTATTCATACCAACCCCTTGAAGGTTGTTGTAATTATGGAAATTTTTGATCTATCTTTCCTGAAGTTCCAGAATTACCTTGTATGTTTCAGATTCTTTTCTGTGTTTCCAAAACTTTTTCTGAGACCTCATTTAAGTTTAAGAAATCCATTAGTTAATGACTTTATCATTATAAATGGAAGTCATCTAACAGCCTTATTCACATATGGTCTAAGTTTTTCAAGTGTTGTTTTTGGAACCTAAGTTGGCTAGAAAATTACTAGTCTTTTCTCATCATATTGCATAGAAATCTCATCAATGAATATTTAACAGATGTTTTGTAAGGCCTTTTGGAGACTCTCAGAAGTGAAGACAATGAGGCTATTTTCAATTAATCTAAATAAGTGCTTAAAACTTTAAGAAATACTGTTCCCAGTGTTTGTTGTTTGGTTGCTAAGTCATGTCTGACTCTGCAACCCCATGAACTGCAGCACGCCAGGCTTCCCTGTCCTTCACCATCTCCCTCAGTTTGCTCAGACTCATGTGCACTGAGTCAGTGATGAATGAAAAGAAATATATGTTAAGATGAACACAAAAAAGAAATCTCAGTAAATAAAATTCAGCTACCATTTTCTCTTAGTTCTTTGTGTGTGTGTTAGTCACTCAGTTGTGTCTGACTCTTTATGACCCCATGGACTGTAGCCCACCAAGCTCTTCTGTGCATGGGGTTCTCCAGGCAAGAATACTGGAGTGGGCTGCCATTTCCTTCTCCATAGACAGCTCCTTATCAGTGTCTAATATATAAGTGCATGTGCATAGCAATGATAGTAGCTATAAGAGATTTCATCTTGAATTTTTTTCCTGTTACTCAGGATAGGTCTGTGTGCATCCTATCAACACATTTCCATCTGGCCCTTCTTATGATTAGCATCTTCCAGTTGGCTGCTCCTATTTAAAGTTATAGTATAAATGATAATCATAAGATTATGAAATGGAATTAATATAACTAAATTAAATTAGAGTCAATCTTATACTTGCAGGGGGAAAAATGGGATAGTAGGGATCAGATTTACTCTCTTGACTAAAATAATTTGAAAAAAAAAAAAAAACAGAGGAAAATTTTCAAAGAACAGTATTCAGGAATAGGGCCTGGATATCAGGCAACAAATGTCAGTGATGCCTCAGAGTCAGGAAACAGGCAAGGTGAGCTCTGTGATTGTTGCAGAGTTCTGTTGTGAGAGATGCTGCAGGTTGCAGTGCGGGAAGGGAGAGGGCAGAGGGGAGGCTGGCTGAGTCATGGAGTGATGAGAGGGAGCTGACTGCAGGGAGACTAAGAAGGCTCGAGTTCACAGGACAGAGGACACAGCTGCACAGAGAGAGAACTGAGAGAAATGCAGAGGGCTTCCACGAGTATTCAGCAGAGTAATCATCAGCATGTGGTTAGAAATATTAGAAAAATTTTGAAATAATTGATTATTAATTTTAAATAATAGTTATTAATCATGCTATATTAGAAAACTAATAGAGACCAGAGGGGGAAGAAACATTTGAAAAGATTAGCAGAAACAGTATCTCACATTCAAAAGAGCCTAGAAAAACACCCGTTCCCACCAGTCAGATCGGAAAACCTCATAGTTCACTGGGTACCGGGACAGTACTCAACAGGACCATGGCTACATGGCAGCGAATAGTTGGCCTCAGACTACACAGATCGGGCACTGCCTAGCAAATCTTAGGAGTAAAAGATCCAAATAGATTAAACTGTTTCCAAGACATAACTATATCCTAGAACAATATTCAAGAATATTTGTAAGAATGCAAAATATCTAGCACCCAACAGAAAAATAGTACAGTGTGTGAGGACCAATCAAAGTTTACTAGGCATGTGACAAAGCAGGTATATATGGAGAATAATGAGGACAAAATTCAACCCATTGAACTGACTCAGAACTGGCACATTGTTCCAGTAGCAGAGGACTTTGAAACAGTTACTATAATTATATTCCATATGCTCAGAAAGTTATGGAGAGACATGTGAGATACATAAAAAAAGGCCAAATTGAATTTCTAGAGATGAAAACTATAGTTTCTGAAATGAAAAATTCAGGGGATAGATTTAGGGTCAAATTGCACATTGTGGAAGAAAGGGTTAATCAACATGAAGGTATGAAAGTGGAAACTCTCCAAAATAAAAGTACACAGAGAAAAAAAATAATTTAAAAATGAGGCACAGTGAGCTGTACAACAACTTAAAAGTAGTCTAATATATGTAATTAGAATC
This sequence comes from Cervus canadensis, assembly GCF_019320065.1. NCBI lineage: Eukaryota > Metazoa > Chordata > Mammalia > Artiodactyla > Cervidae > Cervus > Cervus canadensis. The sequence continues at coordinate 72,237,784 of NC_057394.1, read as the reverse complement.
CCAAAAAGGAGGGGACAGAATAAAACATTGATACTGGGTTAAAAAAAAATCAGGTTTGATAAAAATTCTAAAATCACATATCTAAGAAACTCAATACATCCTAGGAACAAAAACAAGAAAAAAACCACCCCAATGCATATCATAATCAAATTTTTCAGAAACACTGGCAAAGAGGTAAAAAAGGCATGTTATATACAGAGCAAATAAAAAGAAGACAAGCAAGAAAACAGTGAAATAGCATCTTTAAGTTGGACACAACTGAGCGACTGAATTGAAAGCATTGTAAATAAAAAAGCCAATCTCAAATTGCATATGTAGCAAAAATAGTTTTCAAAAACAGAGACAAAATAGTGATTTTTTTTTAAACAAGAAAAATTCAATTTATCACCAGTAGATCTGCACTAAAAGAAATGTTACCAAGGGGAAAATGATACCAGATGGAAATATGGATCTACGAAAAGGAACAAAGAACATAAGAAATCATCACTACACTTGAAAATAAATATTTTTCTTATTACTTCAATTTCTTAAAAAAAATGACCTTTAAAACATGTTTAGAAAGAAAATTAGAAAGTACTTTGAGTAGAATAAAAATTAAGCAGTGAAATTTTGTTAGATATCACTAAGCAATACTTAGTGGGGGAATTTATACCATTCAACTATGGTATTAGAAAAATGAAAGTTTATATGTCAATGACTTCAGCTTCTACCTTAGAAAACTAGAAAATCAAGATCAAAGTAGAATCAGATAAAGCAAAAGGAAGACAATAATAAAGATAAGAATAGAAAATAGTGAAATAGAAAATAAAAACACAATACAGACAAACATAGGAAATAGTATTTTAAATCTATTTTAATACAGTCAGTGTGACATGTCAATTAAGATAGACAAAGATTAATGGAACAGAATAAAAAGAGTAGAAAAAATAAACAGAAATATATCCACAAATATATGGATTTTTGACAAAGGCATAAAAGCTCATCAGTAGACAAAGGATAGTTTTTTTCAGAAAATGGTGCTGGAATAACTGGCTTTTTATAGGAAAAAAGAACCTGGATTCAAACCTTGTACCACAAGCAAAAAGTAATTCAAAATGAATAACACATCTCAATGTAAAAGCTTACTGTAATGAAACTTCTGAAAGAAAACATGCCAGAAAATTTTTATGACCTTTGGTTAATAAGAGATTTCTTAGATACAACGCTGTGAAAGATGTTAGGTACAATCCGCGAAAGAAAAAAAAAGATAAAAGATAAAGGAGGTGTTGGTATCTTCAGAAACAATGCTAAGAGAGTGAAAAGACAAGTCCCATATGGGGAGAAAATATTTACATCTTATATAGCTGATAAAGGACTTGTATCTGTGATATATTAGAAACTCTCAAAACTCAGAGTAATTTTTTTTTTTTTTTGTAAATAAAGCAAACCAATTAAAATTGGTGAGCTTCCCTGGTGGCTCAGTGGTAAAGAATCCACCTGCCAAGGCAGGAGACAGGGGTTTGATCCCTGATCCAGGAAGATCTCACATGCTGCAGAGCAATTTAGCCTGTGCACCATAACTACTGAACCGGTGCTCTGGAGCCCAGAAACCAGAGCTGAGCTCTGTGCCGCAGCTGCTGAAGCCAGCACACTCTAGAGCCCACGCTCTGCAACGAGAGAAGCCCCCACAATGGGAAGCCTGCGAAACGCGCCTGGAGAGCAGTCCCTGCTTGGCAAACTAGAGAGAGGCCTGTTCAGCAATCAAGACCCAGCACGGCTGTAAATAAATAAATAAATTTTTAAAAAGAAAAAATAATAAAATTGGTAAAAAAATTTGAACAGATACTTCATCGAAGAAGATATATAAATGTTAAATAAACAGATGGAAAGCATACATTAGGGAAATGCACACTAGAACCACAATGAGATCACTATAACACTCTTAGCATAGAGACAGTTAAAAAGACTGACCATGGCAGGTGTTGGCTAAAGAAATAGGAACTCTCAGATATTTCTGGTGAGAATGCAAAACAATAGAATGCCTTTGGAATATTTGTCAGTTTCCTAAAACTTTAACCATATACCTTTCCTATGATCCTACCATTTCACTCCTACATATTAATGTACAAGAAAAGAAAGCCAGAAAAAGAAGCCATGCATACTATATGATTCAATTTATGTAGAGGTCTAGAAAATGTTATCTGTAGTGATGGAAAGTAGATCAGTGGCTGCTTGGATACCGTGATCTCAACAGAAATCTCTATAGAGCTTATTTCTCAAACTTAGTGTGGAAAACCTTGTACATCCGACTTAACTAGAAGGGGTTATTTTAAAATTCAACCTTAAATTCAATGCTACTTATGCAGAGGATGATTAGAAAAAGAGCTGAAATCAAGCAGTGCAGAGTAAGCACAATTTCAAAAAACAAGTTTGTTTGTTTTATTCAAGCTGTGCTTGTTGGGTAATGGACATGTGGTAAGCTGAGTGATGGCCTGATTTAAGAGTATAGTGCAAAAGAAATAAGAAAAGTGATACAAATTCCTTGAGCCTCATGCTTTTCATATAGAACTAGAGATAATAAAACTTCAGAATTTTTAAAGGAATAAATATTGTGTATAAGAGCATATACTATTCTGCAGCTTCCATTTGTAGAAAGTGCTCTAGTAGGATATTTATTTATTATTTATCTATTTTAAATTCTTATTTTGTGGTTTTAAATGATTTATCTTCATATAGTTTAACCTTATGTCATTTTACTTGTGTTGTTGTTCATTTCTATTTTATCAATAATTTGTCTTTAAATTTTATCTTTAAATATATTTACATGTGTCAGTTGGCTATCCTTTACCAGAGATATGCTAGATTTTTGTATGTATGTTTAGCAAATACTAATTTTCTTTTCTTCTACGGTACAAAAAAAAAAAAATTTAAAAACAGGGCCTTAGAACTTAAAGGTGACAGTCTTTAAAACAACCTCAAGTTCATCTCTACTGTCTATGATGACCATGTTCAAAGTCAAACCCTGTAATAAAAGCAAACCCTGAAGGGAGTGAAATGAATGAATCCACGTACTCTTTGTTCCATGCAATCAACCTGTGATCTTCCAGAAGGTTATTAACAATATGCTGTCTGGTTAGAACAGCCATTTATCTTGATATTAGTTGAGTATATTCCACCAGCGTCACTTTACATAACCACCTCCTTTGAATCATTTTGGTTAAGTCATGGCAATGATCTGTCCAGCTGAAATCAAAGTCCAAAGATGTCTATCCGAGTACTGAGTTGGTAGGTCATTTTATTTCTTGGCAAGGGCTCTTAAGTGCTGGGCATAAATCTCACCACTATCTAAACTAGAAAGCATTCTGGAAAACCCATGCTATCTAGCAATTCCTCAGTCAGTCGTACTGTTAGAACTTAACACCTCACTTCCTTACCTCAATTGCTGCTCAAAGAACCAAAGCTTTTCAGCTACCTCAGATCTCTCCAGGTCCTTTAGTAGTACTCTAGTACTGAGCCTCTGAAGCAAGAGATATCTTTGTTTTGGTTTTCCTCAGTTTTACAGTCTTTTGATTGCTAACTTTCAACACATGGTATAGTTTATCAAGCTATGTCAAGTTGGTTTCTCAGCAGTGTGGACTCTGATCCCTACCTGCTCTTATCTCTGGTCCAAGATAAGGATGACATTTGTTGAGATCTGAGTAGATCAAACAGATCTCTTTATCATTCTCAGCAAACAAATAGTTTTCTTCTTCTTTGTCATGAAATGGACACTTATGTTACTTCAAGTCTTGGTTAAAGGCATCTCTTTGGCTCCTTCTAAGTTAGCCTAAGCCTAGGAATAATTAACTCAAGTGTTTGTGCTCTTGTAGTGCTGTTTATTCTTCTCTAAGTCCATGGTACACTGTGGGTTACTGGTTTGTCTTTTTGCCCTTTGAAAACAGTAGTTGTCTCATTCCTCTTTTGAATCCTCACAACTTAGCACAGTTCAGGGGTTATATTATATAATCAGTTGATGTTTAATTATTGCTTCACTGTGTAATGATTACTTATGTATCATGATAGTTTTAAAAATTCAAAAAACATTAAATTCATTCAATTTCCTTTAATGAGTATTTGTTATATATATAAAAAAAGAGGTATAAAGTCCTGTTCCCAAGTCCAAATCTCTTATTAACGTAAACCTTGAGTTTTTTTTTAATTACCCATTTGAAATAATTGTCTTTATACCTGAAAAATGGATTTATTGAAATGTTTGAGATAAAAAATATGTATTGCAAGAAGCATAAGACAAACATTTCAAGAGTACAAAATTAGTTGTAGAAATAATATAATTTGCCAGTAAACCCACATTTTATTAGAAATGTGCAAAGCTTTTTGATGTAAAAGTTTTGGTTTTGTCATTTTTTAATACTGAGCACCCATTTTTATTTATCCATTTCCCATGGAGAGGTAACTCCTTGCATGCATTTCATCCCTCTATATGTAAATTCAAGGTTCAGTCTTCTCAATGGGATAACAGGTCACAACTCGGAGATTTGAATTGTATTGAATCCAGTGACGAGGATTTTCTCTCATGGATTCCAAAGTCAGCTGGAACTCTTCATGTCAAGATGTAAAAGTCTGTAAGGTGTTATGTTTCCCTTAGATTCTATCCCACAGGAGGCTAAACCCACAATCTCCCTCATGTTTCTCATTCAGGGAAAAAAAAAAATTATTGCATTCAGAATTGTTCAACAATTGTTCTTTTGTCTTGGCTCATTTCTTCACATCAAAGTGGCTTTCATATTTTTCCTTTAAGACCAGGTTGTTGGTTCAGGGTTGTATAAACTTTGTTGTCTGGTGTCCGGATTTTCACTGAGGACGATCTTCCCTTGATCGTCTTCTGGATCCTGATTAGGAAGAAGGCAGAGAATATAGATTGTAAATGGGATGAAATTATAGTGTTTAAGAATATGATATTTAACTCATGTGTATGGGTGCATGCTCAGCGGCTTCAGTTGTGTCCGACTCTTTGTGACCCCATGGACTGTAGCCCGCCAGGCTCCTCTGTCTATGGGATTCTCCAGACAAACACGAGTGGGTTGCCAAGCCCTCCTCCAGGGATCTTCTTGCCCCAGGGATTGAACCTGCATCTCCTCTGTTGCAGGCAGATTCCTTATAACTGAGCCATCAGCAAAGCCCCATTTTATGCATAATTATATCTATACAAGACTATTATTTCTTATTATAATAAATGTTAAATTATGTTTTCTTAATAATATTCTGTTTATGATGAAACCAAATCATCTTTTGATCAAAGGTATATGAACATAATAAAGTTAAGCTTTATTTCCTTAGAAAATTTGGATGATTTTGCATGTTTAAAAGAAATCCAAGATAAAGTTTTCAGTTAAAATTTATTTGTACAATTAAGTCTTTAGTTTCAAATGTCTATATTGGACTAGGTTAAAATCAGATATGCCTATAATGCATTTTTAAGCCTTGCAAATTCTTTCGACTATTAGTATGTAATTCTAAGTTCCACAAAGGAAATCTTTGATATTTGATTGTACCAGAATATAAGGTATCCTAAGTGGAAGATGAGAACATGCACATAAATGAAGTTATACAGAAAGTTATAATGCATAGGTGATATATACGTGTATATAACCTACACATTATATCAACATTTTAATGTTTGCTTTTCTTACATTTTATTAACAGTGAGTGATATGAAAGATTTATTTTCTGATTCATGTCATCAAAATACTTTGCTCAAAATAAAGTGTATTAAAATACTCTCCTTTGTTTTGTCTTAATGTAACAGGTGTGCCACTTACGCAAATTACCATAATCAATATATTTACCTTGAACTCTTTTGTTGGCTTGTATCTTTCTCACAGGTGTGTCTGAAATTAAACAGTTGTAGTTAAAAATACTTTGAAATTATGGCTAACATGAGACAGGAAAACACAGTTTAGCAGAAAAGTGTAAAGTTTTAAATAAACATCACTTAAACATGTAGACTTCTCCTGGAGTAGTGAGACTTTGGCATTGGCAACAGACATTTCTTTTCCTTATATCATAATGAATGTTTACTGTTTTTGCAAAACATATTGTTTTATTATGGTATGTGGAGCCCCAGATGGTGTTCCATTTTTGCATGGAATAAGTGACTTACATGACTTTTTCATCCTTTTTATAAAAGGCATCACTTTATGATGAAAGGATGTCTACTCTCCTATGAAGTTTAGCAGAAGTATACTCCCAGAGATAAGCACTCATTTTTCTCTTAGTAATTCCTATTTGTGATATATCAGACTTCTGCCTCTATAAAATTCCCACTGTAACTTAATTTTCATTAACTTTTAATATGTGAAATATGCCAATAAACAATTCAAGCAGTGTGTACCAATTCAATTCCTGAACTGAATTCCAATCCAAGACCATTTAAAAATTAAATAGTTAAAAATAATAAGAGTTCATATTTTAGAATTTCAAGTGTTCATAATAATGCAGTGCTTCATTGTTACAGTTGCAAAATATTTCCCAGTTCTTCATTTTTTCTTCTAACTTATTGACAAGACCACTTGGTCAACTGAAATTCACATTTTCATTCTGTTGTTGGACATTTGAGATCAAAGAATAAATATGGTCCCTACAGCAACTTCGCTTCTCTGCTTACCTTCTTTATTTTTCCTCCAAAGTTTGACTTCTTGATTTTTATATATTATCTGTACTCAACAATGAAGTAAAAATTTTTCTATGATATACAAATATATTTTTTCAATTCTCTGAAATCTCATAAAAGTAAGACATGAAACTATCACCAACAGTAGTTTTGGCTATATAATGTCAAGAATTAAAAAAAAAAGAAAGAAATATTAAGCGTTTTTTCAAGAATTCTGTTTCTGTCTACATAGCACATCTCCAGCATGTCTTTTTATTCTGCCTGGATATAAGTTACATAACCATTTATCATATGCATTAATACTATAATAAAATGCAGAACTATGGAAAACCTCCTCAGATTGGATAGTGGGGGAGAGTTTAGGTGAGATAGAAAAGTCTGAATTACAGAGTACGCTCCAACTGATATATTTCCCTTAACTTCAGGTTTATTTGGTCACAAAAAATGGCTTATAGCATATTGTCAAGAAAAGATAGAAATCATTGGATAAAATGAACTTATTAAATTCCAAAGAGCACTTATCATGCAACTTAAAACAAGATTTCAACATTACTTTTGAAAACAAGCACTTACACTCAATTTTCTTTTATAAATTTGGCAGCATCTGATTAATGCACATCTAATTAACTAACTTGTTAATTTATTACTATTTGGCTATGACAAAATCAAAATAAGAAATATTCACTGTGGCAAACAAATATCTCTTGAAGAAAAGCTTAATTAAAATGCAGAAAATCAGATTTTCTCTCAGTGGCTCTCTACCACTTCAAACTGAATGACACTTGTATGTCGTGTTTAGAGAAGCAAAAGTGTTAACGTAAACCAATCATTGGAATGATCCCACGAAAATACCCCTCCCCACCATGTTTCCTTAAACACACAAAGTGTTTCCACTCAATTATCTGCAAGATTGTTGTATTTTTATATAACTATGACTTTGTAAATTTAACATAGAGCATAAAATATTACTTTGTTGACCATATTAGTATGAATTGACCATAATCCTGATAGTAGCTAACATCACTGAGAACATTATTATTATGCAGTGAACATTATTCCAAGTGCTATTCATATATTGGTTCATTTATATGTAGGTAACATTACCATCCCCACTTCCCAGATTAAGAAAGCAAGGCAGAAACACATCAGTTTACTTAAGTTCAAGTGGGAGCCCAAATTGGAAGCCAGACCTAGGACCTGATCCTCTGTTCTGTACAGAGGCCATAAATCTTTAAATGTTATACTGGCAGATTTATCAAAACCTTCTCAAACAGCTTTTTGTTGTTGTTCCTTTCTCCAAAGCCTACTTTTCTGCAGTTTTCCCTTAATTACTTCAGTAGTTTCAGTAAATGTAGTTCTACCTAAGATAAGAGTGAACAACTGTACACATTTTTGAGAAGAATTTTTAGTTAAGGGGTCTGGAGTGTTTCAATAACAAATCATAAAATTAGTACCCAATTGACCATCTAGCCAAGTTTATAAGCATGACCTAAATGATTGAGGAATACATTCAATTCATCAAAATATACTGTATATACCACAAAATGAGCAGTTCAGATAGAAAACTACAAGCTTTGAGATGAAGATCATAGCTTAGCTATAGATCAATTATCAATACTCTGAAAGAAAAGAAAAGCCTATCTTGCATGACATAATCTTTATTCACACCAGCTTCATTGGTGTTTCTTGGGATCTAGACAAGAGGACACTTGTTACTCAGTGTTGACCCAATGGTTTTACAGGGCTGGAAAAAAGAAAACTAGAATGTCCAGTTAATGTCCAGGTATTAGTAACTATACCACTTATATTGTCTTCCTTATGAGAAAAGAATCCTTGGAAATGTTTTGATAAAAATTTATGCTGAGGCAACAACCTACTGTATAGCACATGGAACTCTGCTCAATGTTATGTGGCAGCCTGGATGGGAGGGGAGTTTTGGGGAGAATGGATACTTGTATATGCATGGCTCAATCATGTATATTTATGGCACAGCTCTGCTGTGTACGCATCTGTAACTATCACAACTTTGTTAACTGGCTATTCTCCAATATAAAATATAACATCTTTTTAAAAAACTATTAAAAAATTTATGTTGTGACATTGGCAAAATGAATGCTTTATAAGTATGTAGAGGAAACAAACACTGGAAGGTAAAGGAATCAACCTCTGGGATGAACAGAAACCAGAATTAAAGAAGGATTCTATTTCTATTCATTAAAATTAGAATATCTTATTCTTATAACAGGTATTATCTTCTTTTGGCCGAAGTTATTCTTCAAAACTCAGTTCGTTGTTTATAATGGACTTGATAACAGGGGTGTATTGAAGGGGAGGAAAACATACTTACCTGAAGTTTAAGTCTAAATAAATTAAAACAATATATACAAATGCAGCTACTAGTTGGTTCATTCTCTAAAAAGCACTGCCATTCTACAAAGCTGCTTACTATGGCAAGGACTGAAAAAAAAAGAATTCAACTTAATTTTCATAATGTCTGCATTTCTTCACTCAAATCCCTACCTTTTTCTAGTAGAGTGTTAAGCATTTAGATGTAGACAAGTGAATTTTGTATTACAGCTTATAGGAAACTGGTTCCACTGTGGCTTTGGGAGTGTCAAGTACTCCCAGCAGTCTGAAAGGAAGTCTTGTATTTTACATACACATATTTTTCTATTGAGGGGAAATTCAATCACTGGTTCAAAAAATTATTTATTTTTACTATTGCTGAACAGTATCAATATTATGTAAGAGATTCTGCCTATGTAAAAATAAAGAATAAGAAAACAGTAATTGCTAAAAATATATACAGTCCCAAAAGAAATTACAACTTTTTGGACATAGTACTATAATTTTTAAAATTTTAAGCATAAAAGGTAATGGGAACCATGCTTTGCATAAACACTAAACTTAAGTTGTGTTTCTTAATTCACAGTATATTTCAAAGAACATATTTGATTTTTCTAGATAATTTAAATTCTTGTTTCTCTAAAACAACTTCTTAAGTACTATTTTTGTTAATAAAATGAATTAGAAATTAGTAAAACTTCTTTGAGTAATTGCCATTGAGAGTTTGTGTAAGATTTTGAATTCTTTTTCTTCTTTCCTTTTAAAAGTAGGTCCTTTTAATGCCATAGACAGAGAACATTCCATATTTTAAAGATTAAAATTAATTTCATATGCAAATAATTTACATCTGCAGGTATAGATTATCACTTGAACTGTTAGAAGAAACAGATAACTCATTCCTGAGAATGTAGTTTCGGAAAATAAAATTGCTAAATGCAATTTTTTTTGCTAGTTCTATGCACTTAAAAAAAATTCATAAACATGCCTTTCATTATGGTAGTGGGGGCAGTGAATACATTTTTTAAAATATAAAAATTATTTCAATTTGGGCTTCTTTTAATAATTACCAATTTTAAAAGCATCCCTCTTTCGCACATTAAGAATATCCTTACAGTTGTCTGTATCAGAGCAAAAAAATATTCATTGCTCCCCACTGAACTTTTTAAAGACTGTTTAAACTAGTAATTCTTTCTTTATACCTCTTACTTTAACCACCTTTGACCCAATCAATCTGTTAAAACAGACATGATGTTGTTTTTTAACCTAATTAAAAAACAAACAAACCTGAATGCTCAGTCTTTAAAAAGCTGAAGAACTCAGTTATCAGAACCTGTTAAGTGGGTTAGTTGTTTCCCTTTTACTAACCTCCCTGAAGCAGTCTTTTAATTTCTTCATCTTCAAATAAATGACCATCACCACCTTCAATGAATTTGGTGACCTTGGTGACCTCTGAGAGGATACATGTTTATAGCAGAAATTGGTTTATGTAATAAAAAGGCTGGAGACTCGATGCGATACATAATGGCATCTGCCAAACAATAAATTCCAGACCAACACTTGGTTCTTTCTTGGTTTTTAGTGCTATTTTTTGATAAGCCAATTTTATTACAAAGTTGTTGAACAGTATATAACAAATATAGAACAAAACCATCAATATGACTATCATCTGGGTTTCATTCCCTTTCTTTGGATTTTTTTTCTTGTGTTGGTATGGAACTAGAACAAAGGAGTGAGATAGAGTAGAAAATGTAAAAGGCCTCAAAGATTATTTTAGAATTTGATATAAATAGATAGCTTAGGAAAAGTGACATTCCTATTTTTCTAGACATACTGACCTTCTTGCAACAATTTCTTCAGAGTTTCTTCTGTTTCTCCACCTGTGGTTGAAATCCTAGTGTATTTTATTTCAGGACCTAAAGGAAAGACAGTTTACAGAAAGACCTGAAACAAGGGTAGGCACACTTCCTCTGTAACGGTTAGATAGTAATTTAGACTTTATGGGTCATATGGTTGGTGTTGCACTATTCAACTTTGCCCTTGTAGTGTGAAAATAGCCATAGACATTGTATAAATGAATGGTCATATCATGTTCCAATAAAACTTTATTTACATAAGTATTAAAAGATGGCATGGGCCATAGTTGCTGACTGCTTGTTTAGACAAATACTTATAAAATGGCTGAATTCAGAATTTTATGCTAATTCATTGGTGGGAGACTGATACAGAGGTTTACTGAAATTATTTATAAATTGTTTTATACTAACTTGCATATATTTTGGTGTGTAGACCTTAAGATTAATAGAAAATTCAAAGAAGAGAATGGTTTTTCTTTTAGGATTTAGTAACTCATTAATAAATAACAAAGTGAAGATAATGTATTATATAATACACATGTGTATTCATAATAAAAACACATGCTTATAGATTTGCTCCCAAATTTCCAATTCAGGAGAAAACATAGATTATATATTTACAGTTAGTATTATTTCTACCAAAAAAGAAATGAACAACTTCAGTAACCACCATGAAAATGACTTAAGCCTCTTTGATGATTCTTTTTTTTTTTTTGATGATTCTTATAGAGATATTTTAGGATTAAATGTGATTTGCTCTTTGTAATCCAGGCATAGTAGCCTGGAGCATCCCATGGACAGAGGAGCCTGGCAGGCTGTAGTCCATAGCCTTGCGCTGAGTGCACACACAGAGTTTATAGTATCGAATTAAAGACTACCTGTAATGATCCGTTCTTCCCTTGTCTCTTTTTCGGTTATTTCCACAGGCACTCCATCAATGATCTTGGTGTATTTTTTAATAATTGGCTCTAAATTGCGGAAGAAAAATGCATTTGATTTATCCTCGTATGGTGTCGAAATGGCCATAAGCTAGACATTTTAATGATTAAACATATTTCTCACAGTAATACCATTTAGAAATCAATCATAATCATTTGGAGAACATATCTCAAATAAATTCAGATAATAGAGGTCTAAAAGCTAGTAGTCATGTCCTGAATCTTGGGTAAAGGAGAGAGCCAACTGTCAACCTAACACTCCATGTCAGACTTGTCTCCTGACTGTGGAATGAGCATTTAGGGAGAATCCAAGGAATTACACATCATTAGAATGGGAACCTTATAATAAGTCCTAGCTGTGGCTTATTAGTCTTATAGAATGTTCATTCTTTCTTCTAAGACCAACATGTTATCTGGTATTGATGTGATTGTTTTCATTATATTCATAATCATCCTTGCATATGCAAAGTAAGGACGGTTTTGTTGGACCTGGTGATATAATGGTAAAATCGAGTCCAACTAGATCCATTAAAAGGTAAATTATATTTTAATTGATTGGCTAATAAGAATCCATAACTAATAAAAGCTTTCCACCAATGTGTATAAAAGTCAAGAGGAAACATCAGGTATTCAATATATTTAAACCAGCACAATTTCAAAATGTTCACAGTGATCCTAAGCAGGCTACAGGAAATAGGACGCACCTCCATGGATCACTTCAGTTACCGTCTCACCTTCTTTAATCAGTCTGAATTCAGGTTCACCTTCAATTTTGACCTTTGGTATTGTGAGTCCTGAGGCATTGTTTTAGGAGACAAATTATCATGTTAATGCAGTCCTTTCAATTTACCAGAACAGGAAATTTATTTCAACATTGATGTTGCTCAAATGTCAAAGTGCTTTCAGGTTTTATGAAATCGGTTTTAAACAGTTCCCATTGTCTTCAGATTGAGTAGTATTTAGGAGAACAAATGACTCCTAGGTCTATTAGTGTGCTACTCAAATGAATTCCATCAGCTTTAGCTTTTAAACTAATGTTTAATTGATCCATTTATTCATAGTTATAAACTCTGATCACACAAACTGTTATATATGAGTATACTTTGTGAATCACACAGTATGTACAAATTTCAGTTGCTCTAATGATAGCTAGTGTAGATCTTACTTTACATACTAATATGTCTATTACTCGCTTTTCTTATTATATTTTAAATTTAATTTTAAACTACTCAGTATCTTATACTTTTTATCTAATGGGCATAACTGAACATCAGAAAAGCCCAACTTTAGGCCTACTTTTAAGATACAAATTTCAGGTTTTATGGGAAAATGGGAGTACTTACCTGCTCTATGTGAATGCTGGAAATATTTACTAATTAATAGTTAAACAGTCCTTCAAATGTAAAAGTTGTGTTACATTTGACTTGCAAAATGATTTTGCTCCAAGAGAAAATCATTTTGAATGTTAGAAAGCTGGTTACTACATTACTACATAGTAATTAGATGAGAAGTTCAGTACATTTAACTCTTTAACAGTTGAATGGAACTATATTTCCTTATCTTTGAGAAGGTTTATTTGTTTGTCCAGAAAATGTCAATGTACACCATTACCCAGAATTAAATAGTCTAGGAAGATCTAAAATAATGAAACAAAGAGTACAGCTGGTTCAAACAATAAGTATTTCACACCGTAATATCTGATCTATGGGGTAAGGGACATTGAGTATCAAAACATAAGGCCAAGTTTTTAAGGTGTGGAAACTTCAAAGGGAAAGAATAGCTAAGGAGTGTAAGAACAGGCAGTGACTTAATAAAATAACCAAGTAGACATTTCCTTAGAAGAGCCTCAACTAGCATTTGAGAAACATCCTCCACCCTTAATTCTATGAAGGCAGGAATTTACTACCAAATTTTTTTTTTTCATATTTACTCTGGCGGGCACCTAGGAAAATACCCAGCACAGGACGGGTATAATAAGTATTTATTGAATTGAATTTCAGTTGATTTATTCCTAATTCTAAAATTTGGTTAAGTACCTTTTATAAGAAACATCCTAAATTGGAGTCTAATATATGTAGTAAGAATTCAAGAGTTACCAATGAATCAGCAAACGTTTAAACAGTGAGAAGGAAATGCCAATAACAATCCTATAGGATGACACAATTATAGATGGCTGCCAAGGCAAGTATTAATATTTGTCTCCCTCATTCTGTTATATAAAGTCAAATTCCCAAATTTTTTAACTGAAGAGTTGTTAATGCACAGGTGATATGATCCCATTTTTCATCTTAGTTCCCTTCGTAGGAGGAACCTAAGTAGAGTTGATGTTCCATTGTGTTCCTAATTGAAGAAACAGTAATACAGTAGAATCCTGTTCACAAAGATTGGGAAGGTAGTAGATGGGTTGAAAGAAGAAGCTTGAAAGAAAAGAGACGAATCTTGGAAAATAAAAATAGTGCATCTGAATGATTTCTACTGAAAAAGATGTGTGCAAGTGATTGCACACAATTTTAGGGGATCTAATTTTTAAAAAATTATACAAGAATTTTAAAATTAAGGACCATTTTATTTTTTCATTAAAATGATCAAGAAATATTTTCTAAACAAAAATTTCTGTGATTTAACTTCTTAAAGCACCAAATTCTCTCTCTCTTTAAACAACCTAATTTTATTTATTTTAACTTTATTTTTTTGGCCATGCTACATGGCTTGCAGGATCTTAATTCTCCAAACAGGGATGAAGCCTGGGCCACCACAATGAAAACATTGAATCTTAATCACTGAACATCCAGGGAAGTCCCCAAGTTCTCTTCATCACTATACAAGAACAATCAAATGCTCAAATGACAATAGGTACAGTATTTTTTTTTTCTAAAGCACAGATTTCAAATACCTCAACTTTAAGTTTTAAGAATGTATAAAAATATAGATAACTACTAGGAAATACACTTTAACATACATACTTCCAATGTCTAAGTTTTAAGTAATGACTCACTTTTAGAGGAGTCAAAAGTATTCAGGAAGTTGCCATCTCAATTCATAAAAGAGAAGAAATTCCCAAGTCAAAGATAATTACAGTAACAGTTTTCTTAATATTTGACTGATGACATAATCTGTTCTTTTTTTTGAAGACTGGTTCTATTCTTCTTTCAGGATAATGAAAAGATAACCTGGTCTTTTTTCTGTGACCAGTCACCACATTAAGATGGCTAGACTTGGACATAAAAATTCTTAAGATCTCCTCCTTTGGAAGTTATTAAAACACATGAAATGAAAGGGGCATTGGAGATATTTGAGTTGGCTAACACAGACAGTAGGGGTAGAGAGAAAAGTGACCTGATTTAATATTCTAGTATGATACATCAGGAAATAAGTATACATGCCTATTTAATGTATTATATATGTATACATATAAGAATATATAATACTATATATAAGAATATGTAAAATATACACACATATTCAAGGCTGGAATTAAGGATTCTAAGGTTTGATTCATTGTACCAACTAATTATTTCCTAGGTTTAATTAAAAAGTATATCATGTGTGGATGTACATTTTAAAAGTTTTCTTCAATATACAGCTTCTGCGCTCTCTGAGTTTGTTAAATAAAAAAAATGTGCGCACTTTTTTGGAACACCTTGTAACAATATAAAAGAGGTTGATATGGGGGAGACTGGAAACACAGCTATAAAGAGTACACTCTCTGAAAGAGTCCAGGTGCAGGGAAGAAAGCTCAGAATTTATTTGTTTAGTGAGTATCTGGGTACTAGTGCTAATGCAATGGCAAATTAAGTTCAAATGAAATCAAATACAAGCAAATGTACTGAAGGTATTAGGAATGCACATCTACTCTTCTAAATAAACTTGCATTCCGCATTCTGCTGTTAAATGAGCATGCCATCGATACGGAAATACTTAGCATGTTAGTTTCAAAAAGAATGTAGATACATTCATAGAAATCAGTCTATTACATGGATTTTTAAGGAACCATGTATACATTGATTTTTACCTTCTGTTTTGATAATAGGCTGAAGACTGCCTTCAATCACTTTAATTTTTGGTTCCACAACTTTGGTTATAATTTTAGTTGCTGAAAGTATAGAAAGTGGAACATAAATGATGCTTACATAAAAACAACCTGAATGAAAATGTCTTTTTTTCCCCTTTGGTCTTTGTTGGGTACTAAGGTATCAGATGTGGTAATATGTTCAGGCAGTCACATACAGGAAATAATTCATAGTAATTATCTAGTATCTTCTCATGTCCAGATGAACTCTGAAGTCCAGTGACTTTGATTTGTTCCAGTGAAATATATACTTTCTATGTGAGGAATTCTACCTAGAAATCTACAGTTTTGAACTGCAGCACTAAAGCTCTTTACCTTCTTTTGTACTTCTTGAAAATACTGGCTGCATAGCAACAAAGACAAATAAACATGATTAATTTCATACAATTCATAATATCTTAAATTGCGTTGTTGGGTTCTTTCTCAATTAGAAGAGATTGAAAGAAAAAGACTTGAAATATTTTTCATGCATTTGATGACAGTGACATAGAAAGGAAAATACAAAAAATTAGTTCAGAATACTTAAAAATGGATTTTTTCAGTCAGCCAGCCACGAGCTCTATGCAACAGATATGATATGATCATATATTTAAATATTTGTTACAGGCTAAAATGACTATAATTTTCATCATCATCATCATCATTTTTATACTGAAAGCTATGTATTTTGAATGTATGTCATCCACCCAACTGAAATAATTATGTGCAAAATACATTTAAAATAGTAGCCAACCATTTGGTCAGCTTTTGGTTGCATAGATTAACTAGAAGTGTGCCTCTGGAGTCAGATACCAGAGCTACTGACGTTTTATCATTTCTAATTAGAGCCCTAATTAAAGATGGAGTTGTTAGATAAGGAACTAAAGCTGTCTGTGTAGTTGTAACAGATTGTGTTGACACACTAGAGGCAAGATGTTAGTAGTTTGGATTTCTGTCACATTTTCACTTCAGGTGTTTGAAATATGTATCTGTGTCAACTCTTTGAATCCATATTAATGGATTCCAGGGCTTAACTGTGACTGTTTCAGTTATTTCAGATTTAACATGTCGAGATCTCAAATTATGAAACTCTCAAATATATGAAATCGGTGTGTCCAGTTATCCATTCCACAGGTGGTCTGGCCACAGAGAAACCTTTCCATGAAGGTCAAATCCATAGACGTCTCTGCTCCTACTATCAGAATGGGTTAATTAGCTTTAGTTTAAATATTCACTTCATGTTAAGGAACTTGAAGTTTAGAATATTTATTTGGTTCCTAGTTCTGTTTCAGTTTTGCTTTTCTGAATACTTAAATAGTTTTGACAGGTGAAAGGATGAAGATTAAGTACTGATTTTATTCCTTTTCACCTCAAATGTCATATATTTGGCAACATATACTAGAGAGCATTTTCCCCCCATACAATTTAATATGTAAGGTATTTAGGGGACAAGAATAGTACATAATAAGACAAAGAAATTTTAGAGACAGGTCAATAAAGGAACATGAAAATGGAATCTTTGGTTTAATTAGTCTCAACCTCTATCTGAACTATGCTTCCAAGCAACAGCATACACGTCAGAGAGGAGTTAAAGAAACATTTCACATCAGAATGTATATCTCAGAGCTCTTTCAAGAGCTGTGAGTAGGTGGGCAAGATTCATTAGAATTGCATAATTTCATAAAATGTAGATTATTCTCTGCGAGTAGGTATCCAATGTAAGTAGAGGAAAATAAAGGAATTATAATATTTTAGGTCATTGTAAGCAAAATAGTGCATTGATATATAGAGAAAGTGGTGAACTTCTCATGGATAAAGTAGGGCAATGTAGTGCAGACATACATTTTTATGGAGGAAGATGACATAGCATTTCTGATGAATAGAGCTCATAATGTTTTTTGATTTTTTAATAAAATATATCTTTAACAAGACTGTATACTTCCAGACTGGAATTTAAACCATGTGGAAGTATAACTATTTCCAACTAAGTCTTTGAAACAGTGCTGATCCGGCCTGATGCTAGGATTGTCCATGTCATTATTACATACTTGAAATCAGTAAGAGCAGCAGACATTTTGTTTTGCTCCTTACATCATCTTTATGGCTTTTCCATATCTGTTGTAAATCTTAAGGAAAATTTTCTTAATTAAATAACAGGATGCTCACAGTATAAAATAGAACAATTCTAGCTAAGATAAATGTACAAATGGGAGCAATGCTTCAGCTACTGATATGTTTTGTGTTGAACTGTAGAGTCAAAACAAAATGAAAAAGAATTTCTGCTTTGAAAGCTGTAGTGGAAAAGAGGAAAAGACAAAGAAAGAAAAAACTACACTGAATAAGAAATACTATGAGTTAACATTTATGCAAATGAAATACCTATACCATGGTTAAGAAGTAGAGGTTTAATTTTGATAATCTGGTAGAATCAGGAATAAAAGAAACCTTGGGATCTAGAAACTCTAGGTTTATCACCTGACAATATTTTTGTTCCTTCATCCAATTTTGAATGGGGAGAGTTTTTTGAACCATCAGCCCGTAAATGTTAGAATTCTCTGACAGCCTGCTCTTAGATAGCTGAGGTCTTGAGAGTGGAATGAGCTAGAAATGTTTCAACAATATTATTTCTATTTCCACACATTTGAATTTTCAGATAGCTCTGGAATGCATGTTAGCTATCTCTCCCTTATATGTTTGTATGACTTTTTCCCTTGCATCTTTGCCGTGCTAGCAATTGTATCAAGCTGTGAGTGAAGTGGTTCATTGGAGTTGAAGAGTATAGTCAAGGCTGAAAGGTCTCCTCCAGACTGCAAGCCCTGTTTCAAGTGGGACGAGATTTGCCATGGTTTGGAATTCTAAATACCAGATTATCAATCATCTCAGTAAACACAAAGAAAATTATTGTTTTCTTTTTTTGACATCTTGCCACGTATATGTGACAAATATTCATTATGTACTTACTGTAGACAGTTATAGGGATTTCTTTGAAGGTACTGCCACGAACAAACTGAAAATAAATATTTATATTTAGTAACATGAAATGTAGTCATTGCACTAACATGAAATGTCATCACTGTATTGACAAAATCTTGGCACCATGATTTTTAATTCTCACTAAAGAAGTGAAACTACCATTACATTTAGTAAAAATGAAATCTTCATATGTCACCTTCAAATTTCCTGCTATTGGGCAAGATGGCAAAAAATGGCTGGATTTGTTACTCAGAGTTTTAAAAATTATAAAATAGCAAATCCCAAATTAAATGTTTATTAAATAATATTTCATATGTTGTCAGGTACTTTAAATCTACTAATATTCAACCCAGTGTTTATTCCCAAATATTCCTTTGCCTTTAACTATTGTGCTGTGTGCTTAGTCGCTCAGTCATGTCCAGCTCTTTGCAACCTTAGGGACTCTAGCCCGCCAGGCTCCTCAGTATATGGGGATTCTCCAGGCAAGAATATTGGAGTGGGTTGCCATGCCCTCCTCCAGGGGATCTTCCCAACCCAGATCTCCTGCACTGCAGGTGAATTCTTTACCATCTGAGCAGCTAGGGAGACCCTAACTATTGTGATTAGTGACAATTTCTTAAAAGTAAATATCTTTCCCTTATATTCTGTAGCAAAAATATTTGATGATAGAAAAATTATTGCTTTTATCTACATGTCCTATCTTCCCTGATGGATTATAAACTATTGAAGAAATGATGCCAATGGTGTATAATCAACAAAGAGCAGTGTACTCAGAGTATATTTACTTATTAGTGTATACATTTCTATTTTTTTATGTTAAACCTGCAATGTCTGTTAAACACATTAGAAACATATGCAATAGCCAGGCTCCTCTGTCCATGGAATTCTCTAGGCAAGAATACTGGAGTGGGTTGCTATTTCCTTCTCCAGGGGATCTTCCTGACCCAGGAATCAAACCCAGGTCTCCTGCATTGCAGGCAGATTCTTTACCAACTGAGTTACAAGGAGAACACTACGCAATAACATCTGTACCTTAATTTGGATGTATTTGATCAGTTTATTAAGTATTTCTAGCAGCTGATCATTTCCAACAGGTGTGTCTGTGAAGAGGAATATAAAATGAATGTTGTAAGAATCAGTGAAATAAAAATCTAGGTTTCTATTGAAAAAGATTTATTTTTCATTAATCAGTTCAATAATTACCAACCTGCTGGATAGAGGAGTTTATCTACGACATGAATGACACCATTTGTTGTCATGATGTCAGATTCTTTTGATTTCAGTTCATTTACCAGAAGTGTATCATTTACCTGTTAAAACAGGGGATAATGTCAATGGGAAATGTAATGAAATATGAACATTAGGATAACTGAATACTGGATTAACACTCTCATAGATATATTCTAGAGAACTTACTCCTTTCAGATAGATTTTACTTCCTTGTGTGGTCTTTAAAATGTTAGTAACACCAGGTTCAAAACCTTTTCCAATGAAAACTCCTGGTGTCAGATGATAAAGGATGATGTTTTGAAGAGCATTTTTGTCCCCTAGGAGAAAAATATATATATTTATTTAATAATATGTCATATATCTTGACATTTTGATATTATGATGACTTGGGAAAATATTTCTTTGTGTTTATTTTTTTCCACACTGTAATTTCTCATAATGTCATTATTCTCGCAAGGCAGTATCAATGCTATATCAAAACATAGTCTCTTCAATCAGTTCAATCAAAATATTATCCACCTTACTGGAGGAAAAAAATCAAATTATTTTTTTAAATTGTGGCTATTTCCTTCTTCACCTCGCTGTGTGGCCTTTAATAGAGATGACATAAGTGATTATCTAGCCCCACAACATGATGGTAAGCAGTTATTTGAGAACACCAATGAGGGAACCTCTAAATATTCTAAGTGGAATAAAAGGAGAGTAAGGCTAGCCATGAATATGAAAGAGGGAACTTTGGGGGACCGACATCTAGGCAGGAACGCCTGAGGAAGAAATGAGATCATGAAATCAAGGGGTAAATATATCTGGTGTTCACTTCTACTCACTAATCAAAATTTCCTTTTCTTCATTAGTCATTCCCTTAAAGGCATCATTGGTTGGTACAAATAAGGTCCAATCTCCAGGCTGTGTTAGGAGCTCTTTCAAGTCTGCAGCTTCAAGTAGACTGAGGAAGATGCTAGGCAGGAAGGACACATGTTTATTAGACTTAGTCTAGGTGAGCCTACCGACCATGCCTGAAATACAGTAGAATCCCTATATGTGGAAGAATGAGAAAATGACTCATACACTTTCATATGTTTCAAATGAAATTTACTGTTAAAGGTTTATCATAGGTAAATTATTTAAATATGTGTATGATTTTTAAATTTCCAAACCTCTGTTTTTCCCCTGTAACGCTTGATGAAGTCACATTTGGTAACAAAATAGAAGCATTTGTTCATTTAATATTCTGCAAAATAGTCTTTGCTAATACATACTATCATTTTTTAAAAACATAATTATAAAAAATTGCAAGGAGTAGTTCAGTCTATTAGATTGGTTTTTGTTTGTTTTTTACTCACCAAATCATATTATGTAAGAAAACTAGTGTTAAGAACATATTTTAACTTTGAAAACAATTGTATAAGCTTCTTATTCTTAATTCCATTCTCAGCAATACTGAATACTGAATGCATTTTGGAATACTTACTGTGAAATAAAACTATGCCAAAAGGTCTTATTCTCCTGTGGAGGTGAAGCTTACCTGAAGCGCTTATCTTGTTTCAGTTTTTCATGGAGGGATTTCTCTGCTGGTTTGATGATCTCTCGGAATATGTGAATGGCACCATTTCTTCCTTGCTTGCTTCCTCTCACCATGCATGAATTTTCAATGCAGACAGCCTAGCAAAGAAAAGAAAGATACAACTGTGCATTTCCTTATTTGAAATTCCCTATGTGGAAGAAGCTCCCTAATAAAATTTCTGGATGGTTTCTTCTAAAACATCTCTAGACTTCTGATGCCAGAAGAAACAATTTCTCTCCTCTGGTTTTAACATCTAGTACCATCTGATCTGGGCTTCTCTGGTAGCTCAGCTGGTTAAGAATCTGCCTGCAATGCAGAAGACCCCAGTTCTATTCCTGGGTGGAGAAGGGATTGGCTACCCACTTTAGTATTCATGGGCTTCCTTGGGGGCTCAGATGGTAAAGAACTCACCTGCAGTGTGGGAGACCTGGGTTCGGTCCCTGAGTTCAGTAGATTCCCTGGAGGATGGCATGGCAACCCACTCCAGTATTCTTGCCAGAAGAATCCCCATGGACAGAGGAGCCTGGTGGTCTGCAGACCATGGGGTCGCAAAAAGTCGGACACAGCTGAGTGACTAAGCACAGCACATCGTCTGACCTCACTCATCTTATTCAACCAGGTTTTCCACTACTAGGCAAGCTGCTATGTGTAGGGAAAATAGTGTTGTCAGTTGTTGTTGTTCGGGTGCTAAGTCGTGTCTGACTCTTTGCGACCCCATGGACTGCAGCATGCCAGGCTTCCCTGTCCTTCACTATCTTCAGGATATTGCTCAAACTCATGTCTATTGAGTCGGTGATGCCAAAGCAATTCCATATAATTCTACTTCTGTGTTTTCTGTCATTCCTCTCCAGGTTCTACTCATTCTTTCAGACCCTTTCTAGTAAATTTCTTTAACCATGAAGTTTAATGACTTCACTGCCTCTTATGATCTTTACTATGTGTCACTATGGCATGGCGTGTGTGCTTAGTCGTGACCAACTCTTTGCTACCCTATGAATTGTAGTCCACCAAGCTTGTCTGTCCATGGAATTTTCCAGGCAAGTATAATGGAGTGGGTTGCCATTTCCTACTCCAGAGGATCGTCCCAACCCAGGGATCAAAAACACAGTTCTTGTGTCTCCTGCAATGGCAGGCAAATTCTTCACCAGTGGCACCACCTGGGAAGCCACTCCACTAGAGCCACTATATATGAGGAAGCCCATATATTACAAAATATTGCTGTATTTTCTATGCAAATATTTACTGTATTGATGGTAAGACCCTATCAGTTATAAGTTAAATTACTGGTTAAGTTACAGCACTTTGAACAAAAATAATGTTTATATATGTACCATTTAGAATGCAGCACGTTTTCTGTTTTGTTTTTGTTTTTTTTGCCTGTACCACACATCATGTGGGATCTCAGTTTCCTCATCAGAGATTGAACCCACGCCCCCTGTGTTGGAAGCACAGAGTCTTAACTACTGGACCACCAGGGAAGTTCCTTCCATATCATTTAAAAAGTGTGTCTTGACCTTGTGGAACTATGGTATGAAAATGCTGAGTCATGTTTGGTTCTAGCTCATCTTTGACTTATGAATTCTTTTTAGCTGTAACTGCAAGGTTGCCTGGAAAGAAACTGAATAGCACCACTTGTCAAACTGTAATTTTGATAAGCAATATTTTCTAGAAACTTTTCCTCAGATAAGGCACATTAGAACCATTTTATAGAAATCTTTATGTGCCTATAAAAGTTTATCATGAAACTCATCCAAAAGAGATTTAGTTGGTGAATGGTGACTGTATAGTCGAAGATCATCCTAAATATTTGACTTAGTATAAAAATTACCATGTAAACAGTAAAGTATGGTACTCTATGAAACAAAAAGCTTATTTTAAAGGGGTTTTAGTGATTTATGGGATTGAAACAATGCTTTAGAAAAAGTTATTTATGATGAAACAAGTGCAAATTATCAGCATTATTAATACATAGCACTTTCGTATAGTTTCCTCATAGTCTTTTCAAACATGCTACTCACTTCTCTGATCTTCCTATGAATATTTACTATTAAAATCATATTAAAATTCTGAGGAACATTTGTTATAAGAACAGTCTTTGAGAAGGGCATATCTTTTGACATGTAGGCCAGTGTGGATATTTTATCTCGTTCCGATTCACTTACTGTACGGTACACGAAGACTCTGAGCTGTTTGCCTCCAATGGTCTCAAGTTTTTGTCCATTGTAAAGCTCATTAAGACCAACTTTTACTTTCAATATATGATTCTGTAGAATTAATTTAAGAAGGCGCTGATCCATGCTCAGAGTATCATCTATAAGTAAATTCATTACAAAAGAATGTTATTTTATTTAGAAAGCATTACAGTTTCCCCTGTAAGAGAAAATCATGAAAATGGAAAATCCCTAATATTATAGATCTTAAGGATCCTACACTTATATATGAATTGACTAAATACTGAAGGCTAGAAACTCTATGCACCATGAGCTATTTCATCAAATGATTACATGATTCCAAGCAGTCCAGACAACAAGTTACATCTCAGTGAGGGCAACATGGTTTTGTGTGGTTATTGATAAGGGTTAAACTTTAAGGCTGGCCAAGATTTTCTCTGAGATATTCTCTGGAAATATATTTCCAGATATTCCTTGGAATTTGATGTCCACTAGTCACATGAAAAACAACTGATGAATCATTTGTTAATTTACTTTAATTTCTGGAGAGAGAGTTGGCGAATCATGTAACCTCTTAAAGTTGGCTTGATTTCAACAAGTTACAGACTTTATTACTACAAAAAGGAAAAACAGCATTTTAGAATTTGAATTTTCTTATTAATAACTTTCTATGTTATAATCTAGTATTTGGAAAAACATGAAAAATAATGATGATTATTTTTTCATTGTTAAATTTTGCCTAACAATTCACAATATGTCTTGTGAAGTCATTTTTTCTGGGAAAAAAAGTAAGATTGTATTAATCTAACCACAGTTTTTGAATAGCAGCTACAAGGTCAAATACTTATAATAATAGTTCACATCATAATATAGAAGTATATCATATTCCCCTGTTTTTATTTTCTCATAATTTGATACCTTACTTTCAAATTCTGAGTTGCAAAATACACCTATGTATAATGTTGGTGTTAAACAAATCAAATTAATTTTTCTTAAGATCTGTTAATATATTTATTATGTGTGCTGGAAATATCATCAGGTTCACAGAAAAACTGAAGACCCCTATCACAAAATTTCATTTCCAGTAGGCCATTATCTATTATAATGAAATGTTTTGAAATAAAGGACATTTTAATAAAAACAGAACTAATTCATTGTATATGTAGCCAGTGAAGAAACTAATCAACACCTCATGAAAGATCTATTATTTTTTAGCAGACAGTCATGGTGAATGGGAAAAAAAAAGGTGTGTAGGGGTGGGAAGAGCTGGAATGGCAGTAGCCGATACATACCAGAAAATGCGTTATTCACAGGTGCCAACAAAGTGTATTCTCCATCTGGCCTCAGAGCAGATGCCAAGCCTAATTGGGCCACAAGGTCTGTGAAAGTGGTTTGCTGATTTCCAGCCAGCTCAATAACTTGTTTAGCTGTAAAATAAACCATGACCATTCAAACAATGTCATCGTTGTTATTACCATCATCATGAAATTAGTAAATCAGTTCTTGGCTGTTTCCATAAGCTATTTGCTGTACTAACAATGTGATAAGAAGTCTTGCCTTTCCCTAGTAAGAGAGTTCCAACTTCCCTTTTTTTTTGGGGGGGGGGGCGGTAGAGGGGTTAATAACCAAAGAATTTCAGAAGGAAAATATCTTTCTGATTTTATGCTTTTCAGTTTTCTTCAATTGTCTATTGCTCATCCCTTGTCTCTCTGCTCTTGTGAGGGCCATAGCTCTTTCATTTATCCCAAGGTAACCATTTGGTTATATCTTTCCTTCCATTTTCAAGAAAAACTCTGGCACTGTAAGAAAATCTTTGATGGTATTAGATATTAGAAACTCTGGAAAGCCAGAGTCTATTGCACTGGAATGACCATGACTACACAAGCTACTTATTTAGGACTCAGCTCACTGTTAGTTGTTGGTTTTTTAAAAATATTTTATTGAGGAAAACATCAAACATATACAAAAGTAGACAGAATAGAATGGTAAACTCTTACGTAGCCATGACCCAGCTACAGGCATGCCCATTTGACCAGGGGTCAGCAAGTTATCACCTAAGAGCCAAGTCTAGCCCACTACTTGTTTTTATAAATAAAGTTTTATTGGACCACATCACTGTTAGCTTTGTTTGTGCTTCACGTGGCATTCTTCATACTGCACATTTATTTCTCATAGGCCTATTCTTTAGACATAATAATTGATAAACAACAGTAGGTAGAAGAATGGGAAACTTGCTCACCAGAATCAGGAATCAGGACCTGATCAATCAAATGGATGACACCGTTATTTGTCACAATATCTTTTTTGTTCACCATTTTGATTCCATTTACTGTTATGCTGTCACCATCACATCCTATCTCAATGGTGTTTCCTTCCAGGGTCTCAAAGACGGCTCCTCCCATGATAGCCTCTGAACACTGGAGGGTGTTTAGAATGTGGTACTTCATGAGAGCTAGAGGATGAAGGAAAAAGAACATGCTTTCGGATCAAGGAAAATAGCATTTGACTCTTAACAGATGTATTTCATTGTGGGACAAAGTGTTCCTTAGAAATAGAATGCATATATAAGACCTAAGTATTGACCTAAGGTTTTAAAATTTTGTTTGCTCTCAGAATGTTTTTTTACATCAACTCTACAGTAAAATTAACTCAGTTTGGTAGGAAATAAGCAGAAAAGAAGATCAACTGCATGAAATTATTTGTATAGTTCTAGAAAATGTGTTAGATCAAGTTCCATTTATCATAAGAAAATAATTTCTGATGGAAATGCAAGAATAATTTCTCCTTTAAGAAAGCCTTCAAAGTTATTTGTTAGTGATACCTGTTGCAAACACCCAAGTAGTATCTTGCTTTAACTACTCATGATAGCTGAACAGGCATACTTTATTTTATTGAGCTTCACTTTTGTGTGCTTTGCAGATAGTGTGCTTTTTTCAAATTGGAGGTTTGTGTCAGCCCTAAAGACAACATCTAGAAAGTAGCCAAAGCAAAGATGGTTTCTTGAAAGACTTCAGAAGTGATCTGTGCCTAAAGGTATTATGTCTATATTTTCACCAAAATATCTCATCATAAATTGGTTAAGCATGTTCATGGTAGGCTGCATAAGAGAAATGTGCTAGTCACAATGTAAAATCTAGTTGAAACTATCAATAAAAAGGGAGTCTGGAAAGAAGCCAAATTCTCTGTGTGAATAAGTAGTGACCAAAGATAACCATGGAATTTTCTCCACTAACTTCAGCGTAAACTTAGAGTTAAAACCATTGAATAATATATATACAATATTAAACTTTCATGATCTAATATTTCAACACTTTCTAATTCTTTTTAATGCCTGCTACTTATTTACTTGAAAGCAGTGCAGAAATATGTGATCATTAGGATACCCTGAGTATTTAATTACTTGGATTATTAAATTAATTATTAAATTACGTTGTCTACTCTTTCAAAGATTTTATTTTCAAAATGATAATATTGCAGGACTTAATCTCTTTTTCATTTCCTTTTCTTGGGATCCTGGGGGGCTTCTCATAGACAAAGACACTTACGTACCTTCTGAAGCCACTTTGTCTCCCATTATCCTTTCTAGAACTCCTCGTGGAAGTTTCTCAAAAGCTTCATTGGTGGGAGCAAAGAGTGTGAAGTGACCATCTCTTCCAAGCGTCTCCAATATATCGGATGTGATGGCAGCTGCCTGAAACACAAATGTGCTTTTCAGAGGCTTGCATGTTGCAAATTCAGAAAAAAAGTTACAAGACACTCAGTCTAGGCTGACATGAGAGAGCTGACCCTATAGAAAGCTGTAGAAGTTATATCCTACTCTTCTTATATCTTTAAAAAAAAAATTTTTTTTTTTTTTTGCACAACCAACCATGTTATTTTGAACTTTCTACAAACTGTATACCAAATGGGAAATTCTGCTAATGCCTGTGTGACTGAAGCAATATCCAGCAGTTAGTGTAATAACTGACAGAATGATAACATTCTAAATGTGCTCAATACACTTCAGTCACATAACTAATCATTCTTTATTATGTCCACATAAATATTCTTTCATATGAGAAGACATGTTCTTCTGTGTAAAATGAAACCCTTTTCAAGAAATATACTGCTTATGTGTCTGCCAGAATTGATAGTCTTTTATTAATGGATATCTTTTTATTATTTTTTTAGAATCTGATGGGGAAGATGAGAATTTCAGTGGTCCAAAACAATCTGCTGTTACTTCTTGGACTTACCCTAAAAGATGAGAGCTCATCTTCTGCTTCAATGAAGTCCTGAATTGAGGTACCAATTTGTGTAAGGACACGGTCAATGACATGCACAACGCCATTTGTTGCAATCTGGTTCCCATGGATGATTCGAGCACAGTTCACAGTGACAACCTGCAATTATTTGAGAAAATCAAATTGCAGAAATCACAGCTGTCTGTTGACCATGGAGACTGCATGCCCATTTCCCATGTCTCAAGTTTATTGGTAAATGTAGCATAAAAGAACTGACATTCTGAATATAAATGCTGAGGATGAAGACTTACAAATTAATATGTCTAAAAGACAAAACCACAAAAAAACCCAAAAGCTAAGAGGAAATGGAACCAGTTGAGAACGCAGTTATACCTAACGTGTCTAGAAACATAAGCCAAAAACAGTTTTTTGAATTATTGTTTTTATTGCTCTCTTTCTTTTATAGAGATAGTCATACACTATTTCTAATGTAGGCCAAGTTCTGAGACAGAAACAATTATTACATAAATATAATCAGTTCTATTTCAGTGATTTCCTGAATATTGCTTCATCACTGACCCTTTCTGTCCCTGGAAATCTGACTGTTGGAAGAGCCCCATGACCTTGTTGGAAGTTTCCCACAAAGACTTTATCAAAACATGCTTATCAAAACCCACAAAAATCTAAATGAGTATAGTAGCTAAGGGATGAATAAAAGAATTCTCATTCTCTGATTATTCTTTGATAAATTCTTACTCTTTATTTTTCTCTTATTATTGATTATTCAAACACATCAACTAATAAAATTACCCTTTGTGGAACATTTAAGTCTACTGTCAACAAATTGTCAATTTAATTTCTTCCTTGCCAACACCCTTTGGTAGAAATCAGTCACTGAACTGGAAATTCACATGCTTTACATGTAATGAAAAGTTTACTCACTGACATTTTATTATTTCTGTAAACCTTATATAAAGGTCATAGAAAAAATTAGGGGCTGTGTTGATACATTATTGATACATTATTGATAAATGTACCTTTTATTAAATAAACTTACCCCATTAGGATAATGGTTAATGAAGAGCCCCAAGTTGTTATACATTGAAGGGATAATCATGCCATTTTTCAAGTCCTTGGTCAACATTCTCTTATTAACCATGTGACTGTGTAAAGCATTCAGTAATTCAACATTCACATTGCTCTCCAGACCTCTCCGGATATCCTAGGAAAAATTGAAATGGCAGAAATTTATTTCATTATAGTTAATTATTAAAATGCCTATAATCACAGTTTCTACTCTCTTATTATTTTCTCATTGAATTACCCAGATGGTCAAAACAAATTGAAATAAATAACTTAAAATTATATTATTTTAATTGATTAAGAAATTTTGTAAGTACAGGTACTCAGTAAAGTCTTCCAAATCTTATAGAGTATTTGGACATTTTTAGAGACAGAACAAAATTTTTAATGAATATATTGATGGAGAGATGCTCTTGCTGTCAAGGCATAGGGGATATGAAATTATCAGATATTTAAAATTTTAGAATGGAAAAAAATTTATATATTTGTATTTGTATATTTGTATACATACAGTATTGTAATTTTAATGTGTTTTATGTTTATTCTATAACATTCAAGAATTCAACCATTCTGTACCTTTCATTTATCTACTATCATATCATACTGTACTCGGTGTTATGAGAAATACAGTGATAAGTAAGGTGAAATCTTGATCTTTGTGGTACTTATCCTATGTGTGTGCATGTTAAGTCTCTTTAGTTGTGTCCGACTCTGAGACCCTATAGACTGTAGCCCTCTAGGCTGCTCTGTCCATGGGATTCTCCAGGTAAGAACACTGGAGTGGGTTTCCATGGCCTCCTCCAGGGGATCTTCCTGACCCAGGGATTAAACCCATGTCTCTTGCATCTCCTGCATTGGCAGGCAGGTTCTTTACCACTAGTGCCACCTGAGAAGCCCACGTATCCTATAGTGAAGTCGCTCAGTCGTGTCCGATTCTTTGCGAGTCGGACTCTGTAGCCTACCAGGCTCCTCTGTCCATGGGATTTTCCAGGCAATAGTACTGGAGTGGATTGCCATTTCCTTCTGCACGTATCCTATAGCATCTGGTAAATATAAGCATAATTAGATAAAGGACAGATGGAGAAAAAAATGCTTTCGAGGTCAAATGAAAATGGTCAGCAATTCAAAGTTTGGAGACAGGTCTTGCAGAATAAGTAGATAGGGTAGGAATGGTGTGGTGATCTTTCTAAGTCCAACTGCTGGCACAGAAAGCAGAAGTTGTCCAGTGTGGTTTTATGTTTCTCAGATAATAGAGAGACATTTTAGATAAGTGTGTGGGACAATGACATGGAAGACCTTAATTCCCAAGCAAAGAGTAAATTAACCTGACAATAGGGAGCCTTAAGCCACTTTTGTGGCATTAGAATATAATGATTAGCCGGGCTTTAAGAAGGTTAATCTGGTGTCAATGCGTAACAGAAGGAGAGTATGATAAGGATGAAAAATGAGCTGTTGATGACTAATAGTAGTTTCTAAGAACTGAAGAGGGAAGCAGTAAGGATGACTCATAATTTTAAAGTTTGAACTCTGAGATTGGGGTTGCCAATTACGGAAACAGCAGAAAAACAGTTTTTGATGGGGAGAAAGTGGCATCTGTTTTGGATAACAGTTTGTTTAAAGATACAGACGGTGTATCGAAGGAGAAATATTAAGACAGGTGTTAGAAATATTCTCCTGGGGATCCAGTAACACAGATTTCATGGTTCTTTGCATTAAGTGAAAGCTGAAGCCATCTGACGTGCATATGAACTGCAGAGTTCCTAGAAGAGACTTTAATAAGACCCATTCTTAAGACAAGGAAGAAGAGGAGTCTGCAAAAAGGGCCAGAAAGGTGGTTAGAGGTATGGTCAAAGACAACCAGAAGAGGGAAAGTTCTGTATTTGCAAGCAAGCAACCTCACAGTTAATGTATCAAGGTAAAATCTCAAAGAATCTACCTAAGTTTTACTAAATACTATATGACTCATGAGTTTGAGCAAGCTCTGGGAGTTGGTGATGGACAGGGAGGCCTGGCATGCTGCAGTCCATGGGGTTGCAAAGAGGCGGACATGACTGAGTGACTGAACTGAACTGACATGACTCTAGTAGTAACTTTCAGTTCATCGTCATATTAGATAGAAAGTAGGAATATATTTCTGTATCAGTTATGTAGATCTGGATATTGAGTCATAACTTAGTGTGCTATAAATCAGACTATGCATAAAAAAACCTGAAAATTAAACGCATCATTTACAACCCTTCATTTAAATATCCACACACACTTATGTCAGTCTCTGAACAGTCATATGTATTTATATGCAATTAAAATGATAAATATATATATATAATACACCTTATTAAAAATAACATTTCAAGAGGCTTCTTAAGTTGCCTTTCTACAAGATATATCATCTAAAATTACCTATAATTCTCCACAATCAAAAAGGAAAGAGAAAATAAGTAAAATGAAATAATAATAAGTGCTTGTTCAATCTACTATTAGTTTGCCTTTTTTGTTATTAGTCCATGAGCCTGCTGGGCTGTTATTCCATTCATGGAGGTACTAAAATGATTTGTTCCTTTTTTTTTTGCATGCTCATTCATGTCCAACTCTTTGCGACCTCATGGACTGTAGCCCGCCAGGGTCCTCTGTCCGTGGGATTTTTCCAGGCAAGAATACTGGAATGGGTTGCTATTTCCTCCTCCAGGGAATCTTCCCAATGCAGGGATCGAACCCACATCTCCTGCACTGGCAGGCGTATTCTTTACCACTGAGCCACTTTTTCCTTACCCTCAATTAAGGAGCATCCTTAATACCCTCATCCTTTTATGTATCATCATATATGCAGAGCAGAAAGATATACAATTTCTATTAATTTCTAAGTTAATAAATCAATTGAAATAATGTAACAATGACAGCAGAAGTTATATTCATTAAAAATAATGAATTACAGAATCCAGGTTGTCCCAAGCTTCGTTACTCGGTGCGAAGTAAGTGAATGATCCCTTTCCTTCGATCTCCTCCCTCAGTTTTGAGACATCAGAATAGCGCTGTGTGGTGGTAGCTCCCACAATGCCCAGGGTTCCATAAACATGGTCAATAGGCAACACTGAAATAATCAAGAGATGAATAAGTACTTAGGAGAAAATGTCAAAAATGTTATTTTACAATGATTTAACCTTTACAAGAAGTCCCTCAAGATATTTAACTGATGATTTTAGCAACACAAGTCTATGAATCATCAGTTTTATATGAAAGTTGCCTTTTGAATGTCAAATGATAAAGTCCTATTGTTGTTCAGTCACTCAGTCCCGTCCGACTGTTACCCAATGGATTGCACCATGCCAGGCTTCCCTGTCCTTCACTATCTCTTGGAGTTTTCTCAAACTCATGTCCATTGGTTTGGTGATGCTATCTAACCATCTCATCCTCTGCCATCCCCATCTTGTTTTGCCTTCAATCTTTCCCAGCATTAGGGTCTTCCAGGCTCCTCTGTCCATGGAATTTTTTAGACAAGAATACTGGTGTGGGTTGCCATTTCCTACTCCAGGGGATCTTCCCAACCCAGGGATTGAACCTGCATCTCTTGTGTCTCCTTCACTGCCAGGCAGATTCTTTACCACTGGTACCATCTAGGAAGCCCCAAAGTACTTATCTTTTGTGTTGAAGGTCAATGAATTTTAAATTATTATCCTAGTTTAATGTTTTGTCTATTTAGTTGTCAAATCTGCTATGTCTATAAGGGTTCAATCACAGTTATCACTAAGTATCTTTGATCATTTCATTGAAAAAAAAATTTCCTCACTTCTCTCTGAGAGTGGCCAAGGTAATATTTTTTTCTCATGTTGGTTTAAAGCTCCTAAGTAGTATAATATGGTAGGTGTAAGGACCATAATTATATAGATTTGGGTCCCTGAAAGAAATGTGTAGACCTACTTCTTTTCATCATAATTTCAGGAAGAAAATAGATTAAAATATCTAACATTTCAAGAATATATCTCCTGAACTTCAGAATGAAAATTAATATATGAATGTTAGTCTTTAGGTTGGGTACAGCCAACTTACTCTTCATGACCTTATTTGAAGTTTAGTATGATTTGGATCATATCACAGGAGAAATGATTCTTATCTTTGTGACAATAGAAAGAACAAGTATGCAATTAGTAAATTAAATTACAAAATCAGGATTTAAAGACACCCCAACAGAAT
Organism: Cervus canadensis; assembly: GCF_019320065.1. NCBI lineage: Eukaryota > Metazoa > Chordata > Mammalia > Artiodactyla > Cervidae > Cervus > Cervus canadensis. The sequence goes on along the minus strand of NC_057394.1, from coordinate 72,204,518 downwards.
GGGGAAAATGAGTCCAAATTTACAGGTTAAATACCACAAGGTTCCATGTAAGTCCTGTGCCTAAGGTGAAAAAACAAATGCCTGTGGAAGGCTTGATTTGATAGTATTCATATAAAACAGACCACTAATCTATATTAATTAATTAAAAATTCAACATGAGCTAATGGCATAACATGGTTACCAATGACATCAACATAAGTTCAGGAGCTCCCTACACTGATGTATTTGTCTTAATATTCTCTCCACTGCCTGGACACACATGGGTTGTAGACACCAGTTTTGAATCACAATGGAAAAAAAAGATTGGATTAGAGGTTTCCCATGTGTTTCTGTCCATGACAGTAAGGGCTCCAAAGTCAAGATCCCACTCAAACTGTGGGTGATGAGCCCACAGAAAGGAAGATTCTACTGGGGAAGAGAGAGTAGCTGGAGGAAGGGTGTGATGGCTTGTGTTAAATATTTGAATGGCTGTCATCTCAAAGAGGAAATAGATGAACTATTTTTTCTGTAGTTGGCGAGTTACAGGAAACCAACTTTCAGTATGAAGAATCTTATAAAATCAGAGCTGTTGAGCTGTTGAATCAGAAAAGATGATGCCTTGCCAAGTAGTCAGCCCATGTTTCTAGACAAGTTCAAAGAAAGGGATTTTGTAGTGGGGATCTTTGTCTTGAAGGAATGTTGAACTAATTTAAATTTGGAATAAACATCTGTTGTCCAGCATCCAGTGTACAAGATGTATGTTTTCATGCTTTATTGCCAAGATAAACTAGTGATTAAGATATGGAGAATATATCTTGGATTTATCATGGTGCTACACACACACACACACACACACACACACACATATTGGCTTCTCTAAAAGCTAATTCAACTCTTTTTCCTTACACAAGACAAATTTTTCATTTAATTCTATAATTGAAACATTACCTGCTGGGCAGCCTTTCATTCCTTCCATCCTCATATAACCAGGGCAGCATTCATATAACACAGTCCTATACATTGGAAGAAAATTAATATTAAAATGGAGGCACTGCATAGGATACAGTTTGACAAAGTTAGCAAAACATAGTCATTGCCATGACTTATTGATAATTTAGATATCAAGTTTGTTGTTTGTTTGTCTATGACATTGTTGTTCAGTTGCTAAGTTGTGTCTGACTCTTTGCAACCCCATGAAACAGCAGGCCAGGCTTCCCTGTCCTTCACTATCTCCCTAAGTTTGCTCAAACTCAAGTCCATTGAGTGGGTGATGCCATCCAACCATCTCATCCTCTGTTGCTCCCTTCTCTTCCTGCCTTCAATCTTTCCCAGTATCAGGGTTTTTTCTAATGAGTTGGCTCTTCACATCAGGTGGCCAAGGTATTGGAGCTTCAACTTCAGCATCAATCCTTCCAATGAATATTCAGGGTTGATTTCCTTTAAGATGGACTGGTTTGATCTCCTTGATGTCCAAGGAACTTTAAAGAGTTTTCTCCAGCACCACAATTCAAAAGCATCAGTTCTGCACTCAGCCTTCTTGATGGTCCAACTCTCACATCTGCACATGATTACTGGAAAAACCATACCTTTGACCTTTTATGACATTAAGGTATTTATATGAGTTTCATTTCTCATTAGCCTCATGGCATGGTGGAAAAGTTCCAGGATCGTGGAGTCAGAAGAATGAAGTCTGGTTCCCAGTTCCACTACCTAGTAGATGTGTGACCTTGAGCAAATCATTTAATACATTTCTGTCAACTGATACATAAGTTCCTAAAGATGACTTTGGAATTTTTAGCAGCTGCAAGCAGATGGCAAATCAGGCATTCTTCCTGTCAATATTATTGATTTCTTTGGTTATTTAAAACTAGCTACTAGCGTTTACATTTGTTCCAGAGCATAGATGTCAATGTGTTTGTGAAAGTGAAGTTAGCAGAAACAAGCTAATGTAATAAATCAAAGAAGACACATTTTATTTCTGGTAAAAAGCCAGACTTCAAAGCAGAAATTTTTTTTTTAATGGAAATCAAGAAGGATTCTTGGCATATGCCTTGTACAAGACTTGGCATCTCTAATATGTTTAGAGGATTAAAGTAAGATTATATCAGACTTCCTTCACTTCTAGGAAGGGTGTAATCAAGATTTCCCTTAAATGCTTCAGAAAGCAGGTCTTTTCTTATGTAGTTAGTGTGCATTCCAAATAAGCCTCATGGTGACCAAGAATACGAAGAACAAAGGGAGAAGAATCCAGAGCTCTGGCATTCCCAACTGGGGCCTGACCTAAATCATGGCCAGGATCCTTGTAACCACTGGCTTACATTATAACTGTGTGAATAACTCATAAGTCTAGCAGATGTCTGCAAACTAATAGGAATAATGTCCTGGTCAAGAAGTAACACTAGTTACAATTATATTAAGCCAGTGTGTGGAAACAGGCAGCACTGTCCTGTGCGGTCCTAAACTTGGTTATTATAGGGAGTCCAGCTAAGGCTCTGTGTTTTGAATACATGATTCTTAGTAGAAATAAAGATAACCCTATGCATTTTAAATAGGTATCTGTTCATACCTCCTTTTCCCACCAGTGTATATCCAGTTTGCTTAAAATAATTTAAACTTAAGGATGACTAATATTATGAATTAGAGTTATTTAGTAATTTCACATTTGTTCATTCATTTTACCTTCAGAGCTTCCCTGGTGGCTCAGACGGTAAAGGGTCTGCCTACAATGCGGGAGACCTGGGTTCAATCCCTGGGTTGGGAAGATCTCCTGGAGAAGGAAATGACAACCCACTCCAGTATTCTTGCCTGGAAAATCCCATGGATGGAGAACCCTGGTAGGCTATAGTCCATGGGGTCGCAAAGAGTCGAACTCGATTGAGTGACTTCACTTTCTTTTACTTTCTTTACCTTCAGAAAATGAATTAAATTCACATTTCATAGGTAAAGCAATGAAGACTCCAAAAGGTTATGTGATTTAGTATTTGTAACCAATATTATTAAGTTAGGAATATATTTTTAACAATACCCTAATCCTTTCACCTATTTATGAGATCTGAAATTTAATGATGATGTGTCTCCCATATTGTGGTTCTCAGGGTATCCTTCACTGAAGGTGGGGTCCAAATTAATAGGAAGCAGGCAGGAGCCATTTCCATTGTTTTCTTGACCGAGGATGACATCTCTGACCTTTTTGATCTGGTAACTTGCTCTATCTAGAACTCCGCTCCTCCATCTTAAAATGAAGAATTTGCCAATATGTATTAATTGATTAAACCAATAAGCTATCAAGTAATAAAAAATGTTTTCCAATTTTAAGTTAATCAGTGAAACAGGTTAAAAGATGAGGAGTAATCATCTTTTTTGGTTATTGAAATAGTAGAAATAGTGGTGGGCTTCCATTATCACCTTTGGAGACTCCGAGAATCTGACAGCTTGGGATGGAGTGACTGGATTAAATGAAAAGATGAAACTTGAATCTTTTTCAACTTTAATCTTTGATGAAAACTCTGGGGCAAAGTGGAGTATTTTAGATAATTTCTAAATGACTGGAGGCAAACAATCTTACCTTAAAATCCTGACTTTTCAGATCAGTCTGATCCTCTGGCCCATTTTTTTAATAAAATGAGAAAACTGAGACACTGAGGTTAATTGACTCGCCCAAAATAAAAGAAGCCAAACCAGGAGGAGAGATGACGTAGTCAAACTCTCAGTGATTCCATTCAAACTCTCAGCAATTCTATACCAAGTCACATGGCCAGTGGCCATTTCCTTTTCCAGGGGATCTTCCTGACCCAGGGATCAAACCTAGGTCTCCTATATCACAGGCAGATTCTTTGCCAACTGGGCCACCAGGAAGCCCTAAGATAAAAGAGGCCAAACCAGGAGTAGAAACGACGTAGTCAAACTATTAGTGACTCTATAGCAGGTCACACGGCCAGTGCCATAGATTCAGGAATAAAGTTAGTTTTCTGAATACAGGGAGAAATGCAGGGGAAATTTCTTTATTCACAGTGATTCATTTTTTTTTAAGCTCCCAATTTTGGAGAGTATTTTCAGAACAATGTGTCTTTCTGTCCAAAGAAAGCATTGCAGTGTTGTCTTTGGAAGCGGCACATTAAAGAAAAGAGGAGACTTACGTTTTTTTCCCACAGATGGCACCTTGATACCAGTTCCTGCAGGTACTGAAGTATTTCTTTTTGGTGCCCAAAATCTGTTGAAGGGCACAGACATTTGGACTGGGAGACAGAAGTAAGGAAAGAGCGTTAATGTCATAACATAAACAAATAGCTTTTCAAATCTGTAGGTCAGGTGGTTAAAAACAAAGGAAGAAAAAGAGAAAGTTAATATGTGGCTTAGATTTTCAAAGATGTGACTCTAGTCATGGACAGATCTCACTCTTGATCCAATCCTACTGAGTCATTACAAAAACTAACTGTGAGAGACAGAGAGGAAATTGTACACTTCTGGGAATACAATGCCAGTATTTCAGAAGTAAATAGATTTTACCAATATGTTTCTGATTACTTTTAATAGTAGGTAATGCCCTGACCCTTTTAAACCAAACATGTACTCACTTAGGGCATGGGAGTGGCTTCAGGGCCCTGGAAAAATGACAGATCAGACAGCAAAATAGACAAGTTTTACTAAGTCTCAAGATACTGTACTCTGTAATTTTCTAGGTAAGCAATCAGAAGTAAGTGAATGCTAAGATTAACTTAAATAATATGGCTGCCCAAAGGAAAATTTATTTCTTTGCCTGGAAGTAATTAGATTAAAACATTCTCTGCCAGAATTTTAAGTGTTTTTCTCCATTAAAGAGATGCGAGTCTTATTTGCTCTGTAAGGCAAGGGAACTTGGAAGCATGATGAAAAATTCCTCTGAGACATAGGCAGCAGTGCTGCAATCCATTTCAAAAATTAATAGTAAATGCTTGGTTAAGTTACTAAATTGTCTGATAACTTTAAGAAACTCAGTTGTAGTTTTTTCTACGAAATCAAGTTATTACAAATTTTACAGAATGCAAAATTTAAAAGCATTCTTAAATGCTTCAAAAAACTTCAGAAAACTTGTTACATTATATATTGTTTAATTTTCATACATAAATGAAATTTTCCCTAACATAATGTGAAGTATTTCAAAGCTGTTTATGTAATGAGAGCCTCTAGCTACAGATTCTTTAATTTTGAAAACCTCATTCTGGAAATTTAGAGGGAAATAAAGAAATGCCCTGTTAAATGTTGTTAATTAGGCTAAAATCTTGCAATGTTTCATAAAAAATAGCAATTATACACAAATTATTTGGACAGTAATTCTTAAAGTTTAAGACATGTACATAAACCACAGATTACTCATTTGTTCCTTTTTCTTATTACAAATAAGTAGGAAAAAAACCCTGAGGTATAAATAAGAAACTTTTTGTAGAAATATACATACAACAAGCTAAGGGGGGTGGGGGTGGGGAAAGGTTTATAAAATCAAACCACTGACTTACCCCTGATCCCGTCCCCTGATACGGCTGTGAGCCAAGATCTTGTCATAGTGACCATTGGCGTTTGCAGAGTTAACAACCAGCAGCAGGAGCAGAGAGAATACTGGTAAGAAAGGAATCATCTTTAGTCTCTCCGCTGCAGTTAGTTCATGAAGAGAACTGGCAGTGGGCTTTGGAGAGCTCAGAGCTTATATACATGTCAGAGTTCTGGGAGGGAGCTCTGTATCAACCTGGGAATCTGAACTCTCTCCAAAAGGCATCAGCAACTTCAAGTTGCCAGCTAAAATCCGCTTTTGTCAGTTGTGTTTACTGAGTACACTGAGCCTCTTTTTTCTTCTCATGCTCCAAAAGACATTTATTTTTGTATGATTTATCTTTCTCTTTATTTTACTTCCTGACTCATTTCAGGTTCTTATTTCCGTCTTATTCGCTTGTAATTTAGAGGGTTTTTATGGGAAATGATTTCGTTTAGATGTTAAGGATCATTCTGTCATCCATACTTTTCAGAGTCCCTGCCCCCGTGCTCAATGAGAGCTTGATTGGATCTTATCACATCTTGTCATATTCAGTTCACAGCCAGACTGAAAGGTTATTATTTTTCACCAGTAAGCAAAGATAGATCTAAGTCTGATAATCACAAGGCAGTGATGACTACTGATTAAAAACAAACGTTGTCTAGATACAAACTTTCACAGAGTATGAGATTCGAATTTTAACTTGATGATGAAACATGTAGGAGGGATCATATTTTCACTAAACTGGGGGGATACCTCCCGTTTCACTTCTCCTTTCAGACGTCAAGGCATAGATAGAGTTAACACACATCCAGTTCTGGCAAGTGTCCCTCACTGCTGAAATGAAGCAGCAAAGGAAAACCATGTGTGCTCTGTTGTGTTTTTCCTTTCACACAGGGCATGATGTTGACCATCTCTAGTCAGTACATCCATTGGTAACCACAGGGCAAAAGCATGCCCTTTTGGAAACCACTATTACTAATCTAACGTAAAGGGAATAATGCAATATGTGTTAAGAAACAGGGGCATTGCCGGAATTCTGCTGCTTCTGTTTTATCAAGAGTAACTAAAGTCTCAATGTTACGTAGTGCCTAGCCAAGAGAATATCCACTCTCACCACCCCATATATGATATGGCAAATGTTCAGAACGCTTTGGGTGAAAGAAATCTGAACATCAGAAGTCAACAATTACCTGAAATAACTGCAGTTTCCCCAGATAAATAAGTCACACATTATCCTACAGTAAAAGTGTAATTCAAATACATTCTTGTTGCAAAGTGTTCCTGCTATAATGGTCCATCAGAGTTGACTCCCCACTGGCAATGTAGGGAAATCTGAGACTGAATCTGTGTTGCCCAATTGGATGGACTTTTAGGGGGGACTGGAATGGGCCAGAGAGGATTCCAAGGACCAGGAGAGTTATATTAAGCTTGCTATAGGATTTTGTCTTGGGGCACTGAAATAATTCTGCAATGTGCGGCTAGTTTATTAAGAAAGCATACAGTGAAATAATAAATTCTAAAATATGTTTAGAGGCTTCTTTTCAATTTGAAAACCTTGGTATTAAGGTATAGAAGATGCAAGAGGAATTCAGAAGGAGAACTGGAAAGAAGATGGTAAGAAGTAAGTTATATGCTTTCCCTGGTGCCTCGTGGGAAGGAGAATTAATCTATCACTTATGTTCCTCTGAATGGAATTATTTTAATTTTTATTTTTATGCCACTGGTTTGCTTTATACAGTAGGTTTCTATTACCCTTATGTTGTACAAATAGTAGGTGATCAGTAATTGCTTATTGAGTAGGATGGAAAGGCTTTTATGAAAATAAGTTCTAATATCAATATATTAGCTATTAGATTATTAATAACATAGTTATATAAAAGTCTTCAATTCTAGACTGGTGAGGCATTATAATGTAGATTGAGTATCTTAAGATATAATGGTGGAATTTTGGAGTTATAGAGAAACAGATCAAACTCATAATACAGAAACCTCTCCAACATCATCACTGTAAATATTAATAGTCATCACTCTTTACTGAGATGCTCTCTGCGATTAATGCAACCCTTTTAATTTTAGACAGCTATAACTATTAATAAGCACTTTTGCGATGAAGCTGAAATCTACTCATATCTAGTGGGGTTTGATTGGAGAAGGACTGAGGTATTCAGTGGAGGATATAAACTTGGTTAATATGTATCAAGAGTAAAAGAGTTATTTAAATCTGGTCCAGAATGATAACACATAGACTTATGAAGATAGGCGTTAAAGCAAAATTAATAATATTCTGTTGTTACCTACTTTAACAGTGCCTATAAATGGAAAATATATTGATTATTTTCAAGAACAATTTTGAAGTATGTGTTCCTGTGACCACAATTTTATCCATTGGAATCAATGGCTTCCATTCATCCTGATTCCTTCAGTGGTACAAATGGACAAATAATTGCATGAAAAAAGTTGTGAAAACGGAAAGGCATTAATATTTCAAAAGGCGACTGTTCTCTTCTGAAAGGAGTTAGATTTACTTTTTGTAAGAAGCATGATATATGTTCATATTTTAAAAAGAGGGTTCTTAAATCTTTCTTTTCAGAGTTTTAAATAATTGGGTCTTAAATGTAGCCATCCTGAGCATTCTATTTGGAAATTGTAAAAGTCCCATGGATGTCAACACATGCTAGCCCTCGACAAATATTTACATTCAGGATGAGTAATGCCATCAAAGAGGATCTTGAAAATGAGGACCAGATTGTACATCTAAATTACATGTAAATTTAGAGGTTGAAGAACATTCCAAGAGAAGGAACATTTAGGGTAAAAAAAAAAGCACTGCAACTTAAAATGCTGAGCTTAGCCCAGAAGTGTGATATTATAAGACATTATATAGTGGAAGGAAGTCCAAGCAACTACTTTAGCCAGCATCCTGGCTTTAAGGAAGCTAATAATGGAACTGTGGTTCATCAACAACTTGGTGTAGGGCGAGGGAAGGAGATAGTTCCAGAGAATGAGAAGAAAACATTGTCCAAGCTGTAGGGAAAAGATTTTAAAATCTTGAGAGCAATGCAATTCTCTCCTTTCAGAGAAGTCACCAAGGGTTAATCTCTTGCTTTCTCTCCACATAGGACCCTTATTTTTCTGTTTCATGAAAGGATCCTGCCCCTGTGTTGGCTACATAATTTTCTTAGCAGTCTGGAGGAAAATTGAAACCTTGGCAATTGTCTGACTTTCAGGGTTGCAGAGCTTGACCTGGATGTGTAAGTCATTACAGAAAAAGAAATGATTTATTATGCAAACAAAGAAAAATAATGTGTCTGAAAGAGATGTTTGTTTCTAACTATCAGGATGCTAATTTACTAGCAGTTTGCAAATTATCAGGTGGGTCATTGTAGAGGCCTTGTAGCCTCTGGAGTCTGTGATGTGATTAAAGTATTGTGCTTATTATCACCAGCATGTGAAAAGTGTTAGTCCCTCAGTGGTGTTCTACTCTTGGCGACCCCATGGATTGTGGCCTGCCAGACTTCTCCATGTCTATGGGATTCTCCAGGCGAGAGTACTAGAGTGGGTTGCCATTCCCTTCTCCAGGGAATTTTCCCAACCCAGGGATGGAACACGGGTCTCCTGCATTGCAGGCTGATTCTTTACTGTCTGAGACACTAGGGAAGCCCTATCACCAGCATGTAACCAACATTAAACTTATTCTGCACACTGTAGGATTGGACATGGCCTATGGATTCAACAAACCTAAATACTCAAGCCAAGAGCAGGTTTTTTAAAAATACAATATCCTTGGTATTGCATGATCTGGAGTGACCAATAACTGAATCGAATTATCCAATAATTTAAAATCCCATTTTGTTTTCTTTTTATTTTTTGTGTGTGGAATCTTGATGTTTCTTGAGTACTACTTTTCTTTCCTATTGGCTCATTTGTAAAATACCAGTAATAGAACTTACTTGTAAAACACCCTAAAGCTTTGAAGCACCTTAGCTTAAAAGGAAGCTACACTTTCTTGGGGACCCAATTCTCAGTGTCCAAGCACCTTCACCAGTGAAAGGTGCAGCCTTTCTTGGTACCTGGATTTGCAGCCTTGTAAACTGAAGTTCTGGCAAAGACTCCAGAGAGGTTACTTCCCTCAAATGAGAGAAAACGTTTTCTTAAAGTGATTAGATTATGCTGAACTCAGCCAACAGTAGAAGGAATTCAAATTAAGCCCAAAATTAAATTTTGCAATTTTTTCCTCACTAAAACATTCACACGGCCAAAATAAAATTGAACATTAGTGGCCAACTTAAAAGAGGTCAGAAGGGTGGTATTATAGGCTCAGATATTTGTGGCTAACTCCTTGTAAAGCCTATAAGAAGTGTCACCTCCTCAGCCATCCACCCAGTGTATTCCTTCCAGTGGATTTCTTCCTCTATAGATCTTTGCCCATAGATCTTCAGGCATGCCCTGGCCAAACATATTTAAGATAAAGGAATCATATTCCAAGAAAGATATGACTTAACCAGACCCCAAATAAAGCATTAAATGACATATCTTTAATGTTAATTCATTTAGAAATCAGTTGGCTTTCTGTGGTAAATGTGGACAGTGTGCTATCTTTTTTTAAAAATGCTCTTAGACCCTCATTTTCTTTAAAAATCTGTCAGTGACAGATTTCACTCCTATACTAAGTAACCAGTGTTTCACTATTTGTCCTTATTTAAGCTCCAAACTTTTGAAATTTTAAAATGGGAGTGTATTAGCAACACTTCTTATTACCAGTATTTACTTGTATTTCTCTGGAGACATCTAGTGGAGAAAGTGCAGTATATGTTTCCAGAGCACAGATACATTTTGATTAAAATAATTAATACGAACTTGACATAAAAAATCTTAAATAATGTATGTGCATTTCAGAATGCCAGGCAATTAAAGATTAGCAATGATCTCTTACATAAAATATTTTCAAGCTGATTTAGGTTGACTGCAATAAATGATGTCAAATCCAGATAAAAAGTGAAAAATCTGGTCTTGTGTTTGAATGCATATGTCTGAAGAATGAATCACTTCATTGTTTTAATCTGAGTTTTTGTTGTTGTGCTACACTGACATAGACTAGTGACAAGGATAAGGAATTGTGATGGACTTTTCTATGTCAGTCAACTGATTGGAAATGATCAGTTCTGCAGTTTATTTTCAACTATTGGTTCCTCCTCATGTTTCTTGCCTGCTTGATGCTGTTGACAGGTGCCTTTCATCTTTTCTCTCACTGAGATTTGGGCTAAGTCCTTGTTTCAGAGGCAGTTAAGACCCTAGTCATCATCTGTCTCCCACTTACAGATAACTTCTAATATCCTTTCAGATCAGATTGTAAGATGAAGGAATGGATAACTGCTGATGTTGAAAGAACTCTGTAGACGTCCATCCATTAAAGTGCTAGAATTTCAATGTCCTGTCTGGCATATGAATTCTCCTAAAAGAATGGTCTGAATTATGCTAACACCATCATTCACGATAATCTGTTTATCACCTCCTTTTGTCCCTCTGAAACAGAAATATTCTCAGGCCTCATACTTAGCCCTCTGTCTGCTGATAGCTCCTGCATTTATTTGTCCAGGTTGACATTGTCCTCAAATCCTCAACTTCTGTGTCCAGTGTTTGTAATGCATTGTCTATATTCTCTTCCTCTCTCCATACCTGAGAAGTTTCTTGTACTTCTTCCAGGAAAACAACCAAAGTTGAGTTACTTCTCACATCCCTTTCTCTCTAAGTATTCATTTATTTGTTTGGCTGTGTCACGTCTTAGTTGCAGCAAGTGGGGTCTTCGTTGGGTCACGCGGGACCTTTCATTGTGGCACTCGGACTCTCCAGTTGTAGTTCCTGGACTTTCTAGTCATGGTGTGTGGGCTCAGTTGCTCTGAGGCATGTGGAATCTTAGCTATGCAACAGGGATTGGACCCGAGCCCCCTGCATTGCAAGCGGAATTCTTAACCATTGGACCATGAGGGAAGTCCCTACTTTTCATTTTTCAACTATTATCTGTCTGCTAGCCTCAAAGATTGAGGCTGTTGTAAAATAAACTGATTTTCTCCACTTCTCCAGATATCAGTCTTGAATGATAACTTTCTAATTGCAGAGATTGAGCATTTTTACTATTGGAGATTCTTCTTTCTCTCCCCCTGTATCATGAGATTTCCCACTTTCCTTATTCAAATTTACTCAAAAATGTCACTTCTCTAAATGCATGCATTGGAGAAGGTTTTTACTCGCTACAATTCTCTTATGTACAAACTAATCTTGGGGTACTGTGTGAGCACTGTGGGGGGACAGAAACGGAAAAGACCTCCTATTCTCCTTGTTTAAACAAATGTCCCAAATTCTTTTTTATTCTTGTTCCCAGAGATACCTGTACTTATGGAAAAAATGGAATTAGACAAGTCTTAGGACCTAAGATTATATCTACATGTACAACCTACAAAGGGTTTGAACATAATAGCCTCCCAGGATATAATGAACAGCAAAAAAAGATGACTATTAGAAAGAGTTCTGGAGAGAAAAGTCATTCAAGTGGACATAGAGATTAATTCTATGGTTTTTATTTGGATAAAAAAAAATAAGGGCTTATAGTAGTTGATAGAAGCTTTTACCTTAAATGAGAAAAGAATTTTTGATTAAGTCTGCTTTTCATTTTCATAGACACACTCATACTTGCACACTTTTTACCAGTAGCAAGTCATTTTCAGTTTAAGTAAGTGTGTGTGCTTAGTAGTGTCCAGACCCCATGGACTATAGCCCACCAGGCTCCTAGTCCACGGAATTTTTCAGGCAAAGTCTTAAATATGCATGTGTGTGTGTTTGTGCACCCTCAGTTGCTCAGTTGTGTCCTACCCTTTGTGGCCCCATGGACTATAGCCCTCCAGTCTCCTCTGTCCATGGGATTCTCCAGGCAAGAATACTGGAGTGGGTTGCCACTCCTTCTCCAGGGGATCTTAAAAATAATAATAGTAGCTATTTATTATAGTGAATATGTTGATGTACATCAGCAGTGTTTGGAATTCACAAGCAAAGTAAAATGTGGGAGAGAAACCTTACTTTGGGTGGGAGTTGATAGTGCTGGTACAGAAAATTTAATAGCCAAGCAGTAAAAAAAAATAGAGGCTGTAAATTAATATTTCTTCAGTCTGAGAGTAGTTTGGTCAGTTCAGCTCAGTCGTTCAGTTGTATCTGACTCCTTGCGACCCCATGGACTGCCCCACGCCAAACCGCCCTGTCCATCACCAACTCCCGGAGTTTACTCAAACTCATGTCCATTGAGTCGGTGATGCCATTCAATCATCTCATCCTCTGTCATCCTCTTCTCCTCCTGCCTTCAATCTTTCCCAGCATCAGGGTCTTTTCTAAGGAGTCAGTTCATCGCCTCAGGTGGTCAAAGTATTGGAGTTTCACCTTCAGCATCAGTCCTTCCAATGATTATTCAGGACTGATTTCCTTCAGGATACAGTGGTTGGATCTCCTTGCAGTCCAAGGGACTCTCAAGAGTCTTCTCCAACACCACAGTTCAAAAGCATCAATTCTTCAGTGCTCAGTTTTCTTTATAGTCCAACTCTCACATCCATACAGTATTTGGGGAATTTTAATTTTAAGACAGATTATGTTTTCAATTGTATTTAAGCACCTATCAGCACATATTTTTACCATGCAGCAGTGACTTTTTCACCAGCTTTTTTTTACACCTTTTCTCCCCTTAATCTTACAAGATTTATACCCAAAGGTTAATGGGTATAATGAATGAACAAATCATTTGCCCAAATTGACCCACATTTGGGGCATTTCTGCTTTGGCAAAACCCCAATTGAAGGGAGGGAGCTCAGTTAATTTCTCTGAGAGTTCCAGTTATCTAACTCTGCCCAACACACCGTTCTGAGCTTAGAGGGATAAAATAGCAGTGGGACTTCTCTGGGTCCGGGGATTCTCACCTTGCACAATGAAGATCTGTCCTGCTGTGCTGTTGGCAGCTTCAGCTGGGGAGGGCAGAACGGCTGGTCAGTGGCCACCAGCTGCCACCCGAAACACCTCGTACTGAAGGAGGCTCTATTGCCAGGATGGTGTCTTCACTTGGAGGTCAAGCACGTTGGCCAGGTGGGTTGGAAGGCTGAGCTCAGCGGGTGCTGTCAGCTGGAGCATCTCCCCATGACCTCTCCAGTTTGTGGTGGCCTCAGAGTAGTTAGACTTTGTACACGATAGCTCCGTGATTCAACTAACATGCATGGTTTTTAATGAGCTGACTCTGAACACGTATGACGATGTTCAGTCACAATAACAATGATTGAAAGTGTCATAAGCCAGTCCAAACATCAGAAGAGGGCTCATAGACAACATCCCTCAATGACAAGAGGATAAAAATACTTGTGGCAATGGGAGAATAGCATTAGGCCCTGGGACTTCTGGTAGACCTAGAAATGCCTACAGAGTCCTCTAAACAGTGGTGAAATCAGATAATGTATGTGGAAGAACTATATACCTAGTAGCTTCATTTCCCATTTTATTTTTTGAAAATCATCAGAAAATCATCATGCTGATAGTGCTTTAACCTTCCATACTCCTGGATTACAGTTCTTTTTAGAATTTTGAAGCTTGGACTAAGTAGCTTGTAAAACACCTATCCACCCAGGCAGGAAATGGCTTTGAACCTTTTGAAAGGACATGGGTTTTAATGATGGAAGAAAATTTAGAAAGTATTTTTGAAATCAAGATATCGAATTCTAAACTGGGTAACTTTAGTGTTTGTGTATAATATTGCAGATTTAACTACCTGACCTCTAGTGGTTGCAACCGCTTTTTGCAACTGTAAAGGAGATAAATTTCCTTCAGAGTTTGTTCAGCCTGGACTAATTCCTTTGAAATTTTATTGACAAAATAACAAATCCAGGAGGTAGCAAATGAAAATATTTTGGCTATAATAACTAAAATCCTAAAAATTGACTTTTAGCTTAACTATATATTCAATGCTGACCCTTTTAAAATGTTAGGGTTTTATAATTATATAGGGAAGAAATATTGTAACCTTTCCCCAGCTAACCTGGGCTGTAAAATACTGTTATATGAAATGTCTAGATTAGTGCTTATTGACCCTAATTGTACATTAGAATGAACTGAAGAGCTTTTAAATAGCCAGACTACCACCCTAGAAAATAAATAAATTAATATTCTCCCAAGAAATAATAATAAACAGCCAGAATTGGCAGCCACTGGTTCAGTTGTTCTGACACAAAGTGTACTAGTTGGATTTTGTTGTTATTCCTTTTAAGTTAATCAAAGAAATGCTTTCAGCTTCTAATTAACTTAGCATATACAAATCACTTGAAGAGATGAAATATTTAGAACTCAATATTTTTTGAGATGAGTTCAAAATAAAGCAATTAGATGATTTTTAGGATTGCTTTTGATTCAGATAATGTTATATCACCACACACACGGTTAAAATGGAGGAAGGTGTGATGGATCATGTCTGAGGTTTGACTATGGACTGGAAGTGATCCAAACCATCAAATCTAAGGCAGCGAAGAAAATCTGAAAGGCTGAGTAGGAAAACTCTTGCTGGATATGTTCTCAGAGGCGGGCAGAGACATTCTTTCCTTCTCTTCCAAATTCTTCATCCTGCTAAAGTCATCCACTGTCTGATACAGCTTGAAACTTTACGTATATGAAAGTTGTTTTTTTTTTTTAGTTGGAGGCTAATTACTTCACAACATTGCAGTGGGTTTTGTCATACACTGACATGAATCAGCCATGGAGTTACATGTATTCCCCATCCCGATCCCCCCTCCCACCTCCCTCTCCACCTGATTCCTCTGGGTCTTCCCAGTGCACCAGGCCTGAGCACTGGTCTCATGCATCCCACCTGGGCTGGTGATCTATTGAAAGTTTTTTTTTTTTTAAACAAATTCATCTGTTAAGATACAGCTCTGAGAAACAGGAGTAAAACTTTGATCAATTTCTTTTAAAGATAAAAATGAGTTCATTTCTGCTGATTTTCAGATCCTGGTAAGAAAAATTAAGGAAAACTGTAAAGAAACTTATGACTAGCACCATGTTGACCCCTTAGCAAAGATTTTTTATTTTCCATCTTTTATTCCTTTCCATAACTTTTGCATTGGCTCTTTCTTCTTTCATGAAAACTTATACGTTACTGTTAAAAGTTTAAAGGAGATTTGAATATTAATGAAAGCAAAAAGACAGAGTAAGAAATTAAAAACTTAAAGATGAGACAAAGGGAGAGACACTGTTGTATATTATATACTTTAAAGAGGCTACTACTTGGGGGTCAGATGGCCAGGGTGGAACCCTTTGTTATCTTGTCTTCAGCAATGAGATCATCGGAAAATTGCTTAGCATCTCTGTGCCTCAGTGTCCTTAGCTGACTAATCAGCTAATAATATCTGTCCTTTCCCCCACTTAGAGATGTTTTAGGAGTTATTTTTAAAGTAAGAGAGAGTTTTAAAGTAAATGTCCAAATAGAGTAAATTCTGTGCCTTTTCGAGGTTGATGGAAGTGAATAATACTCAAAAATGCCAATTCTGTTTTTATGTCTAGTGAGACCTTCAAGAGACAGTAAGAGATAACATTTGTGTTTTTTTTCTTCAGCCTTGACAGGCATGGTGATTGAGCTCAAGGAACTATCCTGCTGTAGCAATAAAAATATCAATGAAAATGCACAGAGTTATTTTTGTTTGAAGTGGGGATTGTGTGTATTGGTACGATTTTTATATTGTACAGCAGATGAGGAGGATTTAGAGTCAGAGGAATAAGACACTTCTGAGGAGAGGAAAATACATAGAAGCACCTACTCAACCTACTCAGATAATCAACTCAGGGGACATACAGGAAGAGCCCAGGTATGGAGGAGAAAGTACAGGTCAAATGCACAAAAGACAATGTACTAGATGAATAAGTTCACTCTTAGGGTTGTATGATCCCGGCATGATGACAGTGAGATGCTCAACTGACGCGTTTTCAAAATGCAAAGTATCCACATTAAAAAGAAGAAAAATATATATATA
The DNA here is from genome assembly GCF_019320065.1 of Cervus canadensis. Lineage (NCBI taxonomy): Eukaryota > Metazoa > Chordata > Mammalia > Artiodactyla > Cervidae > Cervus > Cervus canadensis. The sequence continues at coordinate 72,187,994 of NC_057394.1, read as the reverse complement.
TATTTATACACATTTAAGAAGGCTTCCCTGGTGACTCAGTGGTAAAGAATCTGCCTGTCAATGCAGGAGACGTGGGTTCGATCTCTGAGTTGGGAAGATCCCTTGGAGAAGGAAAAGGCAACCGACTCCAGTATTCTTGCCTGGGAAATCCCATGGACACAGGAGCCATGGAGTCACAAAGACTCAGACATGACTGAGCAACTAACACTTTCCAGTATTCTTGCCTGGGAAATCCCATGGACACAGGAGCCATGGAGTCACAAAGACTCAGACATGACTGAGCAACTAACACTTTCCAGTATTCTTGCCTGGGAAATCCCCGTGGACAGAGGATTCTGATGGGCTACAGTCCATGGGGTTGCAAAGAGTCAGACACAACTTAGCGACTGAACAACACCCACAATATACATATAGAAATACTGTTCAGTAATGCATTGGAAAGATATACAATAATTTACATATTTGCTTATAAATAAATGTAAGCTGAGTTTTAAAGAATCCTGTTCAGTATTTCGTCTAAAAAGGTCCAAGATATTTTTTTGTGGATACATGGTTTGGTTTTTGGCTGCCAGGAGACATAAATAGTTGAGAATAACTGAAAAGTAAGGCATACCTGACAGGATTACTATTCTGCTGATGTGCCCTGAAAAAGCAGCTGTGCTTTGCATCTCTTTGTAACATGTGAAATGCACAGTCCAAAAGGGAACTTCTGATTGTTTGAGGGTAACGCTTTATATAACCTCATTATGACAGTTGCCTTCTATTGTAGCTTAAGAATTCTGTTTAAGGTCTTTGCAGGACTTATCTATATGCCACTGTATCATATCAAGAGAAAACAAATCCTGAGAGTGTGTCAAGATCTCTGTTGCTATTTCTGTTGGGGATCATGTTACCATAGAAATATATTCCCTGTGGCTTATAAAAGTCTTATTTTGCTTAAGTGCTATTTTTATTTTATTCAAAATGAAATAGAGATAAAAATTATAAAAATATTTCTCTTCAGCCTTCAGCCTTAATGGTAATTTCAGTTAAAAGGATAAAGGTAATCAATGCATATCTCTTTTTTAGCAATTTTCTTTTACCACTTGTTGGCTCCTTGGGCCAGCATCATCATTTAAAGGATCAGATGCGTGGAAGTTAGTGTTGGTGTGTATTTTGTCTTCCTTTTTAATTTTTGGCTTCCTGAGTGGCAGCAGGATCAATTCCACTACTCACATTTGGTCTAGAGTTCAAGACTGATGATTCCACACATGCACAAGAGGATATAAAGACATCTATCACTTACATAAGAAGGCTTTCTCTGGAAAGCAGGGCTGGCTCCCAAAAAAGCTCAAAAGTGATTTGAGAGAGTAGGGAAGGGAGACTACTATTTTTTTTTAAACCAGAAAGTCATTATAACTTTATATTTCAAATTTTTTCCACCTTGAAATTTTTTAATTTAAAAAATTTTATTATTGGAGCATAATTGCATTACAATGTTGTGTTAGTTTCTGCTGGTTAAAGTTCATCCCATGTTCTGTTTTATTATTTTTTTTTTAAAAAAAACCCATCCCACATAATGTTCCTCTTATTATTACAGAAACTCAATTCTTTGCTAATATATGTGTGTGGCAGTAAAAATGTACAATGCTTTGTTCTGCTTTATGTATGTGCACATTACAAATGTACACAAATAGTACTTTCCTACAGAGCGTGAAAGTGAAGTTGCTCAGTCGTGTCCGACTCTTTGCGACCCCATGGGCTGTAGCCTACGAGGTTCCCCCGTCCATGGGATTTTCCAGCAAGAGCACTGGAGTGGGGTGCCATTTCCTTCTCCAGAGAATCTTCCCGACCCAGGGAGTGAACCCGTGTCTCCTGCGTTGCAGGCAGACGCTTTACTGACTGAGCCACCAGGGAAGCCCAAGGTCAAAAGTCTTCTTCAAAACATGTCTGAGCGGGTGGAAGTTTTAACTTTTTGCTGGGCAAAAGTGTGAAAAAGGGGAGAAGATGGTTCTTACAAACTGTAAAGCAATCAAGACTTTTGTGTGTTCAGATTTCCTACAGATGTGTATTTTTCACTCAATAACATGCTTTAAAATCGATCCATGTAGCTATGTGTAGATTTAGCTTGTTACTTCTGACAGACATGTAACATTCAGTCTTATAGGATATCATAGGTATCCATTCCCTTAGTGCCAATATCTATAAATCTATTCTTTAGCCAATCCTTTTTTATAAAAATAATTTTTGCTTGTTTATTTTTGGCTGTGCTGGGTCTTCACTGATGCACAGGCTACTCGCTAGTTGTGGTGCTCCTAGCTGTTGTGCTCCACAACAAGAGAAGCCGTTGTGGAGCACAGGCTCAGGAGTTGTGGCTCATGGGCTTAGTTGATCCATGGCACGTGGGATCTTCCCAGATCAGGACCGAACCCGTGTCTCCTGCATTGACAGGCAGATTCTTTACCACTGAGCCACAGGGAAGCCCCTACACTCTTTATAATGTCCTAGGCTACCACTCTGTCCCCAAACCCTCAGCTGAAAGTAAACATGTTTTGTTCTCCAAGGATCTATCAGTGTGTGTGTGTGAGAGAGAGAAAGAGATTTTGTCATCTTTCAACCTCTTTCTTGCTTCTGTGGCATCTGTAAATTGAGTTCAAGCAAGATCCACCATGCTATGTTCATTTATCATTTCTACAACTCAAAGAACTTTCAAGCACTTGACTTCACTTGATGCTGTAAGTCAAGTGCTATGATTAACTCTACTTTATTGCTAAGGCAACTAGCTTTTGGTGAATGTAAGTTAGAATAAGGCCTAAATGATGGAGTTTGGAGTAATAGTTCAAGTCTTCTGACTTTTCACACTACTTTAGATGAGCCAGAATAAACCACTACCAACCAAATTGTGATTAGTGGGCCCCAGGTTGTGATAAACTTTTCGCTAGATCCCTGGTGCTTAGTAACACCCAGAACAAATTCTACAAAGACATGAAATACGGTAAGTTATTGGTTGTTGGTTGGTTGGTGCTGGTGCTCAGACATGTTCAAGCCTTTGCTATAGGCTTGTAGCCCACCAGGCTCTTCTGTCCATGGATTTTCCAGGCAAGAATACTGGAGCAGGTTGCCATTTCCTTCTCCAGGGACTTAGGGGTCTTTTCTTCTCAACTTGGGGATCATTTCCTTCATTTCTTTCTCGACTTTAGGGATCATTTCCTTTTCGACTTAGGGATCAAACCTGTGTCGCTTGCATCTCCTGCATTGGCAGGTGGACTCTTTACCACTAACGCCTCCTGGGCAGAATATAAATTCATTCTTAAGCTTTCTGAATTTGACTTGATATAAATGTCATGCCAATCATACATGGTATGATCTAAGAATGATTTTAAAATTAGAGTTATGAGCTCTTAGCCAAGTACGTCACCTCAGGTACTGAGCAACCCCAATCAGGTCTCATATACAGCAAGTTCTAAAATATAACGTGCAATAAGTATTAGGTTCCCTTCATACAATTCTTCAAGGCTGGTCATGTACATGGGACTTAAAATGCTGGCTTAGGAAACTGGAAACTTGCATCCTAGAGTTGTTTCCATCTCTAACTTGCTGTGTAACCTTGTGAATATAATTTCACTTCACAGAACCTCAGTTAAAATTAGAGTGCTGGAGAGGATTTGAAAGTTTCCCTCCAACTTGGAAATTCTCCAGCTACAGTACATTGTATGTACCAACTCTTACATATTCCTCAAATAGGGAATTCCAAACAATAATTTGTATCTTCCTACATGTTGGTACAAGTTCAGAAGTGTGATTCTTCTTTATGTTTTTGACAACTAATTTTTATAAATATCAGCATCATCATGGAAGCTGGAGGTGAAGAAGTGTCATCTGCTTCTTCCTACAAGTCTGAGATTCCTTTCACTAGCAGCAACCCCACATTTAAGCTCTGGGTTCCCTTCAGCTACCATGGACAAAAGAGAGCAGGGGTGAGAAGCTCAAAGCAGGTAGGATGTAAAAGAAGCATGACTAAGCATTTGTTTTTAACAGTAGAGAATGGGTGATGCTCTTCTATAACATCGAGCAGTTATTAATGTGAATTCTACCAGCTGTGACACTGGCAACTTTTTAATCTTTTACCCCTTGGTTTCATCACCTTTACATACCTACGTGTATTATTTGGATGCACTTATTTATACTTGTTTATTTATTTATTTGGCTGCATTGGATCTCAGTTGGGGCATGCAGGATCTTTCACTGCCACACGCTGGCTGGTAGTTGTGGGGCACGGGTTTATTCACTCGGCAATTCGTGGGATCTTAGTTCCACACCCAGGGATTGAACCCACGTCCCCCACATAGCAAGGTAGATTCTTAGCCACTGGACCACCAGAGAATTCCCTGGGTATATTTGATGTGAGCATTTTTGAAAGATCTGCAGAGTCTGAATCACATTTTGTTGCTTTTGTTATATTTAGTATTACTGTCTGCATACAGGGAATTTCATGATACTGATGAACAAAGAGATTGGAAAACTCTTTAAAAGACTGCTGCACTAAACTTATGCATCACCCGAGTTTGTAGCCATTGCCAAACATTTCCCCACTGGGCAGAATTACCTCTGATCGTCTCCCCTGAGCTGGGAGCCAGGCTGTGGGTACTCCCTGCCTGTGTCACAGACATGCATATATCAGTGTACAAACTCAGAGTCAGATACATGTTCCAAGGTCAGTATCAGTTTGAAGTCATCCTTGGACCACTCTCTGTGATTGGAGTTCACTGTCCCTCCCACAATCCCTTAGAAGCAAAACGTTTAGGACCTGGACACAACATATTATGTCTCTTCTGTAAAAATTCCCTCAGAGATGCTCCTGCTTCTTGACAGGGGGTGAGAGGTTGGAAATAAATAGATTTCTATTGTAATAACCTGTGTTAGAAGAGTTAGAACTTGTGACAATTACCATTATTTCTCTACTTGAGTCCAGTCAAAAGAGCCTTCTTATATGAGAAAGGCCATCATTTATCCTGAGAACTAGCAGGCTGAGTAGGTAAGAGGATGCTGGATAAGAGCAGAGGGGCATAAACAAAGGGCATCTGTGCCTCTATTTGTTATCTTCCAACCAGCCAACAACTAGTTCTCTTCAACAGCTGAAATCTTCCCACAGAGGGTATGGCAAGAATACAACAGTCATTGTATTTTAGATTCAGGTAAAGGCTGTGTGTCAAAAATTTCATGACAGAAATCTTAAAAATACAGCACTTCAAAAATGCAAACAAAAGCAGCATTTCTTAACTTTGCTCTCAAATAAAATTTTTACAATAACCCTTTGTAAGACATCATGTCATGACAATAGACTCTCCCTTGACTCTGGTGAGGCACTGTGTCTCTCTTTTATTTTTTGTACACAGAGCCAGTTTTGCCTTCTGCAACTGTTGACTTTTCATCTGCTGCTATTATATGCATCACTTACCCAATAATCAGTTGATTGAAATCTTTATCAGAGTCTACAGTTATTATTGTTAGAGGTGACGTGAATCCATGAGACAACATGGAAGCTCAGGAAAAAAGACAGAACAAATATGAAAAGTTAGAGAAGGCTTAGCTTGTTAAAAATCCCTGCACATTAGTAATGGAAAACACAGTCATTCTTATGCATCTTTATTGAAAAGTGTACTTAATGCTACACCATCCTCCATTTTTTATTGCATAAATCACTTCTGGGGCTTATTTCTGGGAGCATTTCTCTAGACTCATGTGGTGAATCTACAAGTCTATATTCTGTGGGGGCAGAAAGCAAAGAAAAAAAAATATTTCTTCTTGTTTGTGTTTCTAAAGTGGTTCTGTGACAGCTTATCCAATGTGAGAGGTAAAAATTACCATGATGGTGATCATATGTGTGCGGGATAATAGCTTACTAATCATAATTTCCTCATAACTTTATTTTTAGTGTAATATTAATATGTAAATGCCAACAATGTATCTCCAGCTAACAGAAGCATGGAGACTTGTGAATAAGAAGGAGCACCTTCTCCCTCATTTACCATGACTGTAAGAATCAGGCCAAATACAGTTTTCTAAAAATCTGCCTTTCTTTTTACTGTCAAAAATGGTGATAGAATCAGAAGAGCATGGGCTTTGGGTTTACAAATAACTGAGTTCAAATCTAAACTCCACTACCTTTTATTTAGGAGTCACATGGAAAGATCATAAAAACTCTATGATCATCAATTTTTGAGTAATATTATGGGAATGAGTTAATCACATCTAATTATTGTGACAATGATGAGATGAAGTGTTTATCCCATGAAGTATTGATTTTTCTTCTACTTTCTCTTTCTTCTCCTCCCCCTCCTTCTCTGTCTCCTCCTCCTCTTTCTCTTTGAAGTGAGGTGCATATGTTAAAATATTCCCCAAAAACACATTTGACACAGAGTGCTAAACTTTCTCAGTCTCTTCTTCCTGCAAAACTTATTCATTAACAATCTTTATGAGTTACATTAATATGAAATAGGTGTGAAAATATCTTGGAATAAGTAGTGTCCAAAAATAGATTTCTTACTTTCATTTTTTTGTTAAATTGTGCAGCAAGGGAATGGCGGCTGAGTGGTGCAGGAGCAACTGTGAGGAGATACCCCACGTCCAAGAACAAAGGAGAAGCTCCAACAAGATGGTAAGAGGGGCAAAATCGTGTTTAGAAGCAAACCCCATACCCACCAGAGTTGCTCAGAGGGCTCAAACAAACCTTGTGTGCACCAGGGCCCAGAGACCCACAGAGACTGAGACAGAACTGTGTTTGGGTGTCTCCTGAGGAGGTACAGGTCAGCAGTGGGCTGCTGCAGGGGCAGGGGCTCTGGGTGCAGCAGACCTGGGTATGGGATAAGCCCTCTTGGAGGAGGTCTCCATTAACCCCACCACAGAGTCACCAGAACTTACACAGGACTGGGGAAACAAACTCTTGGCAGGCACAAACAGAACCTTGTGCACACGAGGACCAGGAGAAAGGAGCAATGACCCCACAAAAGACTGACCCAGACTTGCCCGTGAGTGTCCAGGAGTCTCCAGCAGAGGCATGGGTCGGTGGTGGCCTGCTGCAGGGCTGGGGGTACTGAGTGTAGCAGTGTGTGCATGGGACTTTTTGAGGGAGGTCAGCATTATCTTCATTACCTCCACCATAGTTTGGCCCCAGGTAAATAACAGGGAGGGAACACAGCCCCACCCATCGACAGAAAATTGGATTCAAGATTTACTTAACATGGCCCCGCCCATCAGAACAAGACCCAGTTTCCCTCTCAGTCAGTCTCTCCCATCAGGAAGCTTCCATAAGCTTCTTAGCCTTCTCCATCAGAGGGCAGACAGACTGAAAACCACAATCACAGGAAACTAACCAATCTGATCACATGAACCACAGTCTTGTCTAACTCAATGAAACTATGAGCCATGCCATGTAGGGACACCCAAGACGGATGGGTCATGGTGGAGAGGTCTGACAAAGTGTGGTCCACTGCAGAAGGGAATGGCAAACCACTTCAGTATTCTTGCCTTGAGAACCCCATGAACAGTATGAAAAGGCAAAAAGATAGGATACCGAAAGAGGAACTACCCAGGTTGGTAGGTGCTCGAAATGCTACTGGAGAGCAATGGAGAAATAACTCCAGAAAGAATGAAGAGACAGAGCCAAAGCAAAAACAACACCCAGTTGTGGATGTGACTGGTGATGGACGTAAAGTCCGATGCAGTAAAGAGCAATATTGCATAGGAACCTGGAAACTCAGGTCCATGAATCAAGGCAAATTGGAAGTGGGCAAACAGGAGATGGCAAGAGTAAACATCAACATTTTAGGAATCAGCGAACTAAAATGGACTGGAATGGGTGAATTTAACTCAGATGACCGTTATATCTACTACTGTGGGCAAGAATCCCTTAGAAGAAATGGAGTAGCCATCATAGTCAACAAGAGTCCGAAATGCAGTACTTGGATGCAGTCTCAAAAATGACACAATGATCTCTGTTCATTTCCAAGGGAAACAATTCAATATCACAGTAATCCAAGTCTATGCCCCAACCAGTAAGCTGGAGAAGCTGAAGTTGAACGGTTCTATAAAGACCTACATGACCTTCTAGAACTAACACCCAAAAAATATGTCCTTTTCATTATTGGGGACTGGAATAAAAAAGTAGGAAGTACTGAAATACTGGAATACTCAAGAAATACCTGGAGTAACAAGCAAATTTGGCCTTGAAGTACAGAATGAAGCAGGGCAAAGGCTAACAGAGTTTTGCCAAGAGAACACACTGGTCATAGCAAACACACTCTTCCAACAACACAAGAGAAGATTCTACACATGGACATCACCAGATGGTCAACACTGAAATCAGATTGATTATGTTCTTTGCAGCCAAAGATGTAGAAGCTCTACACAGTCAGCAAAACAAGACCAGGAGCTGACTGTGGCTCAGGTCATTAACTACTTATTGCCAAATTCAGACTTAAATTGAAGAAAGTAGGGAAAACCACTAGACCATTCAGGTATGACCTAAATCAAACCCCTTATGATTATACAGTGGAAGTGAAAAACAGATTCAAGGGGTTAGATCTGATAGACAGAGTGCCTGAAGAACCATGGATGGAGGTTCGTGACATTGTACAGTAGGCAAGGATCAAGACAATTCCCAAGGGAAAAAAATGCAAAAAGGCAAAATGGTTGTCTGCGGAGGCCTTACAAATAGCTGTGAATAGAAGAGATGCAAAAGGCAAGGAGAAAAGGAAAGATATTCCCATTTGAATGCAGAGTTCCAAAGAATAACAAGGAGAGATAAGAAAGCCTTCCTCAGAGATCAGTGTAAAGAAATAGAGGAAAACAATAGACTGGGAAAGTCTAGAGATCTTTTCAAGAAACTTAGAGATACCAAGGGAACATTTCATGCAAAGATGGGCACAATAAAGGACAGAAATGGTATGGACCTAACAGAAGCAGAAGATATTAAGAAGAGGTGGCAAGGATACGCGGAAGAACTATACAAAAAAGATCTTCACGACCCAGATAATCATGATAGTATGGTCACCAACCTAGAGTGAGACATCCTGGAATGTGAAGTCAAGTGGGCTTAGGAAGGATCACTATGAACAAAGCTAGTGGAGGTGATGGAATTCCAGTTGAGCTATTTCAAATTCTAAAAGATGATGCTGTGAAAGTGCTGCACTCAATATGCCAGCAAATTTGGAAAATTCAGCAGTAGCCACAGGACTGGAAAAGGTCAGTTTTCATTCCAATGCCAAAGAAAGGCAATGCCAAAGAATGCTGAAACTACAGCACAATTGCACTCATCTCACACGCTAGTGAAGTAATGCTCAAAATTCTCCAAGCCAGGCTTCAACAATACATGAACCATGAACTTCCAGATGTTTAAGCTGGATTAGAAAAGGCAGAGGAACCAGAGATCAAATTGCCAACATCCGTTGGATCATTGAAAAAGCAAGAGAGTTCCAGAAAAACATTTACTTCTGCTTTATTGACTATGCCAAAGCCTTTGACTGTGTGGATCACAACAAACTCTGGAAAATTCTTAAAGAGATGGGAATACCAGAGCACCTGACTTGCCTCTTGAGAAATCATATGCAGGTCAGGAAGCAACAGCTAGAACTGGACATGGAAAAACAGACTGGTTCCAAACAGAGAAAGCAGTACATAAAGACTGTATATTGTCACCCTGCTTATTCAACTTATATGCAGAGTGCATCATGAGAAATGCTGAGCTGGAGGAAGCACAAGCTTGAATCAAGTTTGCAAGGAGAAGTATCAACAACCTCAGATATGCAGATGACACCACCCTTATGACAGAAAGCAAAGAGGAACTGAAGAGCCTCTTGATGAAAGTGACAGAGGAGAGTGAAAAAGTTGTCTTAAAACTCAACATTCAGAAAACTAAGATCATGGCATCTGGTCCCATCTCTTCATGGCAAATAAATAGGGAAACAGTGACAGACTTCACTTTTTTGGGCTCCAAAATCACTGCAGATGGTGCCTGCAGCCATGAAAGTAAAATACCCTTGCTCCTTGGAAGAAAAGTTATGACCAACCTAGACAGCATATTAAAATCAGAGACATTACTTTGCCAACAAAGGTGTGTCTAGTCAAAGCTATGGTTTTTCCAGTAGTCATGTATGTTTGTGAGAGTTGGACAGTAAAGAAAGCTGAGCACTGAAGAATTGATGCTTTTGAACTGTGGTGTTGGGGAAGACTCTTGAGAGTCCCTTGAACTGCAAGGAGATCCAACCAGTCCATCCTGAAGGAAATCAGTCTTGAATAATCACTGGAAAGACTGATGTTGAAGCTGAAACTCCAATGCTTTGGCCACCTGATACGAAGAACTGACTCACTTGAAAGGACCCTGATGCTGGGAAAGATTGAGGGCGGGAGGGGAAGTGGACAACAGAGGATGACATGGTTGGATGCCATCACTGACTCAATGGACATGAGTTTGAGTAAACTCCGGGAGTTGTCGACGGACAGGGAGGCTTGGCGTGCTGCAGTCCACGGGATCGCAAGGAGTTGGAGACTACTGAGCAACTGAACTGAACTGAAGTGACTGTAAAAATGGTGATTTTAGAAAACCATTGAGTGTTTATGCATTTGATCCTTCTACTTCTTTGACTTATTGATAGAGATAATTAGGGCAGTTGGTAAACTTGGCAGTATGAAGGAATATTTCAAACTTTATTATAAAATATTTATTAGGTATATTCATATATCCTAAACAGTATTCTAGGTACCAGAAATAGAGTGAACCAGATGGATAAAGCTCCTGCCTCATGGAGTGGTATTTTAGAGACAATGAGGCAGAAAATACACAGAGAAGCAACACATAAATTAATGGCTAGGAAAAAGTTCAGTTAGTCTAGTGATTTTTTTAAACTATTATAAAAATTGAGAGCTAGAAAATAACATAAAACTTGTGCTGGATCCATTAATATCTTTTGAATAATCTTATGTCAGGGTCTTAACGAATCTTTTTTTCTTTCCTAGTTTTTAGCAATAATTTTTAAGGCACTACAAATGGTGATTTCAGTTAATGTTTTCAATCAACAAATCAATAAATCTAGTACTCTTGCCTGGAAAATCCCATGGACAGAGATGCCTGGTGGGCTTCAGTCCACTTCAGTCATTGGACACGACTGAGCGACTTCACTTCAATCACTTCATACTTTATAACTGGAGAAGGAAATGGCACCCCACTCCAAGTATTCTTGCCTGGAGAATCCCACGGACAGAGGAGCCTGGAGGGCCATGGTCCATGGGGTCATAGAGAGTCAGACATGACTGAAGTGACTGAGCATGCACTACTATTTAGGACTCCTGGTTAGACTCTGTAAAATTTTTTTGATTAAAAAAATATTTTTAATAGAAGTAGAGTTAATTTGATGGTGGTGGTTTAGTCGCTAAGTCATGTCCAACTCTTATGACCCCATGGACTGTAGCCTGCCAGGCTCATCTGTCCATGAGATTCTCCAGGCAAGAAGGGTACAGCAAAGTGATTCAGCTATATATATAGACTCTTAATAAAACCTATTACATGTCTGCTCACCTGAGATTCTCTCAGAAACACAACTAATCAAAGCGGAGACTGCTTTTTCCCAGGAAGTATAGTAATAGGAGTAGTGTCTCTACTTTCTTCCCAAATCCACCAGGAATTTAGAAAAATCTATTATTTAAGGAAAGATTTCAACACACTGGAGCCACCCTATTTTTTTTATCATTGTTATAGAGTTAACTTCCTTTCATGTTTTTCCTCCCAGTCATCTCTTCTCTCCCATAATTTCTCCCTCAAGCTTTTCTATTTTAAATTCTGAAACAAATATTTCTTCATTTATTTCATGGGCAATAAATGAGTTTAAAATAATCATCCACTACTTTAATTTCCATTAATTTTCACCTCCTGAATCCTTGGTTCTCACCTGAGGAAACCACTTCCGTGTGTAGCCCTGTCGTGCAGATATAAGTCATACTCAACGTTCCATGTCTCTTGAGAGCAGGAAGCTGGGAGTGTGAATCCTTTTCAATTTTTAACACACCTTTCAGAGTATTTCTCCTCTACTCCGTGAATCTCATGTTAACTTCCTTCATGTACTCTATTCTTCATTCCTATTCCCAGAGGAATTCTATCTTTATGTTACTTGACCCCTTAAAGCTCTTGACAATGACTTTCCACTGTCTTTCTGGCTATGACATTTAGGTTGTTCAGTTATTTCTCTTTATTCTGTTCATCCCTTGAACTGTTCATCTGCCCAGGCCAGAGATGTGAGCATGCTTCTTGAATTCTTCATGTTTCTCGTCACCACTTTGGGTCGGTCTTTAAAAACCAAAACAAACAAAAAACAGGGTAGACATAGGTTTTGTTTGCAAATACATTTTGTTTTTTCAGTAAATTTCAAAATCTGGTCTAAGCCCATGTGGATAACATCTGTGATCCTTTTACTTTCTTTGTTTAGTAACTTAGGTCTTCAAAGTAATGTGTAAAATGAGCTTTGGCAACAATAATAATAATAACCATGGGCAATAGAATAATAAATATGCCCAGTGATACAGACAAAATACGTACCTGGGAAAGACCAGCTGGGTGTCTTCCACCAGGAGATCTTTCAAGCTGGCCTCACTTTTAACTGTTGTTGTTGTTCAATCGATAAGTCATGTCCGATTCTTTGCCATCCTACAGACTGCAGCACACCAGGCTTCCCCGTCCTTCACTACCTCCTGAAATTTGCTCAAACTCATATCCATTGAGTCAGTGATGCTGTCACTTTAATTAATTTGTCATAATTCAGTATCTGGCTCTTTTTCTGCAGTGTCTGAAATCTAATTTGTCTGCACCTATAGTTGTGGTCCCAACCCTCACAGACTCGGGTAACTCAAGTTCAGGAGTTTGCTTTCTACAATCAAGGTGCCTATGTCTTATTTGCATGGTTATAGCTGTCACATGAACTGGACACAGGATTCAATGTTGGTAGTGCACTTGCCCCATGATTAAAGCCACAAGGGGACATCACTAGGATTGGAAGGAAAAGTGTGGGGCTTTGTATCAGAGGCATAGGGAACATACCTTCTTTCATGTATCTCCACACTGGATCAGCTTTATCCTTGGGACCTGAATGATCCCAATCATTAGCCCAATGGGCTAAGATTCCCTCTTTTCCAGGGTGATATATGATGAGAAATGCCAGACAGACTGCTCTGACGCTCCTTTCTCTTCTCTGTGGCATTTCTCCAGATGGAGCCTCTTATACCCACTCTGGAAAACACTCCTTTATTTTGCCATGTTAATAAATTAGACCAGGTTGCAATGAAGTCTTCTTGGCCTGCAGCTCTTCCTTAGGGTGATTTACATAGTTTTACTTTGATCTGAGTCATATGACAGGAAACTTACATACCACTTAATCCTCAATCCTTTGGGATTCCTTAGTGTTACTCTTATGTAATGAAAAGAAAATCATGCACACAGAGCTTTTTATACTTGATAAAATGCTTTTCGTTTCTTTTTCCAGTTTTTAGATCATAATTATAACTTGAGCTCAGTTGAGAAGAAGTTGTTATTTTCTCATTTTACAAATGAGCCAATAAAGACATTAGGATAAAGCTGGAAATTGAACTTGTTTTCAAGTATAATAGCCAAAGCAGAGAATTCTGGCCAACTGATTTGAATGGAGGATGGGTTTGGCTATCTTCATCTGTTAAACATGATTATAACCAGATTCCCACTCAGTTTAGTGGGTGTATGTACACACACATGCACCTTTTTCCTCCTTAATTGTCCTTGGTAGAGACAGAAAGAGCAGATAAAGGCCAGTGAATAAGGCTCTGTCAGGAGCAGAGTTGTGGATGTAAAATTTTGCTTGTTGCCATCTCCATTCTGACCTTTTTTTCATCCACAGCGGAATCTTAATCCTCACATCTCTTGGACCTAGTTTTCTGATGCAGTCACTCATCTTTTACTTTTCATATCTTTTTTTTCAACTTACCACTTGGTTTGGTTATGGCCTCATCTAAGGAAGTAATATGAACACAAATCCTCCCAAGCAGCTACATCTTCTTTTTGTTCTATATAATAAGATGAACACAATCTCTGGTAAAATTTACAGATATACTTTCCATATTAGACAAAAAAAAACCATTATTAAGTATATAATAAAATTGCAAATATCAAAAATAGTAAAGTCTTTTAATCTACTTTTCCACTCTTCATTTCTCATTATTGGTAATAATATGATTAGATATCCATAAATGACATCTCTTATACTGGATACTTAGTTTACATTAGCATCAACAAACTATAGTGTATATACACATATGAGCTAGTACAGTTTGAAATTTCCTTCTTAAAAAGGAAAAATGGGGAGTTTGTGTTGCTAGGTTTAGGTGTAAGTACAAATATGTCATTAACACACATAACCACACTGAAATTTATAGTGACAAAAGTTATGTAGATACTACACAAGGTGATTAAAATGAGACATGAGGAGGAATTCTGAATAAGTACAGAAAATCCTGTGCTTAAATACATAATATATTTTATTCTTGGCTTTTATATATGCCACTTTTGAATCAATTTGAGCAGTTAAATGGCTTTATTAATCAGAGAGGTTGGATTCTCGGAGAATGCATTATATTTAGCAAAAAAGTTTCTAAGCTAACAGAGGACAGAAATTTCACTGGATGTGATATTTTATAACATTAGTGAACTTTTTATGTATTTGTGTATCAATAATTTCTGACTTTTGAGAATCTTAAAAGATACTTATAATTTCATTTATAATAGCATCATAAAAAATAAAATACTTAGGAATAAATTCAGAAAAAGAAATAGAAAACTTTTACTCTGAAAATTATAAAACATTGCTGATAAAAATTTTTTGATCTAAATAATTGAGAAAATATCCCCTGTTCATGGATCAGATGATATAACATTCCTAAAATTGTGATAATCTATAAATTATCTTATAGATTCAATGAATTTCCTATCAGAATCTCACTAACTTTCTGGTAGAAGTTGAAAAGTTGATTCTAAAATTCATATGGATTTTCAAGGACCCAGAATAGCCAAAAGTATGCTGAAAAAGAAGAATCAAGTAAGAGATTTCAAAATTACTATAAGGTAACGATAATCAAATGGTGTGGTAACAGCGTAAGGATAAACATATATCTCAGTGAAATAGAGTTGAAAGTTAAGAAATAAGTCCATGCATACATCTATGGTCAACTGATTTCTGATAAGGGTACCATTTATTGTACCCTTTTGATGGGGAAAGAAAAGCATTTTCAACAAATCATGCAGAGGTAACCGGTTAGTTTCTTACTAATCAGAATGACATTGGACCCTTATCTCACTGCATATTTAAAAATTAACTCCAAATGAATCAATGACCTAAATGTGAGAGCTAAAACTATAAAAATTTTGCAAGGAAACATTTGGCTAAATATTCATGACATTTTTACCAGATTCTTAGATATGACACCAACAGCATAAACCACAAAAGAAAAATAGAAAAACTGATAAACAAAAATAGATGAACAAAATTAAAAATTTTGTATTTCACAAGACGCCTTCAGCAAAATGAAAATATAACCCATAGAGAGGTTGAAAATATTTCCAAGTCATATATATGATAACGGATTTGTATGTACAAATTGTATGTACAATTAAAAACCCTTAAGATTCAATAATAAAAGATAATAACCCAATTAAGAATGGGCAAAGAATCTGAATTGACATTTCTCCAAGGAAGTTATACAAATGGTCAAGAAACACATGAAAAAAAGGCTCAATACCATTAGTTATCAGTGCAAGTCAAAACCACATAAAATACTACTTCACACTCAGTAGGATGGCTAGAATAAAAATCTGGAGAGAAAGAATGTTGATGAGGAAGCAGAGAATCAGAATTCTCATACATTGTTGGTGGGGATGTAAAATGGTGCAGTTACTGTCAAAAACAGTCTGGCAGTTCCTCAAACAATTATGTGCAGTTACCATAGGACCTAGGAATTCCACTCCTAGGTAACTATTGGGGAAAGAAAATGAAAACATATGTTCACACAAACCTTAAATATGAAGTTTATAGCATGATTATTTATAATAGCCAAAAGGTGGAAACAAATCAAAGCCCATCAGCAAACAAGTGAATAAAAACCAATGCATATGTGTACAATGGAATGTTATTTAGCAGTACAAAGAAATGAACTGCTGATACATGTCATGAGCCTTGAAAACATTATGCCAACTGAAAGAAGTCAGTCACCAAACACCAACTACATGATCAAATTCATATGAATTTCCAGACTAGAAAATTTATAGGACCAGAAAGGAAATCAGTGGTTTGCTTAGGGCTGGAGATGAGTGGGATTGGGAGATAGGTTGGTGATAGCTAAAAGGTACGGTTTCTTTTTGAAGTGATGAAAACTTTCTAAAATTGACTGTGGCGACAGTTGTACTTATCTGTGCATATACTAAAAACCATTGAATTTTATACTTTAAATGAATGATTGTATGGAATGTGAATTTATAGCTCAATAAAACTGTCACAAAAGATAATCACTCATTAGGTGATTAAGCATGGCTCCCAAATTTATTAAGATTGAATATAAATCACATTCAGCTTTTTAAAAGATAAAATATAAAACTAATTAGAATTACATTGATTTGTTTGATTTTAGAAAACTTGAAGAAAAGTGACCCATTTTTCATCTGCAGATAGGATATTAGGCTATTTAAAACCGTTAAGTGAAATCCTAAAAGAAATCCTTTCACAGACTTGTAAGGACTCACTTCCCTTTAATTTTGTAGTGTAAAACCTGGTGACTTTCACATTTCTTTCCATCTCTATGTCAAGAGAATTTTGTCATGACAAACTCCTATATGAAATTCTTGAATGACTTTCAGTTGTGCCCAGAATAAAAACCAACTTCTGAACAACTGTTACTCATCTTAGAGAACTGACATAGACAATCCTTGTCCTCGCTACCCATACTGGGCTTGATGCTCTCTCTAAATGCTCTCCAGAGACACCATCATGCTCGTCAGACTGAATTGTTATTTCCAGAAGATTAACTTTTTCTTTAGTTCAGTGACTCTTGGTTTATTATTTTATTCTTAGCGTGCATTGCAATGCCTGTCACAAAATGTGTGCTCAATCAGTGTTTTCGAATGAAGGATTAATTGTGACAAAAGGCCACAATACGAAGATGCTATTTGATCAGCATATCACCAATTAAATCATTTTTCGGCATGGAATTAAAAAACTGTGTCTCTTCAGTATTTCTTATTACAGTTCTACCACAAAGAAAACTAAAATACATATCTTATTTAACAAAACAGTGTCTTTTCACATGACTTGCTGAATGTTGAATAAGTCCAATCTATAAACCCCGACTGCTAACCACCAGCTGTATGAAGAACAATAAAGTTACTAATATCTTGCAATGTAAAACATAAGTGAGATTTTTCCAGACTTGACTTTGTGAGCTCCTCTAGAAAGTGCACGTCATCTTTTTATCCCTGTTGTCTGCCACAGGGCTGAATCTCTAACGGTATGGAGGGGGGATAGGAAATGATAGAAAGTAAAAGCAAAATTAAAGATCTATTAATATATCACTCAATATCACTCATTATGAATTGAGTTACAGCTTCCGACTTTGCCTTTTGTAGAGCAGAAACTCTGAATTTTATTGGAGGATTCCAATTGTTTCCATTGCTTACGCAATTCAGTCACTTGCCGTATTTCCTTTAGTGCGTGTGTGCGCGCGCTTAGATGTGCCCAGCTCTTTGTGATCCCATGGATTGTAGCCCGCCAGGCTTCTCTGTTCATGGAATTTTTCAGGCAAGAATCCTGGAGTGAGTTGCCATTTCCTCCTCCAGGGGATCTTCTTGACCCAGGAATAGGACCTGCAACTCCAGCGTCTCCTGCATTGGCAAGTGAATTCTTTACCACTGTGCCACCTGGGGGTCCCATATTTCCTCAGGCTTGCATTAGAAAGAAAAATTGTAATTTAGCCAAAATTCTGGTCCATATTTTTATAGTTATTAGTAATTTTTCTTTCTAATGCAAGTCTGAGAAATGACTTTAATTAACATGGGAATTTTATGCCACACTCAATCATTGAATCATTATTTTTTGTGTGCACTCAATTGCCTTGTTTATGGGTCATATATATTCTCATGTACTTTTAATTTCATTATTCAAATTTTCCCAAATTTACATTAATGAATTACCTTACTTTTTATAATCAAATTATTCTTTTTTGTTGTGGTGGTGCTCTGTTAAAGCCCAAAAGAAGCATTAAAAAAAAAAAAAGGTTGGTAATTTTAATGGTACATACATACTAGCTTCAACTTTGTTTTTCAGAAAATAGAGGGTCAGGTAATATTTCAGAAACCCCAGCCTTTTTCAAACAGCAATTGGATTTCATGAAAAATCCATTTGAAAAATTTTCATGTTTCTAGTTTTCAGTTTCATCACAGCAATTTTTCTCATTCCTTATAGCTTCTTCATCTGATTCCGGAAGTTGGGAGAAATGCAATGAAACTGAAATAATCTGAGTTTTGTTTTTTCAAACTTCGGAAAAGACTGGCTGTAGTTTCTGAGTAACTAAGTCAGTTGTTATGTCATAAAAATGATTTACTAAACTTTTTGTCACCCCGATTTCACTACCACCTGCACATTTACCTGTCTGCAATCCTTTCTTCATTTCTTCTCTATGTGATTGCACTCCTCAAGATGATTTCTTTTCCATAAATCTGAATATATGCTAAAGTACTTGGGAAAAATTAGGAAAAATAATTTTGTTAAATATGAAACATAATTTAAAACATAACAGTAAAAAGATTTGGGGGAAAAAAAACTGGAGAAGGTCTTCATGATCTAGGCCCGGACAAAGGCTTCTTACAAACTGCCATAAAACATAAGGCTGAAAAGTTGTACTTGATAAAGATTTTAAATTTTGCTCTGCAAAAAGCCCCTGTTAAGAGGATTAAAAGATGAGTTACAGATTGGGAGAAAATGTTTGCAAAACACATATCTGTCAATAGAATGGCATCTAGCATATAAAAAGAACTCTGAAAAACATCAGCACTTATAAAAAAAAAAAGCACATTTAATTTCATTAGAAAACATACAAAAAACATATAGAAGCTTCACCAAGATGACACACGCATGGCAGATAATCACAAGGAAAGTTGTTCAACACATTGGTCATCAGGGGAGTGCAAATTAAAACCACAATGAGATGTCATAGCACAACTGTCACATGCATAAAATAAGAAATGATGAAAACACCAAATACTAGCAAAAATGCAGAAAAACTGACTCACTCCTACATTGCTGGTGAGTACGTAAAATGGTATGGCCAAACAAAGATACAGGTTGACTGTTTCTTATATACTAAGCATGCAACTACCATGCTACTCAGCAGTCACAGTCCTGGTCACACCAAAATCTGTTCATGAATGTTCATTGCAACTTTTTATTTGTAATAGAAAAAAACTAGAAACAGCCCAGATGCCCTTCAGTGGGTGAAATGCTAAACAAATTGTGGTACATCCACATCATGGAATAAGACTCAGCAATAAAAAGGGAGCAAATTACTAATAGCGTAACAACTTGAATGAATCTTCAGAGAATTATGTTGAGTGAAATACACTAATCCCCAAAAGTTGCATGTCATATGATTCCACATATATAACAATCTTGAAATGACACAATTATAAAAATGGAGAACAAGTTAGACTGTCAGGATTTGGAATTGAGAGGAGTTAGAATGTGGATGTGGTTAAACAACAGGCGATACCAGATATCCTTGTAGCCGTGAAAATGTTTCTTATCTTGACTATGGCTGTGGCTACAGAAACATACATGAGATAAAATTGTACAAAACTAAGTGCACACACAAGTCCACCCGCACAAGTACAACTGCAAAAATCTGAGCAAGATTGATGCGTTATATCTATGTCAATATTATACGGTATTATACTACAGATTTGAAAGAAGTTTCTGTTGAAAGGAAAATGGATAATTTGTACATGAAATTTCTCTGTATTATTATTTCTTACAACTGCATATGAATCAATAATCATATAATAATCAATAATCTAAAATATTTTTAAGTTTAATTAAAAATAACCATTTTTAATGAAGAAGAAATAACTATTCACTGAACATTTTATGGTGTCTTTATTTTTTCCTACATTTCCACTTTCCTATTTATTTGGTACTTAGAACTTTAAGAAGAAGATTTAGCATTATTTGATATTTTAGGGACTGATAGGAACATTTTCATCCAGAAACTTCAAATATCAGCAGATGAAGTCTGAATGAGTGAAATATGCAACTTGTGGTCGCTTCACAGTGGCTATGAAGAAACACCAAATTCTTGCCTTCTTCCAGGCCACAAGACAGTTTGTATTGTGAATGGTGAAGCAACTTTGTGAGTTATTTCCTGGGAGCAAATTAAATCTCTCTAAATTAGTTGATGGCCTGAAAGGAAGTCAGTGCGGATAAACTCTTATTCCCAGAGTGGAGAAGCTGAATCATTATCTGCAGACTCAGGAGAAAGATCACCTTTAAGGAAAAAGACATTTGATAAAACAATTAGACCTAAAGGAAACCATAAAAATGATAGAATTATTTAAAATCCTATGTTAAAGAAAATTCTTTAAAGTAATAATGTTTTTAGTCCAATTATTATCCAAACCTGGAAGAACAGTATTTCGAAATATTGGAGAGAGATATTAAGTCTTAAAGAATGAAACGAAGTTCAGGATGGCTGAAGTTTAGGGAGTAGGAAAGAATGATGCTGAGAAATGATGCTGGTACCATCAAGTGGGGCCACTTTATGAAGGTCTAGCTGTGGAATTCGCACTTAAACACCAGAGAGACAGCTCTGCAAGACTGTGAACAGAAGAAAGAAATGAGCACATTTGCTTTTCAAAACACATAGTCCTCGTCTCTCAAGTACTCCTCAAAATTTCACATTTGACCCAATAAGTAGCTCTTCTGAAGAGCCTTTTGAGTAGTCTATGAATGTATTTCAGTAGGTAAAGCGACCAGTGAGGGGCTTTCTTTGAGTGGATTCAAATAGCTCTGTTATATTAAATGGCTCGAGAAAAGGTGTCCACGATACCCTGTTTGATGAAAAACAAAGTCACTAAGCTATAGGTAT
The DNA here is from genome assembly GCF_019320065.1 of Cervus canadensis. NCBI lineage: Eukaryota > Metazoa > Chordata > Mammalia > Artiodactyla > Cervidae > Cervus > Cervus canadensis. Next base: position 72,166,823 of record NC_057394.1, on the reverse strand, counting down.
AGTATAATCCCATTCTTGAGAAAACCAATTAAAAAACACAATCTATACATATTTGTATGTTAATATCTTTGCAACAGCAAGGGAAAACATATAAAGAACAAGTAATTAGCAGTGATTCCAATTAAGATACTGGGAATCAAGAAGGCATGACAGACTTTAGTCCAGCCATATTAAAATTTCTGAGTAGTTAATACATAAACTTTACCCATGAAATTCAAATGAAGAAAACACACGAATTGAGTGAATCAAATAGCACTACTGTCCAAAAGAACTGTACTACAAATTACAAATGCGAGCCACACAGGTATTTTTAAATCTTCTGGTAGCTCCATTAAAAACATAAAACTAAAACTATCTTCATTAATACATTTTAACTCAATGCATCCAAAATATTATTTCAACATATAACCAATATAAATATTAATCTTTTGCATTATTTTCATACTAAGTCTTTGAAATCTGGTATGTGTTTTACACCTATAGCCACATTTCAAGTACTTAGTAACCATAGGTGGCTAGTCACTACCGTATTGGACAGGCCAGCTCTAATGGAAACTAATGGTTTTGTAGCTGGTGAATTTTACTGGCATTGAAGTGACAGCTTCACTGTTTTGTCGGCTCAGTGAATTCATGGTCATGTCTAGCCCTGGTCCCATGGTCTTGATCTTGGTTCCCCTTCATGTTTCCCAGCTCCATCATTTTTCAGTTAAGAAGGTATAATATTAGTTATTACATTTTATTATTAATATTACCAGTGTGCATATAGAATTGTCACATAATCTACAGGTTGAAGTCAAAGTACTGAACAGTGTATTTTTAGAAAACAGTAAGAAATAAGTTTTTTTAAAAAATCTGTGACTACAATTCTGTAGGGATAGAAGTGTAATATGATATTAACTCAAAATTTTAGTCATAGAAAATTTGAACAACTGTAAATATTTTCTACTGAAGGAGGGGGCAAAGAAAACCAAATTCCACAAAAATAAAGATGCATTCATACATTTATGACTTGATGTCTTCTCAGAATGTCTAGATGCAGGGTTTTTACTTGAAGTTCCAACTCAGCCATTGAGTAACTTAGTAAATTTGGAAAATTGTCATAAATGTCTCAAGTTTCTCCAGTTACGTATCGAGATACTATTTAACATGCTTTTCAATTTTTTAAACTATATAAGCTATATAAACAAAATACATTGTAACATATTGTAAAATAATTAGAATAACATTTTTTGGAGTTCAGTTTAAGGAGACTGACAGCTATATTAAATTTCTAAATTCTACAGTTACTAGAAGTTCTGAATTTTGGAGATTATAAGAAAAAAAACACAATAAAGCTAAATTGAAAAAAAATTTTTCCAAGTAATGAAATATACAAGTAAATTAGGCTTTTAAAAATTTGAATCATTTTGAACATGTTTATAAAGATACATGGGTGGTTTTCCCTAGGTTGAGTTTTTGGGTTACTACCTAAACTATCAAAACTGGCAGATGTCTAAAATGTAGAAGAGTCTGCTGCAGACACAATGCACAAATAACTGAGAATGAACAGATTTCAGTGCTTGATGTCTAGTCTTCAACGGTCTTGAGACTGCACAATCACTCAATTAATTTACAGAATTATTAAGGATTATTGAATAGTAGAAGAGTGCATTTTCAGGTTACCTATATTTTAGGTTATCTATATTCCTTCCACATTAACTGAAAATTTGACTGCTTCTTTCAGAATAATATCATAAGTTTACCACCCTTAACTCTTCATCAGATTTTTTTTTGCAATCCCACAGTTATCCAAGAAATTTCATTGTTTGAAGTGTGTTGAGTTGCTATCCAGGTCAAGGCAAGAATATTAATATGCTTTTGCAGTATTTTAATTGCCAGCCCATAAGTAAAATATCTAATGTAAGAAATTTTGATATACAAATATCCAACTTACATTTTGGGAAGGATTATCACTTTGAAAAATAATTAATCATTTTACAAAATAATTCACCACCATTATCTCTTTTTTTCTATAGTCAGTTCCCTACCAAAGTTAATATAGATTTATTTACACAAATATTTTCAGGAATACATCTATCACAAACAGTGAGGTACATCTTTTAGCATTCTTTCTTGTAAGGGGTTTTTTACAAACATATCTATGGGAAGTGAAGTCTTATGAATTGAACCTAATTCTATCAAAGTTCTATTGAATTTTGTAGATCCTCTTTCACCCAGCCCTACCAATAAATAAGTAAATAAATAAAGGTGAGCAATAAGAAGATCCAGAGGGCATGAAATACAAGAAACATTGTTTTACACAAATTAAAGTGTGATGTCAAACCTCTCTCTGGTGTTTAGAAATTTGTTGATAGAAATGTGAATAGAAATCAAAAGAAACCTCAAATTACTCACTTAATAAAACCTCAAAAATACATCATCCCTTTATTTTGCAATCCTACTTTTATAATTTCTTATTCTTTCCCTACTGTTCCTCTTCATTAATGCCACCTAATATTGCTACATATTTAGAATAATCTCCAATTCTAGGATAGCCAGTACAAGCAATATCCAGTATTTTGTTTAAACCCATAAATACCTCTGTCAGTGACATCTGGGAGTTGTTAGAAACCATCGTTTTTGGAACAGTAAAAAGCAAGATGTTATGTGCTGCAAAAGTCCTCTGTTATCACCATGCTCACATGTAAAATATCAGCACTCTAGCCTCTGATATAAATAAGCTACTGGGAAAAATTTTGTGGTTGCTTTTATTACTGGTGGTGTTACTAGAAGGAACAGAGGAAATTTGGACTTAAATTTCTGGTGAAGAATGTATCATTGTGATATATATATATATATACATATATGATCTTAACGGTCGAGGGAAAACCACACAAACACAACAGAGACAGCAAAAGGGATCACTGAAAAAATCACAAGTATAGAGACAAGTACTACAACTCCCCTACTACTATATGTGTATTCCATTATCTCTCAGGGCTTATTCTGAGTTCTAACCTACTTGAGCTAAAGGTGTTGTTGAAGTAGTCAGAACATTCAATAGGCTTATTGGGTTACTCTAAAGCTCCCTGACCCATTCCTCAATCCCTCAGACGAAATCCAGATTTAGAAATGTTCAGCATCTCAGTGCCTCTTGCTCTCCTATAAACTGAAATCTAATATTTCAGGTTGAATTCTGACATCCCCTAAGAAGTCCACTTTTTAAAAAATCTACTAGCTTCCATCATGTAATTGTCAAAGAGTCAAATCCATTTCATCTTTAAATTTGCTCCTTCCTTTTGCTTTACAAAAGGGACACACATTTATGGAGTTTATCCAGCTCATTCGCTCCCAAACTTCAGCGTTTCAGAAGTGGCCACAGTAAACCCCATGTGTGAACATCATTTTGCTTGGTCTTCGTTAGTGTTCTGAGAGGCAGTGTGGTAAAACAGTTAAGGGCATGACCTTCAAGGACTCCTCAGAGCTTCATTTCTGCCTGTGAACTTCAACTTAGTGCCTGCCTCAATTTCCTCATCTAAAGAAGTGGGGATCAGAATAGCAGCTATTTCAGGGGTTGTCATGAGCAGTACATGTATTTTAATACATGCATAGCACACAAAACAGTGGCTGACGTGGCTATTGCAGTTAGTTCTTATTTTTGATGTACAGTGATCAGAAACTGGGTTTTGTCATACTATGAAGTTTTTATGTGTATGTGGTAATCACTCAGTCATGTCCGATTCTTTGTAGCCTCATGGACTGTAGCCCGCCAAGCTCCTTTATCCATGGAATTCTCCAGGCAAGAATACTGAAATGGGTTGCCATTCCCTTCTCCTGAGGATCTTCCTGACCCAGGGATCGAACCCAGGTTTCCCACATTGCAGGCATATTCTTTATCATCTGAGCCACCAGCTTTTGGTCAATGCTAAATCATATATGACTGATCTAGTTCATGGAGGTAATTTTTGATGAAACAAACTCAGTATGTTTCTGTTGATTTGAAATAAATGCTAATAGCATGTGGTAAGGAAACAACTATTTCCATGGTGGCTTAGATAGACACAAGTTATATAATTTAAACTTTAAGAAGTTGCCAGCACCTTTTTTGATATCAGGTAAAAACACTTCTTTTTAAGTAACTCAGTAAATGAGGATAATATAAGCTAAATTACCTTGGAAACAATAGAAGAAATACCTAATTAAGATTTGTCCCTGTAGGGAAAACTATATATCTATTCCTACTGCTAAAATTAATAGTGATTTTAGGGTGATTTTAATTTTAAAGAAATACTAGTCACTGGGGGAAAGAAGAGGAAACTACTAGGTTTTTGTACCTCTTTCGAATTATAGCAATGTTGCACTGATTAAAAATAGGATGTAACTTTGCTTAGGTTTAGATTATTAGAGCAAATTCATTTTAATCTGGATGTTATGAATCTGCAATCATCTTGCTTTGTTTAAGGTGTTATACTTTATTGTTATTCTTTTCTAGCACTGAGATCTTTTGCCACATTTTTGAAATTCTCTTTATTCACAAAGCCTCATATTTATATAATTTGCAGGTGAGTCTGAAAAAGGTCATTAAAAAACAAACTTAAAAATTATTTTCTGGCAAAACATTAAAAATCATCAACATGTATTAAGGACAAACATTTCTTTTACTTACTGAGAGCAAAAACTGGACACCCTAAAACTAGAATGTATACCTGACTTTCATTTTAAGAGTTTGATCTTGATTCCATGAGAAGGAGACTTATTTGCTTAAATTATGCATGGTATTTACATGTTCTTAAGAAATAATTGGATAATATTTGTGTTTTAAAGCCAAACTCTCTGGCTCAGTGAAAAGTCCTTGATGAGTAACCATCTCTAGAGACCCTAAAAAATTATGAAAAGCTCTACTATTTCAGCTACATTTTTTTGCATATAAAAATATCCTATTATAGGAGTCAACTACCACATGTAGTAAGTTGCTTTTGTTTAAATTGAAAAAGAGCTAAAAATGTCCTGTGGGTTATCGCCAACAGTACAAGAATACAAGGTGCATTTATTTATTAACAACAACAACAAAAAAAATTGTAAAACAAATTGTGAGAGCAAAAGCGGGCTACAAAACAAGGGTTTGGGATAGCCTTTGCCTTATTTAAACATGACACGGTTAATATGCCCCAGTTGATAAATGCTGTAAAGTGTAAGTTAGCATTGGCTAATTCACTGATAAACATCTCCCCCCACCACCCAGCTCACTATGGAAAATGTGTTAGGAAGGGGAAAGCGCTTTCTCCGGTCAAGTATCACAACCTTGTGGTCACATAGTCTTCGTGGGTGACGGTGTCTGTGAGGTTTGCATCATAGTCTACACTCGAGTCCTCCTCTTTCGCGTGTTTCTTCTCCTTCGGTATGATGGGAACCGTGTCCTCCACCACCACCTTCTCTGACTTGAATGAACACACTCTCTTGCTCACCTGTACGCCCAGGGAGTCTGTATTTCTTTCTCGATGATCTACCAATATACACTGTTCGCTGAGCCCCGGGATGTTCAAGTCACCCCGCGAAGCTAAAGCTCGGGACTCCAGCTGGATGCTCCTCTCCAGGGGTCCTTCAGCTTGTTGGCGGGCCACCCCTTCTGAAACGGAGAAGATCTGGTTTGCGTTTTGCTCGGCGGCGGCGTGTTGTTTCGATCGTCTGTGAAACAACCCAAAGTGTCTGATATCGGTCACAAAATTCACTTTTCTCTGCTTCTCCCTCTGGGGCTCCTGCAGCGCGAGGGCGGAGCCGTTGCTGATGGTGTGTCTTTCGGCGGCAAGTGCCGCCGATCGCGGGTGAATGAGGGTGGTCAGGTCGAAGAGACTGAAGTTCTTTTTCCTGTCCTTGCTGCTACCCTCGTTATCACTCTTTTCATCCGAGTCTGCGGAGTTAGAAGACTCCTTCGTGCCCTGAGCAGACTGGACCGTAGAGAGTTTGCTTCCTCTTAATAACCCCAGGACTTCAAAGCGGAAGCTAGAAATGTCTTGCTTGAGTTCCTAAGTGAAAGGGAAAATGATGAAATTAGTTCGCGACCTAAACAAATAAACGTTAGGAAGCTATTATTTGCTCATCTCATATATGGATCTGACACGTCTTCACTCATTTCTGAGAGCTAGGAGTCCACTCGGCTGTGGTTCCATTCAGGATGGTCAGTTCTCTGCAGTGCACTTATATCTATTTGATGTCTCTTAATTTTCCTATCACAGTTCTATAGAAAGGAGACTTCCTAAGGTTGATGTAAAAGAAACAGTAAGAGTTTTCTTTCCCACCACTCTGTGGTGGGGGACGTTGGGTTTCTTAGGGACTACAGTTTGAAATAGTGGGGGATGCTGGGTTTCTTTGGGACTACAGTTTGAAATACTTTCTCTCCAAAATATGCATCTGCTTTCAAGTCATCTCACATTCTCTCAGGGATGTTGGGGTTTGTTTGTTTTTTCGAGATTTTTAATATTGGAACATTTTGGTGTCCAAAGGGATATCTAAAACGAAATAATTAAAGTGGAGTCTACCCTTCCAAGAGTTGGCAGTTATTTTCAATCGTTTATTACCCTGGAGTTGATTTTCTCTCAACATCTGGGTCAGCCACTAAATCCTGGAAATTGGTGAATAGACAACGTTTCCTAGATTCATCCTTTCATCCTTTTGGACAACTGAATTCTCAGTCCTAACCTGCTGGTGGGCTTTGGGGTGGCCTCCTCCCTCCAACCCATCACCCTAAGTGTCAGGAATCACTTAGCTCCAAAATTTGGATGTTGTGGCTACAAAGAACATTTTGGAAACTAGTCAACTTTTAACCTCTGCTTTGTTTTGTAATTTATCTCTCTTCTTACCTAAGTGGCTGCTTATATTTATTCCCTGTCAAGCCTGCTGTTTTTCTTTGTCAGTGGTCTCCCATAGGGCTTTTTAATATGTTTCTTTTGTTTTTGCCCATAAGATCTTATTGACTTTTAGTCAGTTGTCCAAAATCTCCGGAGCTTCCTTCGTGGCTCAGACAGTAAAGAATTTGCCTGCAATGCAGGAGACCCAGGTTCTATCCCTGGGTCTGGAAGATCCCCTGGAGAAGGGAATGATTACCCACTCTAGTATTCTTGTCTGGAGACTTCCTAATAACCCATGAAGAGTAACAAAGGCATTTTATACCATGAGATAAGAAATATATATTTCATATATTTTACCTTTTTTACTCTGATAGAATTAAACAACAACAACAACAACTCAGGGAGAAAAGCTACATTTGTAAGCTCCAATAAAGTTCAAACCTTAAATTTTCCTCTACCAAAGCTGTGCAGAACACAAAGAAGGTTTTTGTTGTGTTCAGACCATTGGTTACTAAATGTTTCAGGTTTAGAAATCAAATCAAAATTTCAAAAAGCCTGTGGCTGAGATCAGCAATCAGAATGCCACAAGGCACTAGGATTTTCTCTGTCCAAATAAGTCTCCTCGATCTTTCAGATTAAGTCTCTCTGAATGCAGTGTATTTTGAAAAGAAATTTTACCACTTAAAAAAAAATAATTCTGTAGGGCTTGAATTAAAAAAAAAAAAGAAGACAGAAAGACCTGCTCGGAACACATGGCCCCCATTTCCAGCTCTGAGTTAAAATGGGGCTGCTCTGCTTCCACACTCCGTAGAATCTGCCTCTTGGTGACAAAGATCAAAGTGGTTACCTTAAAGTTCTCCTCTGTCAGACCTTCCTCAGTTTTGGCATCTCTAATCATTGCGGCCACGTATCGCTTTACCAGGTTCCGCATAACTTCCTGAGGCATTAGAAAATGAGAGAATTGCTCTTCAGTGCATAAATATGATCTCTCTAGAGTCAGTTCAAAAGAGAGGATTGTGCTTTATTTTAGTGTAAGTTTCAAGATATAAAAATAACTTACTTGATATTGGTGATGTCTTCTCAGATTATCAGCAGCTCGCCTCTGAAAAAGAAGGGGACAGTTACCTTTCAGTGACAGTCATATTTTACCATTCTGTAAAGTAACTCCTTGTTCTTTTAATCAAGAATATCATTTCCCTCATTTCTGCAAAGTGGGCATTTTACTGGACAAGGGACAACAGCTAGAGAGACAGCCTTACTCGAATCAAAAGAATGAATGAACCAAAATAGCAAAGTGCAAGGTTATAATTCCAGTGGCACTTAATATATAGAATAATTAAACAATGATGGCAAGATTGTTCTTGTAACATAAGATTATGGAGAATTAGGTCATCATAGTTGGTGTGTACTCCAAATCATTTGAAAAGATGCTAAGAGACACAGATGGGAGGTATCAAACATAAATTAAATGTCAAATAATTAAAATTTGATAGACTGAAAAGGTAGTGTTATAACAATCTGAAGGTCTTCATAAATATCAACATAGTCACATTAAGAATTTAGCCATGATATACAACGTGTAATCAGAAACACTGTTAGACCATGAACTCCCCAACACTTAATTTCAAGCAGATATACATTAAGAGGTAATTGCTGTTTGAATTAGATGGTTGAATTTACCAAAATAAAAGATTCTGCTCAAAGATAGGGTTCATTAATTTTTTTAAATAAATGTAAGTCCCAGCTATCATTCTGAAGGAATCAGAATGTTTTGGGAGCAGAGCTTGGGTTAGCACGGAACAATGATTATGGAGTACAAAACAGAGGAAGAAAGATGTTTAATGACTAAAAAAGTCTATTGTAAATTGAGTTAAATAATAAATGATAAAGTATATATTTGCAGGTTTCACTAGTATTCTAAAGATACTAGAAAAAAACTAATACAATCCTAATTTTATGCGTGTCAAATATCAGCACTGATTCTTAAGGAAGAAAATTAGCCAAAGTAATCTAAAACAAGTATACTTCTGCTACAAAGAAATGAATTTGATAAACTGTGAGAAAGCAAATAAGTCTTTTGATCTTGTTCCCTAGTAAATACTTAATCAGAGGCTGATAAAATGGAAATTTGAGAAAAGTTAGGCATACATCACTGTGAAATGATACTAGAAAAAAAATTAGACAATTTAAAAGAAACTCTTTTTCTCTCTTTAAGGCAAATAGGGGAAGTTGGCATTTTCATTGGCCATTAGAATGGATCTGTGTTTCATGTCTATTAGTGACTTTCAGAAACAGATGAGACAATGCTTCACTTTGTAAAGGCCACTAATGATTGGAAAACCATTCAATTTTACATGACTCTTAGGAAACAGATTTTCAAATGATTATGGTATTAATTATAGGACTGGGAAATTTGAAACTTCATACAAAATTAGAACATCTTCAAAAAAAAAAGATTGTGGGAACTTTATGAATGGGCCACAAGATGGGGGTATGTGACTCCTGTTGAGACACATATCAGCTGAAATCTGAGGAAAAAAGCACTTCTGGGAGGAAACATGCCTTTCAGATCTCCTTGACTTTAAGTGAACACAAATACTTTGAGTGTGAATGCAGCTGTACACTAACTTTTTTAGCACTCTCATTGTAAACATTGTACAGGAGATCATATTTTATGATTTAAGTAAATAGAAAGTCCGAATTTAATACAGAATTTAGTAGACTCAATTTTTACTATCTTGGGGCTCTATAACATTTTGCTAGTTTAGTCTTTAAAGGCAATTAAAATAGTCAGAAAGCAGTTTGAAGTTATGATTTAACTTTAAATTTTCTCAAAGTAAAACTAAAACTGATGACAGAATCAGGAAATTCTGAGTAATAAGTGAAAACTATCATGATGCATGGGCTTCCCTGGTGGCTCAGATGGTAAAGAATCTGCCCGCAATGCAAGAGACCTGGGTTCGATCCCTGGGTTGGGAAGATCCCGTGGAGAAGGGAAAGGCTACCCACTGCAGTATTCTGGCCTGGAGGATTTCATGGATAGAGGAGCCTGGTAGGCAACAGTCCATGGGGTCGAAAAGAGTCAAACACCATTGGGTAACTTTCACTTTTCACTTTATTTAGTATTAAAAAGAGCACAAACTGTCTTCCCTTTTGTAGGAACTTACTCATATATGAAATTTGAAATTTTAATACAAATACAAATATGAAATTTGAAATGTTAATACAAGTACAAATATTTTTTCCAGAAAAATAAAGCTGGAATTATCATTTAAACACCAGCTTTATTTTTCTAGAAAAAAATATTTTTTGAATTTTAAGCAAAATAGTTTGAAAGAACATAAAAAAAGAAAGAACAGAAAGAAAGAACATAAAAAATTTTACTGTGATAACTATCAGGAGTTATTCAACATCATAGCCCAAGTTTACAGTTAACTGTTTTTGCCAATCAATCTGTTTCCACACCTAGATGGTCATACTATAAAACATTCTTTAGTCTTGTGAGATTATATCAGCCAATTGAACTTCAGTAACCTAGGAAGATAGGAATGGATGCAGTTAACCATCTTCTGAACACTGAAAACAAAATGAATGCAACGAATTCACCAATACTTATTGACCATTACTATTATGGGGTTAGGAGTTCCAAATATCTTATTTTCAAAGACACAAAGACTTCAACCATAATGTAGGCATTCCTTGCCACAAATGTAACGATAATTTTTGGAAACTGGTGACACCATTGAATGTTTATAAAATAGAGCTGCCACCAATAATACCATTGTTGCAACCTCTTTGTTGGGTAAAGTTCAGCTGAACTTCAAAAGGATTGACTCTATTATCACTGGAAGTGACGAAGAATAGAAGGGACCAATTTGCGTTTATAAAAGCAGTATAACAAAGGACATTTCATTTAAAAAGTACCTAAGTGCGTAAGAGGCACTGAATTTCTTTCAAGTTAGTCATGTTAAACTTTGATAAAGTGATTTGCAATGACTAATGGTTCTCTATTTTTTATAAAAGAAAACTAATGAACTAGGTAGAATGACAGCATGGTAGACATGTTAGGAATAAAGAAATTTTCTGTGAATGAGTTCATGTTTACCATGTTACTGAGAAATTTCAGTGGTAAAGAATCTGCCTGCAATGCAGGAGGCTGGGGAGACATGGCTTCCATCCCTGGGTCGGGAAGATCCCCTGGAGAAGGAAATGGGAACCTGCTCCAGTATTCTTGCTTGGGAAATCTCATGGACAGAGGAGCTTGGTGGGCTACAGTCCGTAGAGTCGCAAAAGAGTCGGACACAACTAAAACAACAATGAAAAATCTGTGGAGTTGCATTTGGCAGCTTTTTCTAAAATAAGTTGATTTGCTGTTACATTGAAGATAAGAAAAGTGGACCATATGATCGATCAGGAACCTTCCTTCCTTTCTGGATGTCTAGGGAAAATATTTTGGAGGGAGATGTGCACTTTAAGATGGGAGTTTTCTTGGTGAATTCTACCCAAAGTCTGGCAAGGTGTAGAGAATGTTCCTTGGCAGGATGGCTTTCTATGCAAGTGCCCAGGACACGCCAGCTGCCACCTTGGCAGACCTCTTCCTTTGCAAGTTCCTCCTGATTTGTTAGGACAAGGCAATGGCAGTATTTGGATCACAGAGGTAACGATAAAGCAAAGGACCAGCTAGTGAGAAAACACGTTTGCTGCCCAGAGAGAACTCCGATTTCAACACAAGTGTCAGGTTGCTTTACAGCAAGCAGAATTTTGCAGCTCTGAAAGAAAGGGCTCGAGGGAATTCGTGGTGACATTTTCTCACTCTTTATCTCTCCTCCTCTCTGGGTCCACGCAGTGGAATGTCAGGCTCGCTTCACCAAGCTCTGTTCCCTACAGTCCATTGTCAGCGCTGTTTTCTCTCGTTCCCACTCCGGTTTGGCTCTATCACTGATTTTAAGCCCATGAATTATGACTTTTATTCTCTGTTTTGCTCAGTGAATCCCCAAAGAGGGGCAACTGTCTGTACTCTTATTTAAAAAAAAACAACAACAACTACAAGTGAAAAAGCAAGGGATCACTGCAGGCTATGATCTCTCTATAGAGACAGCAGCGTGGTTCATTTACTGATGGGTCTATATATTGTTCTCCATAAACACACTTTCTAAGCATATAAAAACAAATGATAAAAAGTGCTGAAGGTTGCCTTGTCACAGCAAGTATTCAGGATCTCACTCTTGAAATACTGAGAAGAAATTCAGTCCTCTAGATTCCCACTTGGGAAAGAACATTTAATTAAAATGTCCTGTCGGCAAATCTCACCACAGTAAATTAGGAATTGACAGGTACCCATGGGTGAACACGGTCATATCTGTAAGATTTGTTGGCAGGCATACAGCAAGTCATGAAGATTAAGGGAAAATATATATTAATGATTCTTATTAAAAAAAAATATGAGTTCAGAAAGGCAAGTGCTATTAGCCTTTTTCCTTTAGTAATTATAGTTGTATTAATGTAGTCACTTCTCCGGATTCCCATGCAGTGACTTAACTGCATATATTTCTGTGGCAACTGGTCAGGCATGAGTAAACCATCTGCAGTCCCAGAGCTGAGTGCTGCTAAGTGACCCTAACAGAGATGGTGTTTCACGTTCTCCTCACTACCTGCTCCAGAGAAAATGAGAAAGTGGAAAACACAGAACTAAAGAGGTTAAGATCATTTTTTAATGATTTGGTTAAAAGACCTAGTATTTTTTTGGTTCAATACATTGCCCATTAACTTAAGCATTCCATTTGGAAACCTGGTCTATAGCATGAAAAATGTTTCATATTAATTAAACCCTGGAGAAGTCTTATTGCTCTAATATCTTTTTGCTTGAATTAAGTGATCTAGACCTCTTGGACAACCACTGCAAACAATGGCTTTTAGTTTAAAAAACTGAGCTAGATGCCAGTGCTTTTTTAAACAGGAATTTCTAATTAAAGTTACAAGCTGGAAGTGCTTGTTAAAATGGAAATTTCTGATGATTCTAGGACACACTAAAGGTTGAGAACCAGTGTTTGAACACCGAGAAGGGTATTTGCTGATAAAATGTGTTAAAATTTGACTAGTAAGAGAAAAACCTATACTATAAAGCCAGAAGCTATAAAATGTTGTTTAGTTTACGATTATACTTTCAGTAGGCTGCCTCCTTGGTGGGACTTTCATGATTTCCCAGAAACAAGGTATCTCTCCTTCCTGGGCTTGCTTCCCACAATTCAAGTGTTGCTCAATGAAACATTTCTGCTTCATTTCTGCTTTCTCCCATAAAGCATTCCAAATGAAAGGCTAATTTACCTGGAACTCCCAGTCACCCATAAAAGGAAGTCCAAAGATAAAAAAAAGTTAATGTGTTTTCAGGGCTAGTTGTAATATCAGCATTACCCAGAGGCCATAAATCGCAAGATAAGATCACCAATGATGGACTCCCAGACCGTGGCCAATCAGTAACCCTCACAGCATGCAGGGGCTTCATGCCTGAAGGGAGGGAGCAACAGGGTGACATTCAGATGGCTGCTGGTTACAAAAGTATGCAACTTACAAGTGGGACGGTTTAGAGAAAATGCCTCTGAGAATGTATAAACTCTACCACCTTATCAGCTTCAAAATTCTGCTTCAAAAATGTGAAGCAAGTTGAAATAAGAGCAAAAGATGGTGCAGCCTGTTAACCAAGGGCTTTGGGAGGGGGGAATCTAAAAGACAAACAAACAAAAAGACACCACAAAAAGTGGTGGGATTGGCAAAAGCTGTTGAGAGAAATCAAAAGATGGACATGCATGGAAGGTGTTGTGCAAGGTCATCAGAGTTCCCAGGAAAGCAAGAGAGGGTGATGGAAAGCTTATGGGACAGAGATACTAACACCCAATTTTTATCCCAGCTCTCTCACCTAAAACACTGCCCAAGGTAAAAGAACTCTTTTTTCTTAAAGGAAACAGTTGAGCTAATTGATTTCTAAGGTCCCTCTGAAATGTCAAGCATTTGACATTTCTCCTAAGCTGTGCCTTTGTTATACAAAGTGACTGCCAACAGTAACCTTCAAAGTCACCTTTTAGTTAATGGACGTGTCTATCTCCTCATCTTCATCTGTCTACACAATGGACTATCAGGTGGATTAACAAAACTGAAATGAATTCACAGCATTTCCTTTTGCAATTACTTTCTTATTTAGCTCTGTGCTGTGCTCAGTCGCTTCTGACTCTGTGACCCCATGGACTGTAGCCTGCCAGGCTCCTCTGTCCATGGGATTTTCTAGGCAAGAATACTGGAGTGGGTTGCCATTTCCTTCTCCAGGGGATCTTCCTGACCCAGGGATGGAACCCAAGTCTCCTGCACTGCAGGTGGACTCTTTACCATTAACTCTTCTATTAATATCATAACTTTATTAATTTCCTTTTTATTTATCTTATGCTTTTCTTTACAAATAATAGATATGATTTATTTCCATCATTGGGGCTTCCCTGGTGGCTCAGAGGATAAAGCATCTGCCTGCAGTGTGGGAGACCTGGGTCCGATCCCTGGGTTGGGAAGGTCCCCTGGAGAAGGAAATAGCAACCCACTCCAGTATTCTTGCCTGGAGAATCCCATGGACAGAGGAGCCTGGCGGGCTACAGTACATGGGGTCTCAAAGAGTTGGACACGACTGAGCGACTTCACTTTCCTTTAATACCTAAATGTATAAAACTCAACTAACAGTATGAAAACCAAGATATGTCCTTCTTATTCTGGAAGTGCAGTCTAGATGAAGAGTAAATGTAAAGCATTGAGTTTGATTAGGTTGGTGCTTGTCCAAAGCCTCAGCTTACAAGAGAAGAGGCAAGATTGAGAACAGGATGAGAATGGAGTAAAGAGAGACAACTCACAATATGGATGTAGTCTTGTCATAAATTCCCAAAGCACAGGATATCCATTACCAAAAGTCAGGAAACTTTACATGGCTAGGGAAAAAGGAATGATTCGAGGTCACAATTAATTGTGAATTACCTGGCTGTGCATCAGCTTGGATCAAAATATTCAAATTTAGAGATAGAGACAGAAATAGAAATGAGCTTTTCTGACCAGGAATGTATAGAGAACGTTCTTTAACTTATGCCATTTACCTTTTGAATCACTGCTTTCATAGGAAAGCCCAAGTCAATGTTAAGCTCCTCTTTGCATCTAAGAAATGATGGTGATGTAGTCCTAAAAATATGTCAACAGTGGGAGGATTCTGGGGGACGGGAGAGAGAGCTGGAAGTCAGATTCTTAGAGTGGTCCTCCATTATTTTGGTGGCTGCACAGATGGATCTCTTAAAATATTAGAGCAGGGCCCTGTGTTTTGTTGCAAGTTCCATGGCATCTTAAAACCCAAGATTCCTTCTGCTATAGTCTAAAGTTAAAATATTAAAGACAAATTTCTTTTGTGTATGGCTTTTATTTTGGGTCCCAGAAAGTCTTCAGTTGAAATACTCCTATGAGAGAAAGCATAATAAGAGAGTACTAATAATTAATATAGCATATTAAAAAGCAGAGACATTACTTTGCCAACAAAGGTCCGTCTAGTCAAGGCTATGGTTTTTCCAGTAGTCATGTATGGGTGTGAGAGTTGGACTGTGAAGAAAGCTGAGAGCCGAAAAATTGATGCTTTTGAAGTGTGGTGTTGGAGAAGACTCTTGACAGTCCCTTGGACTGCAAGGAGATTCAACCAGTCCATCCTAAAGGAGATCAGTCCTGGGTGTTCATTGGAAGGACTGATGCTGAAGCTGAAACTCCAATAATTTGGCCACCCCATGTGAAGAGTTGACTCATTGGAAAAGACCCTGATGTTGGGAGGGATGGGGGGCAGGAGGAGAAGGGGATGACAGAGGATGAGCTGGCTGGATGTCATCACCAACTCAATGGACATGAGTTTGGGTAAACTCTGGGAGTTGGTGATGGACAGGGAGGCCTGGTGTGCTGCGATTCATGGGGTCGCAAAGAGTCAGACATGATTGAGCGACTGAACTGAACTGAACTGAATAATTAATATATTTTCAGGGGTTGATTAAATCAATTTCTTACCAATTTTAAGAATAACATGAGAAAAAGGACAAGTATATTTTGACATGGAAGGGAGGAAGCCAGAGTTCGGCATCTCTGAAATCTTTTTCTGTTTTTCTCAGAGAAAACATGAATTACTTTCCATGCTGTTCTCATGGCATCTTGGCTATAACTACATGGTCATGTTAAATACATCATGTAACACATGTTATAGTAAGATATTCTCATATTGTGT
Source organism: Cervus canadensis (assembly GCF_019320065.1). Classification (NCBI taxonomy): domain Eukaryota; kingdom Metazoa; phylum Chordata; class Mammalia; order Artiodactyla; family Cervidae; genus Cervus; species Cervus canadensis. The sequence continues at coordinate 72,150,722 of NC_057394.1, read as the reverse complement.
CTCTCACATTAAAATTGATGCCCTTAAGAATGGAAACCATAGCTTCGTATACCTCTGCCCACCTCTAATTCCTAACTCATCTCCTGGTATATGGAAAACGTACAGTACTTGCTTGTTAAATCCAAATCATTATATTTATTTTACAACCATATTTTTCAATAAATTGAACTTATTTTTAAGAGAAAAATTAAACACTTGGAATAAAATAATTTTGCTCTCTCTAAAATCAGTGATAAAATCTATAAATTAGTATGAGGACTTCATCATAATCTGACTTCCATTTCCAAGATCAGACAGATGCCCAAATTGCAAGTTTATGGAGTGACGGTTTCCAGGAAAGACTATAACTGCCTCTCCTAACTACCTGCTTGCTTTACTTCCCTGCCTGTCAACTTCTCTTTAGAATTAGAACTGTTACTGAGATGACAGGACAATCGATGCCACTTTCAGGAGAGAAAGCCCCGTTCTATGCTGAGAACAATGCCTGGTGGGCAATGAAGTTCATTAGTAAGAACGATCACCAAGGAAGGGCATAACTAGCAGTCACAAACTGAGTTAAATAAAATTAAAAATGAGTTAATTCTTTAATTAAATAACTGACATCACTTGATAATTCTAACAGAAGGGCATATTAGAATACTGCCAAGGCAATTTCTCTGAGAAGGCCCAAGTGACTACTGAATGCTACGGTATCAATTTCTAAAACATCACTATGAGAACTTTAAAAATGAGGAAACTGAGTGAGAAAGAAATGAAGAATGACTTATGTCAGTGGTTTGGTTGGAAAGGTTTAAATCCACGCCTTTTCTGTTGGAGTTGTTTGAGCTCTTGCTTTCCAAAATGAAAGAAACGTCCTTAGGGAAGTACAATCTTCCAGTATAACAGGGGCACGGTTCTACATAGTCCTAATATTTTTTACAAACACAACTTCCTGGTATTGACTATAACTGGGGGTAGAAGCAAAATGTTGAGCAATTGAATAGATTCTGAAATCACTGTGCTTGAATATGGCACAGCATTTTTAAGTTATAATAGTTGTTCAGTCACTGAAATGAGAACTTTTTGTCAAGCATTCTGTGTCTGTGCAGGGGTGTCTGTTAGGCAGTGAGAATATGAGGTGATTAAAACAGACAATTCCCTTATAATCCAGAGAAACAACAATGAATCAGTCATGCTGAAAGTATCCCGAGGTTATAATTCTGAATAGAACTAGAAATTAATGGGCTAGTTTCCCAAACCTTGACTGTTGGGTCTAGGAGAAGCCTATGTACAAGATGGTTAATATTAAAATAACAGTGGCCACTCTCAGTGGAGGAAATGGGTTTGTTAAACCATAGTGAACCATATTTAATCAGGCATAGTTAATCTGAGACACAATGTTGTTATTTTTAGTCACTCAGTCATGTCCAACTCTTTGCGACCCCATGGACTATAGCCTGCGAGGCTCCCCTGTCCATGGGATTTCCCAGGCAAGAATACTGGAGTGAGTTGTCATTTCAGGGGATCTTCCCTGACCCAGGGATTGAATTTGTGTCCCCATGTCCCCTGTATTGCAGGCAGATTCTTTACTGCTGAGCCACCAGGGAAGCCCCTTAGACACAACAACTGTGCAATAGATGTTCACTGAATGCAACCAATGAGAACAAAAAGGGCTAAAATGCAAACATATTCAGTAAAGAATGCAAACATACTCAAGTGCACACACACACACAAAACAGTAATGCCAACAGCCTGTGGTCTTACCCCTATCGTTCCAAAACTTTCTGGCTTTCTTCTCATCTTTTTCTTGCACAGGTGTGTCCAAATCCATTTGATCAGGTACCAGAGAGACTTGGGGCTCGGGATGACATTGAAGGGGGTAGGAAGGGTACCTCCTTCTTCAAAATAACTCATCCAAAGCTTTGTTCTAGCAAATTTCCATTCTATATCCGCATGGTCCTGAACAGGAGAAAATGACAAGTGCTGACAGGTTTCTTAATAAGGTGAGATAAACCTCACAGAGAGCCTGTAGCCTGACTTTGGAGTGGCTCTTGGAATGTTAATTAAATTACCTAAAAAAACAAGGCTGACTCCCAGTGATAGTCATCTAAACACTTTAGACAATGGCTTAGCCTAAAAAGGAGTCACAACTCTCTTGTCACTTTTCATCCTTCCCTCTTCCAGGAAACAGACAGCTAAAATAATTCCATGTTAAAGAGCCTGGAGATAAATGACCTGAAGATGAATCTTCATTTCTCATGCTTGTAGGCTTACATTAGCTCAGTTTCATTAGATTCTAGCCTCAAGCAGGGCTTTATGTCTTCCCAAGGCCTTGACACCTTGCCTAGGTAGATGCCCACGGCTCATACTTCTGTTGTTTCCAGGAAAAGTCTTACTTGATATGTTTCCATTTGAATAAATCTTGTCCACCTTTAGGCAACAAGCATAAACTCAGCAGTTCCTCAAATGTACAACAGGCCTTTGACACAGTACTGAACCTTGACATAACCTTGACTAAACAGTACCAGATGAGAGTATGTCTAGTGACCACCCACAAGCCTGAGGCATTCCCCCTGATTGTTTATTAATGATTCCACTTTGTTAATTGCCTGGAAAAACTTAGGAACATTTGTGGCAATTAGATATGGGGCAGCCAGTCTCCTCTTAAATTAGCCACAAATCTTATTTAAGCAGAAAATCTGGAAAGTAGGAGGTGGCAGAAACTGGGCATACATACAAATTCAAAATAGATCATCTTAACCCATTAATATTGGGTTGGCCAAAAAGCTTGCTAGGGTCTTCTCACATGATGCTGTGGAAGAATCTGAATGAACTTTTTGGCCAACCCAATATTATTTGCAAAACCCTCGAGTTTTAGAGTAGGAAAAATTAGACTATACTTCATTCTAATATTCCTAAATTGCTGTGTGCTGATGAGTGCCTACATTATTTGCATACATTTCTACTCTGAATAATGTGGATTTTAGTCTAGACACTGGACAGATCGTGCTTTCAATGGGCTTCACCATGTCTGGAAAATGCATGGTCTTCATTGTTGCTTAGCAGACGTCTGATTGGATGAATGGATAAATAGATCCACAGAAGCTGTAGCTTCCCTCCCTTTGTCTCTTCTCTCCCATTCCTATCTCCTTCCCTATCTTTCCAAACAAGCTTATAGATTCTACATTAATGAAGGGAAGTAGATACTGTTTGCTATAGTCATGGAGAATGGAACTGAGTAAAATTGGCTTCAGGTCATAAAAAGGCAGTCACATAGGTGAAATGTTGGCCTGTAACTAGCTTCTGCTCCTTCTCATTCCTAGGGAGTCACAAGTTAAGGATCATCCTGACCTCATTATGTTCTGTTACTGCGGTCACAAAGCAGACTCTTAGTTCAAGGCTTGGGATTCTGAAACGGTCTATAATGATATCAAACCAGCTAGTGATCAGAAAAACTGAAGGTGGAAATTTCCAGGTAGTGATGACTAAAGTCACCTCTGCTACTCATCTTCCCGTTGTTTTTGTTTAGTCACTAAGTTGTGTCCGACTGTCCTTGACCTCATGGACTACAGCCCTCCAGGCTCCTCTGTCCATTGGATTTCCCAGGCAAGAATACTGGAGTTGCCATATCCTTCTCCAGGGGGTCTTCCCAACCCAGGGTTCAAACCCACTTCTCCTGCATCTCCTCCATTGGCAGGCAGATTCTTTACTACTGCACCACCTGGGAAGCCCTGGGCCTAAGTATATTCAGTGGAAATAATTCAGCCTGGGAATCCGTAAATAAAAGTCATTTATTCTTAATGTCTTAGGCAGTTTTTCATCCGTGACAGGTGTCTTGCTTCCATAAAGAGGGTTTAATTAAAATTAGGAGTGCTGTTTCTCAAAATAACAATAATGACATCCCAGAGAATTAGCAATGGATTCAAAGATGCAATATAATTGTGGTTATTTATGGAGTAAATGGGCAACCTATAATTATTCTTATGTTATTTGCCTAATGTATACATATGAAAGTCTTAAGACATATATTCCAATACAGATTTGTTCTATCACTGTTTCTAATGGCCACAGACACAGATCACTAGTATGCAAGTTCAAAGGGATAAAGAACTTTGTCGTTCTTATTCATTGCAATATTTCTAGTTCCTAGGACCATAACTGGCAACAGAGTAAGAGCTTAATAAGATTTTATTGAATGAATGAATAAATAAGCTAAGCTGTTTGCATTCTAGAGTTTCAAATAAACACATATGGTATTGTATATTCTGCTGCAGCATTCAGTGTTACTCCTCAATGACTTTTTTCTGGGCTATAAGAAACAAAATCCTGTGCTTTTTCACTCAGACTCCTCTCTGGGCTAGCACTTGTACCTTACAAAGCTGGTATGAGTTTGCTTTTATGAAGATTGTAGATTAGATGGTCAGAGACAATGCAAAACCCAAAGGGCATTATAAAGAGATGAGCTGCCTGTTCATAGTCCATACCTCTCCTACTGCTTGCCGTAGCCAATGATTGCCTTGCAGGTTAGATGTAGTATAATCACATGTAATATGAAAACTTAAATTAGTATATGGCCAAGTATGGTAATAGTGCTTAGAAACATCACATTGACCATTAATAATTCTGATTTGTTTCATTCATAGCAGTTACAGATTGTATTACCAATTATAATAGGGTGGAGTATAGCTAACAACACATTCTAGGAGGGGAGTGATTCAACTTACAGCAATAAGCTGGTAAGAGTTATTCATCATCGCTATTAGCATGTTAAGCAGGACAACCAGAGAGATGACGTTGTATGTCCCAAACATGGTGGCGCCAACAAACTCTGTGAATTCGTGCTGCGCTTTGACATTGGTCACATACAAGTTGATGAGCCCAAATATTGACCAAAACAGGGACTGCAGTGTCTCAAATAACCTGGAATAAAGATAAAATGACACTAATAACTATACTAATAGAACCATTATACAGTAAGGTTGGATGATAGAACATGATTAGTATTAGGTTATATTTGATTAATTTAAAATAAACTTAAGGAAAAGAATGCAAGAATACTGTTTCCTTATACCGCGCAAATGTGTACTTAATTTTCCCTAGAGCTTAGAAAGCTATTTAGTTTCCTGGACTAGCGATGACAAATCAGACCTGTAGCCTGTTTCTGTATGGCCTTGAGTTAAGAATCATTTTTACTTTTTCAAATAGTCAGAAAAAAAAAGAAGAGTGATATTTCATGACATGTGAAAATTTTAAAAGAATTCACATTTCAATGTGCATAAATAAAGTTTTATTGAAGCACACCTATACCAACTCATTTATCCACTATCTACAGTTTCTTTTCTGTTACGATGGCAGAGGTGACTAATTGCAACAGAGAACAGATGGCCCACAAAGCCTAAAATATGTACTACCTGTCCTTTTCACAGCAAGTTTGCAAACCTCTGCCCTAAGGCACTGAGTGACAGTTAATAAATTATAGATCCTTAGGCTTAGTCTTTGAAAAATATAAGTACTTTAACCTGATTTTTCCTTTTTGATTATAAAAGGACTAAAATAGTGTTATCACTATGGATTTCCACATTTACAGTTAAAGTTGCACAGAGTAAATCCTGTAAGATGACAAGATGTCTCTGAATGCTCAGATACTGAAATTTTCTATGTTTTAATATTTTAGGGAGCATTTAAAAATTTTTTTTAAATTTACTCCAAAAACGCAAAAAGATGAAGAGGGTCTGAACTCAAATGGAGAATTGTTTCAGTAGGATCATTATAACACCTTAATATAATAAACGACAATAGAACTCTTAAGAGTCTTTGAGAAATGGTTAAAACAAGACTGTAGTTACACTGTGAAAACAAAAGCAAAAAGTATCTTACGCCTGGCATGATGACTAAGGAGGCAGGATTTCAGTGGTCAAGTGCTCCAAGGAGAGCAAATTCACGTGAGGACAGTGGGTTGAGGCGCAAAGATGAGTTTAAACTACCAGATGTCCTCTCTGTGAAAGTTTTATCTTAGAAATAGCAAGAGAATGAGGTAGTTGTTAAAAGGTGCTGAAATGACAGAAGTTATGATGTAGAACCAGGATCCCTGGAATTATGAGAAAGCCAAAGTTTTGAGACAGCACACACTACGAAACAGAATAGAGAATAAATAAGCCAGGTAATAAGTGAACCCTGAAGAGAGTAATGTGGAGTAGCTGAGTCATGTTAATATCGATTCTCAGAGTAAAAAATTCCAAGGTCCAGCTCTTGCTAAGGTCAGCCCTTGCTCAGAGAATCTAATGGATATAATCCTGTGCTGGATTCTTGTACCAAACTCCTATTACTTGAAGCAATCTATGGATTTCTCATCTGGATAACCAGGATAATCCCACTAAGGATGCCTTAACTGGTGTTCAGGATTTCTTTTCTGAATTTTTTTTTTGCATAAACCATTTCATATGTTTAATTGTATAATAAAATTTTAATTATAGGATAGGAAATGTAATGGTTCCTTATTGAATTATTTTGCTAGGGCTGTTTGACTCTCAGTGGGGCAAATTATCTTAAAGGTTTTAATGTGATCAACCTCAATCAGACCTTATCTTGTCAACTGGGATGTACATTGTAAAGTGTTCACTATATATAATTTGTTTTTAAATTTTTGAAAAAGTATCATTTACTATAATTCTATCCTATTTTTTAACTGCATATATAATTGTTTAATACAGTTGACACTTAAGATTTATTCAGAGATTTTGTGATTCATTTTTGTACCATTTCTTTTTTTAATTTATTTATTTTTAACTGGAGGATAATTGCTTTACAATATTGTGTTGGTTTCTGCCATACTCTTAAAGGACAATCAGATGTCAGAGTCTAACAATATCAGGGAAAGTTTAATACAATTCATTGGCCTCAGACAAAGGCCACTAGAAGTTATTCTTTGAAAACTTTCAGAATTGACCCAAGGCCATGAGTTCTTTATTTTCAGTAGCTTTAAGGACAGTTTCTAAGATTAATGACAGTGTCATTGGCTTCAATGCAAAATAATTTTGTTCTTTCTTCCTAAATTGTGTACATTCTTACCGTGAATATACAGGTATAATTCAACTGGTTTTTCCCTGACCTCAATAGCAGTACAGAGAAAAGTTACATGAATGATATAACTAATTGTATAAAATGTTGCCACATAAATCCCATAGCAGTTATTTTTCTAAATATTCAAATAAAAAAGGGATATAGAGTAAATGAATTGTAATGGTTGAACAATTCTCATTTTCTTCTACCTAAATAAGAACTATTCATCATTAGGATATTAGCAGACTCTTTGGCAAAACATTTATTTACATATTTAATTAAAATTTGAGAACAAGAAAATTCAAAATAAGATGACATTTTATGGTTAATTCTGAATTTCATTCTTATTTTTATTTACATTTTTTTCAGTCAAATGAATCATAAGTAAGATTTGCAGAATAGTTCCACTTAACCAAAATATATGTACTTCTAGATGAATCAAGACCCTGGTATCAGGACACAGGTATTAGTTAATTCTTCTTGTATTGCATGGATTAAAAAAATCAATCTAAGTTAATATTTCAAAACCATTGTTTCTAAAACTGCTTTCATAATTATTGATAGCAACATTGCCCATAAACTGATGAGCCATTAGCTACATCACATTTCAGACTGCCATTATGGGACAATATTTTCCTACTTCTATGGAAAGATAAGCACAGAAAGCTTTCCAGGATAATGCCACACTTAATCAAAGCACAGTTAGCATGACACCTTGGTTAAAGACTAAAATCTGGCAACTTCTATAGCATTGCCATCTTAAAGGTAATATTTGGTCTCTTGCTTCTTGAGGCTATTTCTCAATTCCTAAAACAAGCTTGCTCCCTAGCTAAATACTTGTAACAAGATAAAGAGAACAAGTGGGGGAAAAAGAAAAAGTCATGTATTCCACAGCTGAATTTTCCTCTCTTCTTTGAGATGAAACCAATGAGGAAATATAAATTAATACAAGACATCTGACTTGTTTATTTCCTAGTTTATAAGAAATACAGTATATTAAAACAAAGTATGACCTCAGTTGGCCAGTTCCAATTATCAGGAATGCAGCTCCAATCAACATAAATGGCTTTTTTCTTAACGAGAAAATATCTGTCATGAAATCCATGCCTCTGTATTCATAAGAGAGCCTCTTACTCAGAGACTATTGATTTAAAATTGTATCCAGAATACTTGCAGTGACTAAACATTTGGTGTCTTTTAGCAACATGTAGTTCTGCCCACGTCAGAGAGAAAACAACCTGGAACCATTAAAGGAGTAGAAGAAGGGCCCCTGTGCCGGTGGGCAAATGCGTGGAGAGACACAGAAGGCAGATCACAGTCTGTTCCCACTGGGAGCTCATGGTCAGGAGGGGATCAGAAAGGCATCCTGGAAAAGGTCCATCTGAGATGGGTTTTGGAATCCAGAATAAAACTTCACCAAGTGAGAGGGCAGAACAAGAGCATTCTGAGATGAGAGAATAGTATGATCTTTTTAGGGACAGCTTAACCCATTAGAAAATGTTGAAGAGTAACGTGTTATTGGGGAATGGAGAAAAGATGAAGCTAAAAAAGGAAGCCAGGGGCAGATCACTGAGGACTCGGTATGTCAAGCTAAGAAATCTGACTGTATCCAATAAGGAACAAGAAAGTATTGAGATATTTTAAATACAGGAGTGTCAAGACTTTGGTTTAGAAAGATCATGCAGGCAATGGGACAGAGACATATCAAGGAAGGTAGGGACCAGGGGCCAGGGAACTTGGATTTAGGCAGAGGGAGTGAGCAAGGGAAGAGGGCCTGAGATGATAAAGAGCAGGAGTAGACATTTGCAGATTGTACGTGGAGCGGGTGCAGGGACGGAGGGATCTAGTTTTTGATTTAAGTATCTGGATGGTTTGTGGTAGTATTGACTAAGAAAAGGAGTTGAGGAAGAGGAAGAGAAATGTTTTGAGAGACTCTCATGAGTTTTCTTTGATTGGGTTTCAGTGTTTAGGACATTTGCATGAAGAGCTGTTCAAAAGACAGTTGGACTTACAGATCTTAGGGAGAAAGGTCTGGGCTAGCGGTATGAACTAAGTACAGAAGTTGTCTCTTAGACACATAAGGCCAAATCTATCAGATGAGTTTTTGCAGAGATACTGAACAGGGTCGAAGGATAGTTAGTAAGGCAGATTAATATTGAAAAGCAATCATTGTGGGAATTCCCTGGTGGTCCAGTGGTTAAGAATCCACCTTACAATGTAGGGGACTTGGGTTCAATCTCTGTTGGGAAACTATGATCACACATGCCATGAAGCATGGCCAAAAAAAAAAAAAAGAAATCATACTAGTTACTCTTTGTAACTTTGAACAAAAATAATTTGTTGCTTGCAGATTTACCATCTGCTGTCTGGGGAAAAATTCAGGCAGAACACCTGATTTACTGGTGTCGAATGATTTGGACCTATAATATTTGACTGATATGCACTTATTGGTTGCTTTTTATGGTAATAGAGAAAAATCATTAGTCAGTATATGCTAAAATAATACATAAGCCAGGTTACTTAACATGTTTGATTTTAGAATAAAATTTATATTAAATATTTTGCATCAGATTCTCTAGCCATATTCTTTCTAGACACATATTTAAATTAGCTCACAATATATAAACATTTGGGGCTTCCCACGTGGCAGAGTGGTAAAGCATCTGTCGATGCAGGACATGCAGGAGACGCAAGTTTGATCCTTGGGTCGGGAAGATCCCCTGGAGAAGGAAATGGCAACCCACTCCAGTATTCTTGCCTGGAAAATTCCATGGACAGAGGAGCCTGGTGGGCTACAGTCCATGGGGTCACAGAGTTGGACACAACTGAACGACTGAACACACGCACACACAACACACGTTAGCATTTACCACAAAACCAGTCACAGGGCAAGCAGATTTCTGAGAATCTCATGGATCATAAATTAGGATGGGGTTAGGTAGAACCCTTGTTAACTGCAGATGAATAAGATGTCTGAAAATGGGTTGGGTCTTGGAACCACAGATGTTCCCTGAATTAAAGCAGACCTGAGGAGGAAACTCAGTTCTAGGGGCTGTGTGGAAGTTTTTATGGAAGACAAAGCATGGAGTCAGAAGGATATGGCTGCAAATATCAACAGGGTGGTCTGAGCAAGCAGTCTGTGTTGGAGCACACAGTACGGAGTAACTAGGGAGCTGTGAAAGATGGCGCATGGAAAAGGGGTCTCTATTTCCATCAGAAGTCCAGGAGGCCAATCAGCAGGCAGACAACATCCAGGAACTTTGTTACAGGCAGAATTTGAGTCTAAGAAGTGGGGAGGCTGGTGGGATCTATGACTGTGAATCCCTTATCCTTGTTGCCAGGGGCAGATTGCCAAGTCTAGGATCATAAGTGAGTGGAGAAAGACAAGTTCTGATATTAAATCTGAGACACAGTCCAAAGCCATTCATCACCAGGATGTTGCTGCAAGGGGTTTCAATGAATCGCTGCTGAACTGGTGAGAAGAGGAAGATGACAAAGCTGGCCAAATTGGTCGGACTGGAGAAATTGCTTAAGCTCAGGAGAATAAAGAGGCTGGGGCAAGTGATGAAGTGACAAGGTGGATCTGGGATGAATTTTTGTTTTCTTTATGATTCGTGGTTTGTATCAGATCTATCTCTGAATGGATCTGAGGCAGCTAAGACTGCAATGAAAACTTATGTGCAAATAATCAGATGTTGATGGATTAAAGTGGGGTTTTAAATACTGGGATCAAAGATAAAACAAATACAAAACTGAGCCAAAAAGACTATCTCAACCAGAAGTAATTTAGTTTATAGGATGTTACTGATTTCCTCCCACTGGAGAAATTACTGCACTCTTTTAGATTACATAAAATTCTAGAATGGCCAATGAACGGCCATCTGACTTTCCAAGGCATCTACCAAATGACCATGTGTTCACTTGGTTACTGTGGAGAGGAAGATCACCTAACTTCCGAATTCATCTGCTAATTCACTGTTTATCACAGCGGGAAGAAAGTAGACACAGGCACGTATTATTAGGACTATGTGAGCCTGAAACACTATGGCCATGAACGTGTGCTGTCAGCAAGCCTGATTGTGAGAATTACAGGAGCTTGACACCAGACAAGACCAGATGTTCATCAGCTGTAAGGGCACAGAGAGTTTTATGCGCATCAGAATCATGGCCTGGGTTAGCCCGAGGTCTCTAGTTTGAATTATTTCCCCATGTTTAGACTTTGGGTAAGGGAACCTGAGAATAACAGAGACACGTGAAGGGACTTTAGTATCTGGAAAACACCTAAGCAAAATTGAAAAGCATTTGGATTTTCTTCCATGATTGGTTTTCCATAAATTCTATCTGTTAATGTGCTTGTAAGCTGTCACTAGATACAGGTTCCTTTCTACTCCACATTTTATATTTTTAAAATATATTTCTCCATTTATTTGAAGTGGACACTCACTTGTGTCTAACTCTTTGTGACCTCATGGACTATACAGTCCATGGAATTCTCCAGGCCAGAATACTGGAGTAGGTAGTCTTTCCCTTCTCCAGGGGATCTTCCCAACCCGGGGATCAAACCCAGGTCTCCCACATTGCAGGCAGATTCTTTACCAGCTGAGCCACAAGGGAAGCCCAAAAATACTAGAGTGGGTAGCCTATCCATTCTCCAGGGGATCTTCCCAACCCAGGAATCAAAACCCGGGTCTCCTACATTGCAGGTGGATTATTTACCAACTGAGGTATTAGGGAAGCCCCTTCATTTATTTAGGTCTTCTCTAATTTCTCTCCGCAATGTTTTTGTTGTTGCTGTTGTTGGTTTTTTTTTTTTTGGTGGTGCCACATGACATGTGATATTTTAGTTCCCTGTCCAGGGATGGAAGCCGTGGCCCCTGCTGTGGAAGCATGGAGCCCTAACCACTGAACCACCAGGGAATTTCACTGTTCCACCTTTTAAAACAATATACGTAGCTATCTTTTATATAAGTTTATTTAAAAGAAAAGACCATTTTAATAAAACTTAGATGTACTAGATATCTCTGTTTTCCCCACTGAGCACAGTTTTTCTTTGCAACCACTTGTCATGGTTCAATTTCAAAATGTAATACCCTTTAAATTCTACCGACATTTCCAAGAGAAAAGTCCATGAGACTTACGTTGAAAAGGCGTTATTCTGCTTTTCACATCGTATGCCTTTGCAGCTTAACCCTTTTGTTTCTTCATAATAGAAGTACAACTGATTTAGGCCATTGGCAAATGCTAGCAGCACAAGGCAGTAGATGAACAGAAACTTCAAGATGTCCAGGAGCATTCTTCCCAGAGATATTTGCAGAGGCCCCAGGTGAGAATTTGCAGTGAACAGTGAGATCAGACGCAGGGAACTGAATATATTTGCAATAGCAAACAAAGCTTCAGCCACCAGCGTGGGGTGCCACATGTCCCAAGATTCACGTGGATTAAGAGCACTGTACTGGAGAAAAGAGAGAAACAAGGAGAAAATAAAATATGGAACAAACACATACATACAAATCTGTCAAGCCCAGGCCAGGATGATTTTTTTCAGGTAGTTTCAGCACCACGACTTATTGGCAGGAAGCCGATGTATTCCATGAAGGTGGCAGCACTTCTAATCTACACAAAAATAAGAAATTTACTAAAGGAACTTATAAGGGATGAGCTTTAATCAAAGCGACCTTCCTAGTCTGTCCTTGTCATTTGTAGTCTTTGCTAATCTGTGAATTACATCTGTCCTTGATCTTTGCAATAGAACCATTAAAAAAAGAAAAGGAAAGTGTTATATAGGAAAAAAAAAAAACAACAGTCTGATTTTATATTGGGAAAAATAGAGATATCATAATAAAAAAGAAAACTACATTATAAAGGAAAACTGCTATAAACTATTTTGATATCAGGCTATAGAAAGAGCACATTGAAATTTATCCCTTGTAATCTTAAAGTAGATTTGTATCCTTATCAAGAAAAGATCAAACACATGTTGAAATGCTACATTATGAACATCTATTATTACACCTGTATAAGAACTGAACAATAAGTTACATTCTCTCTTTCATATATATCACTAAAAATGTCTAGACAACTGCATGTTTTCCCTAATGATCATGTAGGAAAAAAAAATTACTTCTCTATGAGTACCATCAGAATATTTCTATTCTTTTTATATTGCATTTTATACCAAAGACCTTTACAAATGTTAATTAATTCTCTTGAAAGTAATAGATAGTATTTTTTAAAATCCCCTTGGGGAGAAAATACATCAGAAGTTCTTGATTTTGTTCAACACTCAGACGCCTGCTTGAGTGACAATTTAAAACAATCAAGTTTGAACTAGAAGGAAATTATTTTCTATTTTTAAATCCTGATAACTCTTCTTAAGGATTCCCACGCATGGCTTCAGCATAAAATAGCTAAGGACTGAAGATATAAGAAAAAAAAAATTAAGATTCTTGATTCATTGTAATGAGTATTAGAGTAACAGTTTGCAGTATCAAACCTCACCTAATTCTTTCCAGTTCCTTTCCGCTACCCCGTATTTTATGCCACTTTTTCCTTCAAAGTCTAAGATAACATTCACCTTCCTTCTCTCATTCTCTTGAAAGACACACATATTTTATTTTTTTCCCAATTATTTTTACTAGTTGGAGGCTAATTACAATATTGTAGTGGTTTTGCCATACATTGACATGAATCAGCCATGGGTTTACATGTGTTCCCCATCCTGAACCCCCCTCCCACCTCCCACCCCATCCCATCCCTGTGAGTCATCCCAGTGCACCAGCCCTGAGCACTTGTCTCATGCATCCAACCTGGACTGGTGATCTGTTTCACACTTGATAATATACATGTTTCAATGCTGTTCTCTCAGATCATCCCACCCTCGCCTTCTCCCATAGAGTCCACAAGTCTGTTCTATACATCTGTGTCTCTTTTTCTGTCTTGCATATAGGGTTATCATTACCATCTTTCTAAATTCCATATATATGTGTTAGTATACTATATTGGTGTTTATCTTTCTGGCTTACTTCACTCTGTATAATGGGCTCCAGTTTCATCCATCTCATTAGAACTGATTCAAATGTATTCTTTTTAATGGCTGAGTAATATTCCATTGTGTATATGTACCACAGCTTTCTTATCCATTCATCTGCTGATGGGCATTTAGGTTGCTTCCATGTCCTGGCTATTATAAACACTGCTGCGATGAACATTGGGGTACACGGAAAGACACACATATTTTAGTAGAGAATATCTACCGTTCTGTTGATGGCTAATCATCTCTCTCTCTTTTAACTTATATGGCTGAGGACCATACCTCAAAATGTACAAAATACTAAACAATAAGCATTCTTAAAGATGTAACTGTTTTCTTGGAATTTCTCACCACATTTAACACAATGCTCTGCAGGTCGTAGGTGCTCAAGAGACATTTTATCCCATCAAGTATTCATGCATGGAAAAATGAGGATGAAAGGAAAAGATAATTATAATAAAAATGCTCTGAGAGATGAACACAAACTGCAATGGGAAAAGAGAAAAGAAAGTGATACATTCTATCTGGTTCTAATGAGACTGGCAATGAATAGAGATTATTTGTTGTTCAAACTTGAAGGATCCTTTGATGTTACTGAATCTAGTGGAGATGCCATTCCTTGTTCTAGGCATCACAGCCTGTTTGAGCCAGTAGGATGTAAAATCCATCATCACATGGTCACTGACTCCAGCTCTACTATTGACTTAATGTACTTTAGAATCCTTCTTAGCAAATTCTCTCAGCTGGGCCTTGCAAAATCATAAGAGGATGGTTTCCATTTTGCAAATGAGATGCTAGCTTCTGCCCCTGTATAATTATCCAAGACTGTTTCAGGGTCCAGCACTCTGGATAAATGATGAGAAACAATGCTATGTGAATATGTCCACATTTATACCTGGTTGGGGTGTCCTGAGAAAAACATTGCTGGTATTTGGGTTAAAGAAGGGCTTCCCTGGTGGCTAAGAAGGTAAAGAATTCTCCTGCAATGTGGGAGACCTGGGTTCAATCCCTGAGTTGGGAAGATTCCCCTGGAGGAGGGCGTGGCAACCCACTCCAGTATTCTTGTCTGGAGAATCCTCCATGGACAGAGGAGCCTGACGGTCTACAATCCATGGGGTTGCAAAGAGTTGGACACGACTCAACGACTAAGCACAGGGTTAAAGGATGTTTGAATGAAGACTTGGCAATTAAAGAGGGAACTCCTGAGAGACTGAGAAGTATCTCCCCTGGAACCATCTGCTTACAGTCTAAGGGTAATAATCCAGAGGGACCTTTGCCTCCCCAGAGAGAACTTGTTCACTTTAGGTTAAGGTCTTTCTCTTTCCATCTCCAGGGGGGAATATGGGCAGCAGGCCCAGCTTACTCCATAAGCTCTGAGATGCATTATTTCCCAATTGCTGTTCTGTGATACAAACTCATGTTTGTGGAGGACACATCTGGCTTCTCTTCTGTTGCCCTGTGTGAGCCTGGAGCACGGGGGACCAATGTGAAGGCTATTTTGTAAGTAAAGAATTTATCTGTTTTCTGACCCAGAAACCTTGTTTCCTGTTAGCAATAAACCAAGATATAAAACTTTAGGAATTCTCTCTTGATTCCATTGTTTAAACTTTACTCTTTAATTTTTCTTCTGCCATTCACATTTATGTACATTTCAGTCAGGTTTTAAAGAAGGGCATTATTTTATGAAGCAATTTAAAAATTGCTTTCAAACCAAGCTATTCTGTGACTCTGTACAGAAAAGTGGTAATTTTGCAGTGATTAAACATATTTTCCACACCTACTATTAGGAATGAAAAGATTATCTTGAATTTTAAAGTTTCATTTGGCTTTATTTTCTAAAAATTATTCACAAGATCTATACTCATGTTTCATCTTTGTATGTTTGCCTCCAGCCAGAGTGATGATGCTTGTCAATCTCCTTAGCAGGCTCTGCTTCTTCAGTTGCACCTTAAATATCGAGTTCACTTCTCAGACCCCTTTTCTTCTTATTCTTTCTACTCTCCCTGGATATTTTCTGTGATTTCAGTTGTCACTTATATGCTAAAACTCCCAATTCCTCAACTCCAGCCCAGAAGTTGCACTTACATTCATATTTTATATTCTCTTGCCTCTTGACATTTTCTCTTAAATATCTCATGGGTGTCTCAAACTCACAGGTCAGAATTGAAACTCATCCACTTTTCATCTTCAAACACCTTCACAATTCATGCTTTTTCATCTCAGTGGATGGCAGTAAATTACCTAAGGCAGCATTTGAGGTTGATCCTAGAGTCCTTCCTAGCAAACTCCCAGCCTTTGAAACCAAAATCTTATATATGTTCTTACTCCTCTACATTGGTATCCTCACTGTTAAAAAAGTTTCCTACAAAAGGAATTTTGTAGGAAATCTACTTCTGTAGGAAATCTATTCCCTACAGAAATGATTATAATAGCCTTCTAACTCTTGTCCCTGCCTTGAATCTTGTCCCTACAATCATTTATTTCCTCCAGATCATCTTTTAAAAGGACCAATCAGGCAATCTGGCTTAATGTTCTTGAATGACACCAATGTCCTCACGATGAAATTCCATTTCCCAACATGTCACACGAAGCCTCTGGAACCTGGGACTTAACTTCTTTTTGAGATTGACTTTCCATTTGTACCCAGTTAGGTGCTTACTGCTCTCTCTGGCTCAAACCTTCTATTCTGGCCATTGTCCAAACTACCCTCACATTCTCACCAAAATGCCTTTCTATGAATACTGGACCCATTATCTAGAAAATGGATTTAAATTCTAATTATTTTGATTCTTTGGCTATTAATCACTTATCAAATATGTGTTGAGTGCATGCTCTGTGTCAGGCAATATCTTCAGGGTGGTAGTCAAACAAGATATAACTCATGCCATGCAGGCTGACAATACAATGAAGAAGACAGACACTAAATAGGCAGTGCTTATCTTTCCTTTGAGAAGTTCTCTTGTACTACAGATGAGTGGACACTAGGATCCTGCTGACCAGAGCTGGTAATTCCATGTTAGAGAGAAATCAAGAGATATGTATACACCTATAGCTCTTTGAGGACCAGAAATCCCTGCTTTCCTTTTTCTCTCATGTATTTGCTTATAAATTATAAACCTACCATAGTTTGACTTTGCCTTAGCCTCCATTTCTATTTAGAGTCTTTGTAAGGAACTTGCTCTTATGCAGACCTAGAAAACAGAATATTTACCTTTGAGTTCGTTGTCAGATTTCCATGTCAAGAGCTTTGTCTAATGTGTTTTTGGTACTGGACATCTAATAGAGTGTTTTATATGTGACAGAAACTCAAAAAGAATTTTCGGGTGGAGAATCAGACATATTCTAAAGTATGACTGTTAGAAAAGATGGATCATTTGTAGAAATGTGAGCATCTTAATATAGCTGGGTTGCAGAGGCTTTGGGAATAGTGATAACTCTAAGAGAAAGCTGAAGCCAGATCATGAACACCTTAGCAGAAGTGTTAGGAGAGGAAGACGGATTGCATCATAATAGTGGGTCCTAAGTTCCTTGAATATAGGAAAAGTTCATCTTTATATTCTCTAGAGTCTGATGCATACTCATAAAAGTCAAGTACTCAAAATGAATAATAATTAAGTTGAGGCAAAGTGAAAACATTTGTCCTATAAAATTAAACAAAAAATAGATGCTGGTTTTAATGCTTAATTTATAAGGTGAAAACATTTCCCCTTCTACAAACTGGTTAGATAATTAAGAAGTGAAAGACAATAGGAAGGCATATGATTTTCTACTGTGATAGATAATACTATACAACTCAGATTTAAATATCTACAGCTCTTTGTCATAAAACTAAAGAATATTTAGAAAAGTTCATGATTTGGAGAATTCGCTACAGTTGTAACATTTGTGAAATAGAAACATTCGCCTTTTTTCTGGCTGATAAGAAGAGGGACCAATGAGGTATATACTATTTAGAAGAATGGTGCTATGAAAAATTCCAGCAAGATCATTGAAAGAAATGGTCTTATTCCTAATCATTTTGACTTCTGAGAATATTATTTACACAATGGATGAGGCATAGGATTGCAATCATTTCTGCCAAATGACAGAAGATAGACATAAGAGACAAATTATACATAGGAAAAGGGACTGGGTAATATTTAGGAGAAAACGATTCCTAATGAAGATAAACTAAAATTTTCCAAGTGCGCCCAGACATCAACAAGCTCTAGATTGACTTAACCTTTTATACATGGTGAGAACAAGAAATGATTGACAAACCTTCTCCTTCAAAAATTAAAAGCAAAATTTAAAAAGCTACAATCCCTGAGCTGTGAAATGCCAATGAATCAAGGCAATAAGGCAGAACCACAAAGCCTTGTGGGGAAGGAGGAGAATCCTAAAGTCACGTGAACTTCTGTGTTTTCTTTGTATAATCTAATGCTGCTTCATTTTAATAAAAATAAAAAACAACTGAGTGCTTATATTAAACTCTATTCTATGGCATTAAATGTGTTTATTAATGTGATCCTCACAAACATTGTCTGGAATTTGATTATTCCTGTCATCTTACAGAGAAGAATGTTGAGGCATAGGTTAACTTGTCCCAAATCACACTGGTAAGAAGTGGTACAGGCAGTAGCCATACCAAGTATGGATCAGAGCCCAGATCACAGCTTTGGCCAAAAGGACCCTTTTGTATGTTAAAAAAAAATCTCCAGGTGGATAAATTGCAAAAGGATGAACCAAATAAGAATGGCCCTTCTGCTAGACCTATTCTATGAGGTTGTTTCCCTACAGACCAGTTACAGAAGGGTCTCCCTCTTGAAGGACTGATAGTTCATTTGGTCTGGATCCATCACTTGATCCAGATGACCAAGGGTTAGATTTTTGCTACCGTTTATGCACCCGTATCAGAAGATAGAACCTGGGCAATTCCAACAGAGATACCAGTTATAACTCCTTGGTCATCTTGTCTGCACCATCAGAAGTGAACTATTTACTGGGGAGCAGCGTCAAGACCATCCTGGGATCCCACCTATGATCCCAGCCTTCATAATAACAAATCCCGTGTCTTGCGGATCTTACCTCCTATTTTTTTTTTCCAAAGCCAACCTTCTATTAACTTCTCCTGCATCCACTGCTCTACTTCAGGCAATCATCATCATTTGACTCATTCTGTTTCGGCCTCACTAATGGTTCCTCTTTGTTTTAGGATTCAAACTGTACAGCATGATCTGGAAAGTCCTTCCCATCCTTGCCCTGCCCCAGTTCCCTGGACCATCCCTCTGAATTAGTGACCTCCTTTATACACTCAGACTTATGCATGCTGTGTCTCTTCTCCCAGGGATATTTATGAATGTTTATGGACACAATACATGCCCACTGACTCTGTCCTCTAAATCATTTCAAGACACTGCCAGCCAAATTTAGTTCCTTCCATGATGCCACCAAGGTCCCTGTGGTAGACCTTATCACACTGTAAGGTCTTCATGTGCATTTCTCTTTCCTTTCTGTGAACTGCTTGAAGGCAGGGGCTTTATCGCCAGTGTCTTTGCTTTGTCAACAAATAGATGGAAAGCCAATTTCTTAATGTGACTCCATAAATTCTCATTGTTTGATTCACATAATGACTGTTTGCCTCATTTATGGTAGTCTATTTTTGTACAGAAATAATGCTTCTTTTCCTGAAATCATAAATTATGTTATTAAAAATTAGCATGAGAAAATGAATGATAGAACAAAAGATGATAAAGAAGGCTGAGTCGCCAAATCAGCATGACATCATAGCCTCCCAAAGTCAGTACTTTTTTGCTATTATCATCATTTAAAAGATAGTACAGTCGAGGCCCACATGAAATACCTTGCCCCAAATCAGACAGTTCACAAGTGGTAAAGGCAGTGTGAATTCAGACATGAAACTCTATTTCAACTAAAATAAAGCAAATGACAATAAAGACATTGCAAGAGGCAAGGCCAGTGGACTCAGAGTACATGAAGGAGGGGGAAACAGCAGCAGAAGAGAAAGGAGAGAACTAACCATGCACGGTTACCAGCACTTTAAATACATTAATCGACTCATGTTTTTCTCATATTAAAGGTATATGGCAGAAATTCCTTATTTATAAGTGAAGCACAGAGAAGTGAAAAAAGAGGTCCAAGTTCACATAACTAGTAAGTGATGGGAGAAAACTGAGCCCAGGAAACCCAGGTCTAAAGTGCAGCCATTTAAAAACTGTCCATGAAACTCAGGTTTGGGCACACAAATTAGTCATTCAGGAGGAACTTTTCATCATTTATGTTTATAATCCTAGCTGAACTCCTATGACCAAAGTGCATAAACAATCCATATATTTCCCAAAGAGTTCATCTGAGGTTATTTCTAGGTACTTTTCCATCTTTTTTTCCTTCTCTTTTCTTTCTTCTTCATCACTTGGGATGAGTTGATTTTTTTTTTCTTTTAGCCATATGAAGCATGCAGGATCTTAGTTTCCCTATCAGAGATTGAACCCATGCCCCCTGCATTGGAAGTGTGGAGTCTTAGTCACTGGACCACCAGGGTAGTCCCTAGTTGAATTTTTAACATAAAATTTCCCATGTTACAGTATAAGGAACAATATTTATATTTTAGTATGAAAACAGATATTCCAAAAAAAAAAAAAAGAAACCAGATATTCCACATCAAGAATTTACCTCATTTTATGAAAATTCAAAGCCAGTATCTGAAACCACTGAGGCCCCAAATACACAGGTGTTTATTAATTTATACAACTGCACATAGTATATACCAGAGTTCTTATATATAAACTATATATGTACTATAAGCGAATACCATATAGATGAGATCTATAAAATGTTTCTTAATATAAATATTATATGAGAGAGGTTCCTTTTGGCATCAAACCCATATTTTTTTGAGCTGCTAAATAGAATTTTTCAGCCCAGGGGTATTCATGATGTCTTCCTTAGACCATTTACTTCAAAATTAGCTGATGAATTTGCAATAAATGCAAAATTAGGCCCCTGCCAATACTCCTGATCTGTGGGAATGAAGAAAAGGGATCTGTTTTTAGCAAGTTCTTCAGGTGATTCTTAGCACCTGAAAGTATGAGAAGAATTGATATGTCATGTAGAACTAGAATTTTATAACTGTACGTGGTCACAAAAAAACAGATATATTACTTTTTGGGAAAAAGATGTCCAAAACAACTTTGTAGATATCCTATACATCATGACAGAGGAAAGAAGAATTGGGAAGATATGCACTTCAAAATAGATATCCATCTCCTACACAGATGCAAAACTTCCTTGGTTAACATAATATTTTCTGTCATCTTCAGAAAGTCCCAAGGTAATTCGTTCTTAATGCAGATAGAAAAAAATGATCAAACCATTTCCATTCTTAAAACATAGCTAGTTTTCCATGAAATTGTCAGAAAACATTTTTTCTGAATGTTTTGATGAGTGCTGGAAACATTTTAATTGAACAATTAAGGAAACGACTTTCGGCAATTTTGACCCTGTTAACAGCTGAACATTTCAGGAGCCGACTTAGAACAAGACTAAATGAATGAAAGTTCACTTTTGTGTTAGCATTTCCTTGCTCAGATCATTAGATCGCATGAATTATTCATGTACAGTCCAATTAAACACTTTATGTTTTCCTAATTCACTCATCATTTTGACACACACTTTTTAAAAAGGAAGAGAAAAGGAAGGAATGAAAAGAAAGGCAGGAAGGAGGACACGATCATACTTTGGTTTAAAAAACATCCCCCAAAGTACAAAATAATCTCAGTTGTCACTGCAGAACAAAAACGTTTTACGTAAATTATGTGGTTCGGGATGAGACTGATGCTGTATGAAGTGAGGGGGAGGAATGGGTGTGTGAGATTTCAGCACTGTCACTTTAAGTGGGGTGAGGAGAAAGAATTATATTCTGCTCCAATTATATCAAACTATATTAGTTTAAACTGAAATAATAATTTCAATGCTTTAAGAGAGTAATATTTTGATCTGTCTGTGTAATTTTATCAGTTAGTTATAACTGATAAAAATAGATTCTGGTAGCAAAAATTTGAACAGTGTTCGAGGTAGACTTTCATTAGAAATGGAAAGGATTAGAATTGAGAGCAGCTATTGTGAATCACTTTTAGGCATCATTCAGTTTAGATACCAGGAAATTGGGTGACAATTTCTAAATGTCTATTAAAATTTGTTTTATGACTATAAGCTGTGCATTATCTATGTATTATATTCCTATCTCTCAGGAAAGTCATGAGATGATGAATTTCACATACAGATAATGCCCTAGGCAGCATTATTAATAAAAATAATAACAATGGAATATTATCAATACTTAACAGAACTTTTGCTTTACCAATAATGTAAATTATAGTTACCTTCACAAATGCAACGATTTTCAAGGAGATTGTTGCTAGGTATAAGGAGTTCATCACAAAATCCATTAAATTCCACCAATCATGAATGTAATCTTGAAGTCCACCATCCCACATTTGTTTAATCTCTCCCCATATAAAACCTGCAGTTATAGAAAGATTCATGTAAGAGTGGTTTTTCAATCAAATCATTAGAAACAGAGATACATAATTAGGAATTAGAAAATCTTGGAACTTCAGGAGACTATATAGTCACTCTAATACAACACCTATTTTTATAGGTAATAATAATTGAGTCCCAGTCAGATTATAAAACTTTCAGGATTCTTTGCTAATTTGTAAAGAATTTTCTTGAGGTAGTTTCACTTTCTTTTTATTTATTTGATAAATTCAGAAGATTGTGAAATTTTGAATCAAACTGGGATTCCTCTCTACCTCTATATCTTTCTCATGGAAAGTATCATAATGGTCATTTGTAAACAGATACTTGAAGATATTTTTCTTCCCAAGTCAAAATGACTCAAAGATTTATGAAAAAACTGTGTCTAGTGAATGTATGTGTGCTCAGCCGTGTCTGACTCTTTGCAACCCCATGGACTGTAGCCCACAAGACTCTTCTGTTCATAGGATTTCCTAGGCAAACTCCAGGGAGTCTCTCCAACCCAGGGGCTGAACTTGGATCTCTTACATCCACTGAACATAACTGTCTTAATACCACTGACCAGGGTACTTTGTTGTGTTTTTGTAAGCAGTTAGCACTTTCAGAGATCTGATTTCAGTTCTGTTAAAAAAGCGATTATAACATTCATACTTCTAGTAATAGCTCTAAAGCTATATCCAGAGAAAATAAAAAATCCCTTTCCTTTGACTATGGTCATGTTTTTAATAGGAAATGTTTTAAATTTTTAAATATTAGAAATTACTTATAACATATCACTGTATATCTTTATTTCCAGAATCTTATTAAAATTTTATAAATCTATTTTTAGAGCCTCATAATGAGAAGGGAAAATATGAAGATATCTAGAATCAGGAAATATGAAAAGGATAAGTATGATTTTATTTTATTTTTTTTTAACCCAACAACATACACTTTATTCTCTTTTGGGTGAATCTGGGTTAATTTTAGGCCTTTGCCGTTTTTCAGATAAGTATGATTTTAAAACTACATTAAAACAAGAAAACAACTAGACCCTTTTATGATAATGATAGTTTGATACCAATGTGGATAGCACAGAGTTTTTTTTTTTTTTTTTAGCACAGAGTTTTATATCTGTCCTAAAGCAAGAAAAAGTCATATAAATATAGAATCATATTTTTTCATGAATCTGTCAGAGAGGTGAGAAACCAGGGAGCCTATACTTCAAAGAAAACAGTTGCTGCAAAGAGAGTGACAAGGAGAGCATTCACTCCCCTGGGTCAGGTGGCAGGGTGAGAGACACTGACACCATATCAACACAAGAGATTAAGACAAGTTCAGAAAAACTTCTTAAACAAATCTCTAACAGCTGAGCATGAGCTACTGAGAGAGGACAGAACCCCTGGGACACAATTACAAGGAGGGTGTCCACTCACTTGTAAGCTAATTTCCATAGATCCTGACACTGCTCAAGAACCTGGTTCTGGGAGGAAGCACAAAGCTTTATCCAGGCTCCTGCACCCCAAGAAGTCCTCTGGGAAAAGCAGAAAATAGAACTGGGACTAACATTTATGCCAATATCCTTAGATGCTTCTTACCAACAGGGGAAGGTTGGGAAACCCTTCTGCATGCAACCTGCACAGTTTTACCACCATGACAAGGAAGGTTTGGATCATTGAGATGCTCCCCGATGCCCAGGCATAGGCTTACCTAAGTCTGACCCTAGGCTTGGAAAACAGACAGGCTTTCTGCCTTACATCACTGGGCTGATAAACACCCAGTAAGAGGCAGAAGCTGACAACCACTGGAGGATCACAAACACCTGGACATGAACTCCCTCAGAGGCACAGGTGCTGGAGGAAGGCCAGAAGCTGGGGTAGAGAAGGAATTCTGAGAATAATTCTCTCTCCCAAATGTTTTATCTGTTCAGGCTGCTATAACAAAGCACTCCAGATGTGCGGTCTTATAAACAACAGAAATTTACTTTTCATAGTTCTGGGGGCTACAATCTAAGGTCAGAGTGTCAGGGTCAGGCTCTGGTGAGAGTCCTGTTTCATGTCGTAGACTTCTGACCTCTCTTTGTGTCCTCACTTGGCAGAAAGACAGTGAGCTAGCTCTCTGGTCTGTTCTTCTGAGGGCACTAATCCCATTTGTGGGGACTCCACCCTCATGACCCAGCTGCTTCCCAAAGGCTCCACCTCCAAAAACCATCACATTGTGGGATAGGATTTCAATGTGTGAACTGAGGTGTTTAGCTACTAAGTCATGTCTGACTCTTCTGTGACCCCATGGACTGTAGCCCACGTGGGTACTCTGTCTGTGGGATTTCCCAGGCAGAATACTGCAGTGGGTTGCCATTCCTTCTCCAGGGGATCTTCCTGACCTAGGGATCATACCCAGGCCTCCTGTGTTAGCAGGCAGATTATTTACCACTGAGCCACCTGGGAAGCCCATGAATTGGAGAGAGGGGTACAAAGACTTGCAGTCTTTGTATATGGTGGCCTGAAACTTATTGCAGCAACAATGAAACACAAATCCAGCTCAGCTTCTGACTCTACTGCCTCAAATTCCTTCACTAATGTCCTAACAGATAAGGCATACCCATTTTCAAGCATAAATGCTATACACTTCTGTCTAGGCTTCTACATAGGTATAAATAAATACCCTAACAAAATACACACACATGCACACACACATACAAGCACATGCACACCGTGATACATCATTACTCAACCTGTTCAAAAAGAGATTAAAGGCATCAGGGAAGGGGATTTGGTGGCAATAAAAGACACATTGCATATAAAGGAAAAAATATAGGACTGATATCAAATGGATTGTCTGAAACCACACAGAGTGACATCATTAAAGTGCTGAAAAGAGGAAGAAGTCAATCCAGAATTCTACACACAGCACAAATATCTCTAATAAATAAAAGAGAACGAAAAACTTGTTTCAGAAAATCAAAAATTCAGACAGAGACCCATGCTCCAAGAAATGCTAAAGGGTTATTTTTTAAAGCAGAACATAACTGATAGGCATTTAGGCTTATAAAAAGAAATGAGGATCTCTATTCAGAAATTACTAAAATGAAAATCAACGTAAAAGATGTTTTTCTTATTTTGAATTGCTCTATCAGATAATTGACTGCCCAAGGCAAAACAAAAACAGTAGCTCTGTACTGTGGCTTATGACATATGTAAAACTAAAACACATGACAACAGCACAGAAGACAAGAAAGAGGAATGAGAAGCACCGTGTCACAGGTTCTTACACTACATCTAAAGCAAATTATTATTTGAAGTTAGACTGTGACAAATTAAATTTTATGTTGTAAATCCTAATGCATTCTCTCAAAATATGTTTAAATGCATAAATGAAGAGTCAAAAATATAAACAAACAGGGTGTTATAAAATGCAATCCAAGAACAGATAGAAAAGAAGGAAAAATACAACAGATGGGGCAAATGGGAAAAACAATGGGGTAGATTTAAAATCTACCAATATTAAAAACTGCATTGAATGAAAGATAAACTCTAAACATACTTTTAAAAGAGACGGATGAATAGGATAAAAGTGTAAAACATAACTGCATGACAATCCTTCGATAGGCCAAACATAAATGAATAACAATGATACCATGAAATATTAATCAAAAAAGCTTAAATGGTTATATTAATTTAAGACTAGATATATTTCAGAAGAAGTATTACTATGTATGTACAGGAATAAAACATAAGGATAAAAAGGTCAAATCTCTGAGAAGACAGATCAGTCCTAAATATAAATGCAGCTGACAAAATAACCTGATAATGCAAGATGCATTGAACTTAAATATAAATAAAGGTGCAATTATAGTTAAAGACTTAAATATCCCTCTCTGAAAGTACACAAACCAGTTTAATAAGAATATAGAAGTTCCAGAAAGACGGTACCGATGAACCTATCTGCAAGGCAGGAATAGAGATACAGAGGTAGAGAATGGATTTGTGGACACAGCAGTGGGGAGGGAAAGGTGGGATGAATTGGGAGAGTGGCATAAACACATAAACACGTTTACCACGTGTGAAACAGATAGCTAGTGGGAAGCCGCTGTAAAGCGCAGGGGAGCTCAGCTGAGTGGTCTGTGCTGACCTAGAAGTTGGAATGGGTGCGGGGCTACAAGGGAAGGGATATATGTATACATATGACTGATTCATGTTGTTGTACAGCTGAAACGAATACAACATTGCAAAACGATTATATCCAGTTAAAAAATAAATTAAAGAAAGAATATAGAAAATTTGAACAACACTATCAACAGTCTAATAGCAGAAGACACATTTCTTTTCAAGTGCACACGGAACATTCACCAAGACAGACTATATAACGTCAACATATTTATACATTTGCAATGTTTAAATATTTACTATTTAAAAGAGATGGACGAATAGGATAAAAGTGCAAAACATAACTGCATGACAATCCTTTGATAGGCCATAGTAAAGAACAAATCAATAATAAATTGTATCAATTGTATCTTGAAATCTCCGAATATTTTGCAATTAAATAATATGTTTCTGATAACTTTGGTCAAAGGGAAATTTACAGAATGGTTAGAAAATATTTTGAAATCATGACAAGTGAAAATACAACTAAAAATTTTGTGATGCAGTTAACACAGTACTTAAAGTAGAATGCTTAATTAGAGAACAGTAAAGGTCTCAAATCAGTGATCTCAGCTTTAACTGTGACACTATGAAAAGAAGAGCAAATTAAACCCAAAACAGGCAGAAGGAAGAACATTAAAAAAAAATAAGAGCAGAAATCAATACATTTTAAAATATAAAACTTGAGAAAATCAATGAAAACAGGATCTAGTTCTTTGAAATGGTCAATAAAATTGAAAAAATTCTAGCTAGAATTGATCAAGAAAAAAGAGAGAAGAGACGATAAATATCAGAAATGAATGATGGGAATGAATATAGATCTTATAGACTCTATAAGGATAACAAGTGAATAAAGGGAACAAATTGATTCTCATAAATTTCACAACATAAATGATTTGGACATTTTCCCTGAAAGACAAAACCTTAAATGAAAAAAAAAAAAGAAAGAAAGACAAAACCTACCTAACTCACAAAGAGGACATAGAGTAACCTGAATTGTCCTATATTCATTAAAGAAAATGAATTCATAGTTAAAAACCTTCCAACAAAGAAAAATTCAGGTCTAGTTTTTCATGGTGATTCTACCAAATATTTGAGAAAGAAATAATGCCAGTGCTAATGAAATACAAAATTACAAGGAAAAAGATGTTTAAAAGTATGTATTATTCTGAGAAAAAGTCAGACAAAAATAATACAAAGAAAACTATACACTAATAATCCTTATGAATATGCACAAAATCCTCAACAAATATTAGAAAATTAAATATAGTAACATATAAAACTGATAATGTCATGACCAAATGCCATCTTTCCTAAAAATGCAAGGTTGTTTCAATATTTAAGAATCAATCAATGTAATTTATCACATCAATAGATATTTTGGGGAAAAAAATATTTCCATTAGATGCAATAAATCTTTACAATAGGTCCAGTAAATTCATTTGACCAAATTCAACATTCATTCATGACAAAAGCTTTCTGTAAAGTATGACTAGAAGGAAATTGTCTTGATTTGATAAAGTACATCTATAACAACCTAAACTACCATCATACTTTGTAAAGGGCCAGAAAATAAATTATTTAGGCTTTGCAGTGGTTGGATAGCACTACTGACATGAACTTGGGCAACCTCCGGGAATTAGTGAAGGATGGGGAAGCCTGGCGTGCTGTCCATGGAGTCACAAAGAGTTGGACACAACTTAGCAACTGGGCAACAGCAACAATAAATGAATGAGTGTGGCTTTGTTATAATGAAACTATTTATAAAAACTAGCAAAGGGCCAAATTTGACTTGCTGGGCCATTCTTGGTCCTATATGGTGATCGTGCTGGTACCATATGAGTGTATGTGTTTGTCAACATTTTATATATCTGTGCCCTAGGGGGAGAAAAAAAGCCGAGATGAAGTAGTGGTACAACTTAATGTTAAGGCAGCAAAAATTATGAGAGACTGATTAAAAATAAATAAATTGTGATATATTGCTGATAGATGTGTTAGTGAAAATTTTTACAATGAAGCTTTGAAAGAAAAGTATATTAGACTTGATGCTCATAATTATTTGGTGAAAAACTTGCAATATTTTAGTATTATTAATAAAGTTTTATTGTTAAATTTTGTCACATTTAAGTTGAGAACCCAGATAAGAACTGATTTCAATTAAAGTAATTACAGAGTGCATTTTAGAGTCTGCTGTAAATCTTTGCTTTATTCTAGATTTGTTGTTTATATCTTCCTTTTGAGATTTCTTTCATAAGTAAATCTCTCTTGAGAACTAGATAAGGTTGAGCATAATTGGGGAGGTGATAATGATTACATCCTCCTTCTGAAGAAAGGAATGTATCAGATGTGAAAAAGATGTGATGCAGGCACTGATTTTAGAGTTTGTGGGAAACTTACAATTTATATTATCCAATGAGGAAATGAGGAAAAATGCTCAATACCCATGGAAAAACTCACCCCTCCCACATTCGTGGTGCTTTTTCCTACTAAACCCAAGTACAGTCTGAGAATCCAGCAAGCAACTGCAAAGTACCTAAGAGAAGTAAGCCCCCAAAAGTCATGTGACTAAAGCTACTTAATAGAAAAATGAGAACTAGACCTCAGTCTCCTTAGGCAGTGCTCCTAGAGATTTCACAATGGATTTTCTTTGTTTTGCTTTGTTCAAAACTTTGCCAATTCCCAGAGATGAGGCCATATAAGCATTGCAATCTTTGAACAAATACGTTCAAGTATACTTTCCTCAGAAGCACAATGATAATAATAGGTGAGTGAGGCTCACCTCAACTAGTAATCAGCTTTGTAATCTTAGCCAGAAGCCCTATATCTCTAGATTTCAGTTATCTCACTTCTAAAAATGAAAGGTTTGGATTATCACAGAATTCTATGGACAGAATCCAACAAGAAGTATAATTCTACCATAATGGTATAAATAAGCCCGACACGACTCTTCCTGTTTGAATTATCAAAATCCTATGAAAATCAGTCATCACAATAGATGCTATGAGACATGAAAAACTGTCCTGCACACACTTTCTTTGGTCTGCCCCAGAAAGCAGAAGTTGGATCTATGATATGAAAGATATAGAAAGGAATCTTCTTGCCCAATGTAAAGGGGATTTTCCGGCAATCACAACTGTCCCCAAACTGCAATGGATCACCTTTCAGGGTTAAGATTCCAACCAGTTATACTCCAGGGAGATTCAAGCAATGATCCTGACCTAGGCATAGAACCTGGCTCTCCTATATTGTGGGCAGATTCTTTACCATCTAAGCCACCAGGAAAGCCCCAAGAATACTGGAGTGGGTTGCCATTCCCTTCTCTAGAGGATCTTCCAGACCCAGGGATTGAACCTAGGTATCCTGTTCTGCAGGCAGATTCTTTACCGACTGAGCCAGCAGGGAAGCCCCCAGCAATCAGTCATACTCCAGGGGAATTCTAGCAATAAGTGGAGACCTGTTTCACTGGACCTCTAAAGGTCACTCCAGGTCTATGAATTTGTGATTCTGGTGTTTTCAAATTTTGTATGTATTTTAAAATAAAACATATTTAAAAGACCTGCTAACCAACAAAAGTGTTTATATTTTATTTCCCTTTATAAATAAATCATATCTCTTGTTTTGCTTCTACCCGACTGGAAAGCCAAATGGGATTAGTAACAGTCACCAAAATAGATAATTTCAAATACTTTATGGATAATTATGTAAAAGAGTAAAGACACCAGGACCCACTGCTAACTAGTCAGCACTGAGTTTGAGGGCAGGAGGAGGACCACCAGGAAGGAGTGTTGAAGCAGCAGTTAGCAGCTCGATAGAAAGCACGATTTTAACCTGGAGCTCCTTAATACTGAGCAGACTCTGTTCTTATTAGATGGATTCAAGAACATGACACTTCAATTGAATGTTCGAACTAGATGACCTCGAAGATTTCCTAAGAGTCAAAACAAAAACTCACAATTCAGATATATCACAGTTCCTCGAAGTTCAGAGGATAGACATTAAATATCTAACTCTCTGAATCACATAAAAAATTATTGCGCTACTGACTTTCAAAAGGCACAACTGTATGGAAAAAACAGAGATCCTGATGAAATTGAGGAATCAGCCCATTTTGTTTTTTTTTAACCTGAGCTGGAAGTAAGACTGGCAATTAGTGCTTCTTGACTAATGGTTTTGGGATCTTTTGTTTTCAAAGCACCAGATTCGAGAATCACTTCCCATAGATGTTTCAATCACTTCCTCCATCACCACATACCTGTTTGAGGACTACTGGTTTCTGTTTGTCACAAGCATGTTAGTGACATATCGTGTTTCTTCTATTCTGGCAATATTCACTGAAATTTCAGAAGAAACAAGCCTTGAGAAAAACTAGAGGGTGCTATTAACTGGCTGGAAAACACATCCAGATAGTCAACGATTCACGCTAACTAAAAGAGACTGAAGAGAACAAAGCTTGAGGGAGCGTCTGTCAGAAAATGTTTGTGCTGTTCCCACAATGGGAACATTTCAAAATTGTTCTGTGCTGTTTATAAACAGATGACATGATTTCTCAGTGTGGTGGTGGAGGTCTAATTACAAGCATTGATGTAAGACTGTGGGGACCAACAACGGAAAGATCACAGTGCAAATGAGTCAGAGAACTTCCTTTTGAAAATATTTGTGGATGCCTGGAAGTTTTGACTATTTTTTTCTACCTTTCCCATAACAATTTTCATCAAGCCTGAGTGTTCTCTTACATCCCATCACGTGAAGCTAACTGTGGGGGATGAGATGCAGCAGGCAGCATTCAGTGCTGTAATTAACCAGCCTCGATTTCATGTAAAAAAATGTGTAATTCTGCAAAACAGACCTCTTGCCTCTCCTTTCTCACTGTCAGTACTTACACAAAGAGGAAATAACCCCAAGCAAAAGAGCAAGTCACCTTTTCACCTAGGATACTCCAATGGCTTGTTAAGGCAGCCCCAAAGCTAGCTGAGGGGCCTGACCTTGGAAGTCTCTTGACGGAACACTGAATTCCATGCTGTGACACCAAGTCAATGAATATAAATAGAACAAAAAGATTTTATCTTCGTTGGAGGGTTTTCACCCCCCTCCATAAGTTGGGGGCACAAGAAGTAGTCTCTGGTCAAAATTCTGGTTTTGTTCAAAAAGAAATCTAAACACAGCAGTTTCACTTGGTAGAGACTCATCTTATGCCAGACCCATAGAAGGCACTAGGCCTACCCAAATGATGCAATGATTAAGAATCTGCCTGCCAATGCAGGAGATGTGCGTTCAATCTCTGCATCTGAAAGGTTCCTGGGAGTATGAAATGGCAACCCACTTTGGTATTCTTGCCTGGAGAATCCCATGGGCAGAGGAGCCTGGTGGGCTATAGTCCATGGGGTCGCAGAAGAATCGGACATGAGCATGAGCATGTACACAGCACAAGAGGTATGAAGACCATATCTGTCAGCAACCACCTGCCACTCCTGCCCACGTCTGTACAAAGAGAGCACTGGGAAGAAGGGGTCGGTGAGCCATCAGCTCAGGGCACTCCAGTTTGGGTGCATGTTAGGAAAGCCAGAGGAAGAGAGGAAGCGGTCTCATCAGCACCACTCCCTTCCTCAGTCAAGTGCGGGAGATTCCAAGAAAATCCCTCATAAAGATGGGGGATTTCTAAAAGGAGAAGGTGGCGTCTTAATCCCTGCTGGGGCATCTTCCCAAACCCCTGGCTTGCTCATCTCTCCCTGGGTCTAAGACTTCAGGGAAAACAGATAAACAATAGGATTCATCAGTTGGGCAGCTGGCAGCAGCCTGACCTCCTACCAGGAGAGGGAGCGGGGTTTGGAATCTCCTAGGGAGCAGGCACACACCACAGGAAGAAACCAGGCTTTCACCATCTTGCTCTCCTGTCCTTGTTAGGGTCACAGGACTCCTAAAGGAGCCAATGGCTGGCTACGAGAGTTTACAAACTGGAAGATGTCAGGAAGAGCTGAATCTTGGAGAAGTACGTATACAGGGCCATCTGAGGAATGCTCATGGACCCATCAGGAGAGTCAGAGGGTCAAGACCTGTCATAAAGGCTACTCAGGATTAGCTAGAGATGCAGACAACCAACAAGGCAAGAGCTGTGACCAGGGAGGCAAAGAAGACTTTTAACAAACATTTTCTGCTACCCTTCTTACCTGAAGAAACCAAGGAATGGAGAAAATAGAAAAAGCCTAGGTCCCTCCTTCCATTCCAGTGTTGGGCTTGAAGGACGAGCAAAAAAAAATCAGTGTTTTCAGGTCCTTTGAACCCTGTGTTAAGCCTTTGTTGGGAAGAGGAGAGCTATAAACTGATGGTAAGATTCATGTTTTAAAGTGAACTGGGACTACTTTTTAATAACTCAAAATTTCAGGAAATTGATGAATATCTCCTAGACATATGGTTAAGGGAGACAGAAAAGATATTTAATGTAGGGTGGTTGGGAAGAGTGGTTGGAAGAAGTAAAACCATAGGTGTTTAGAATCTAATGAGTCTCAATTCCTCCCTAAAGCTGAAATCTGAAATTTAAAAAAGTGTGAATAAAATTTGACTCCTAGAATTGTTCCTTAATTTTTTGTGTTTAAAAACCTCTGAAATTTCTGAATCAGTCAACAAAGGGGAGAATTCAAAATCTGAACTTTTCATAAAAATCCATCTATTACAATTATAGTCAGCATGCCACACTTCAAAAAAATACTGATTTAAAAGGACAGTCAATAATTAAATATGCTTAGTTTGAAGGCATCTAAAAATGCTTACATTAGTATAGTTTTGATATCATCAGTTCAACATTTAGATAAAAAAATCAGGAATATACACTTAAGGAAGTACATGTTTTGAAACTATGCCAAAGAACAATAATAACATGTTAGTTTTAGATTAAGATGTAAAAAATATAGAACTTTAGAATTCTAGCTTGTCTGTTTATGACACAAATGCAGTAACTTAAAAATCAAGTGAAATGTTTCTGTCAATGCACTATTAGACGTTTTATAGGATTTCTGTTTAAAATTTTTCATGATAACTAAGGCATTAGATATTTATGTAGCTGCAAAAACAATAAATATTCCTCATCACCTTTCCAATGAGTGACAGTACTCACTTAATAAATATTTTCTAATGAGTGGTTGCTGATTTTTTCACTATGAAAATGATCACTTTTCACCTACAGTAAAGTTCTGACTATTTTTAAAACAATTATGTACAAAAGAAATCTATATCTTTACATTTCCTGAAAGCTCCCTACATACACATACATACATACATACACCAATGAAAGATTTAAATATAGATAACTAATGAGAACCTATTGCATAACACAGGAAGCTCTACTCAATGCTGGTAGTAATCTAAACGGGAAGGAAATCCGAACAAGAGGGGGAGATATGTGTACATATAGTGGATAGTTGATTCACTTTGCTGCATGGCAGGAAACAACACAACACTATAAAGCAACTAAACTCCAACAAAAATTTTAAAAAATTAATGGTATCCCTGGAAGCTAAGAAATTTAACTTCAGGACTTAGCGACTGAATATGGAAACTAAAAAAGAAACAGCTCAAGGTCACAGCAAAGGACTTTGTTCTTTCTTTCCAGAATAGATCGCTTCGGTCAGTGTTAGGGAACCGCTTATAAAGCACAGGTTTTAGAATAGTGGTGGGCTGTGGAGATGGAAACACAGGTAATGCTGATGTAATAGTGATAAATTTGCTGTATTAACAAGCATGACGTTCAATAGTGAATTATTTTGAGTGTATATCTTAAAGAGTGTGGCCTCTTCAATAGATCAGAAACATGGTCCTCTCATTGACCTGTGTAAAGACTTAAGTTAGCAAACAGAGGCAGAGAAAGTAGGGAAAATGTCTATATTTGGAAACTCGAGTTCCTGAACTATTTTTGACTGTCTGAATTCTACTTCTGACACTCTAGTGGCTCAGCTGGCAAAGTTCGATCCCTGGGTTGGGAAGATCCCCTGGAGAAGGGAAAGGCTACCCATTCCACTATTCTGGCTTGGAGAATTCCATGGACTGTATAGTCCACGGGGTCGCCAAGAGTCGGAGCCAACTGAGAGACTTTCACTTTCACTTTCTCCCAGTCCAAGGGCAGAGGAGGATGAAGAGGACAGAGAAGCTCTGGAGTCAGACTGCCTAGAGTTTGAGTGCCTCGTGCTGCTCAGCGACTTCAGTCGTGTCCGATTCTCTGCGACCCCAAGGACTGTAGTCCGCCAGGCTCCTCTGTCCATGGGAATCTCCAGGCAAGAACGCTGGAGTGGGTGGCCATGCCCTCCTCCAGGGGATCTTCCCAACCCAAGGATTGAAGCCGTGTCTCCTGCAGCTCCTGCATCAAAGGCAGATTCTTTACTGCTGAGCCACAGGGGAAGCCCAGAGTTAGAATGTAGTATCTACCATTTGTCAGCTCCTTGATCCTGGGAAAGTGATCTAACTTTTCTAAACCAATTTCCTCTCTGAGAAATGAGATACTATTAATAACTATTAATAACATCATTTATTATTACTAAATGAAGTGGAGTGACTATGAAGTTCAAATGAGATCTTACATTTTAATCACTTGGCACAGTGCCTAATTTTTTGGTTTCTACTGTTATTACCACCATTACTACTGTTACCATTATACTATCATTATTCTGAACTAACTGAAACCACTTACACCTTCCCTGCAGTCTTTTACTCTGACCCTCCTTCATTTCTGAGGTACTCCTCTTTTCCCATCTTTTCCCCTCTTTACTTGAACCATCAGAACCATGTTGTCAAACATTCTCCCAAGTCCTGTAGAGTTCACCTATCGGTGCATTAAATTTCTATTGCATGTGTGACCCAAAGGACTTTATTTTCTCTCCAATGAATAAGTCATTTGGTCAGCAATAGAATGTGCACAAATAACGATGTACACATATGTGAATATTTTCTTTGAGATTTTATTGTGTTACTCTTGATAAATCTTGGTAAAGGTGACCTTAAAATTTCTTCCTCACAGTCCAACAGGAAAATGAGGATTCTATGGCGTACTGCAATGAACATCTGGTTTTCCTGAAAATTAAAATATCCCTTTGAATGAATGAACAGATATTTTCCAGCTGTGTTTGAATGTCTCTATGTGTCTGCAGCTAGTTTGATCAGGTGGTTAGAGTACGTTGTGAAAGGACAGAGTGGGGAAAGACTAGAGTCTTGTTCCTTATAATTTTGGATTTGGGGGGCTTTTTGAGCAGATAGATAATTCAGGGGTGAGGCTGAAAGTATGAGTATCTGAAGCCATGTGATCTTAATGCCTATTAAAAGATGAAGGAATGGTCATATGTAACAAAGTATACAGGATTGTTTGTCTCTATGAGTCTTTATCTAGATGCAAATGTGATCACCACTTTTCACATTTTCAATTTGTCAGGCCTTGTTGAAATGTTCAGATTTTTAAATATCAACACTTTAAAAGATAAAAATATAAAGTAAATCAGGGAAATAAGAGGCCAATTCTGTTCCAGAAAAATTGTTAAATAAGTATGTATTATAGGCAAGATGTATAATCTGGATATTATGAGCAATCCTTAATTTATGCCTAGAAATTCACTAGAAGCTATTTTTAACAGAGCTCAGATTTCTTCCCCTGATATAACTTTTCCTCGGTTCACCCTTCTCATCAAGCTTAGTGTGCACAGATTTGTGTGCTACATAATTATGGCATATTCTTAAGCATACACATAATAATAAGTCACTTCAGCAGCCATTCTATTTTCTCATTGGAAACAAGGCACTTCCTGCTTTATTAATATGATAGCTTTCATTAACATCCTACTTCTTTTGTGAAAAATGTTATCAATTTTTTAATTTCCATTTTGCTAAGAGATAACATAAGTCTACATCTGGATATTTCATATATATACACACTTTTTTTTTGCAGGGGAATAAGCTATGGCAGAAATTTGATTGTTAAAATTTAGTTATAATGGATTCTATAAAAAAATTCAAACTAGTTTTGGGAAGGCTTTAAAAATTAGCATTCAATTTTTTTTCACATTTTACTCCATATTATCTCCAGAAACAAGTGACATCTGAGTTAAAACTTCTGCTATAACTTAGATGAATTCTCAAAATATGTATTCTACATATAATATGCTATATTTACCTTGCATTTAAATTCTGTGTAAAAATGACTTTCCCATATGAATATTATATTCGTTCCCTTTCCCTAGTATTATTAATATATGGTTAAAATCAAACTCTTAATAAAGAAATATCCTTGGGATCATGACACAACAGAAGATAGAAGTAACCATGTCTTTAATCTGACCCCAGGCTTCTTTTAATCCATCACGGTCTTCCCAGTGATACTTTCTCTCTAGACAGTTGAAAAGCATAGCTCTGTTATCAGGCCATATGCATGCAGGATGAAACTTGTTTTACATTTTACTCTAGCTCAAATGGGTCATTTGACAATCTGAGAAATATACTGGTGTCTATCTGTCTATAATCAACCTTTTTATTGAGAGAGTTCTAGCTGAATTATCTGATTAGTTTTTTCTGTTGCTTACAACTGTATATCTCAAGATGACCAGAATCATAAATTTTATTCTGTATCAGGCTTTTAAATTTCTTTGTTTTATATGCTTAAGTTCATCCTGCAGGAACATGTGTGAGACGATCTCTAGAGGTTATTTGACAAGAGAAAAGAAGTGTTGATACAACATCTGAAGGAAACATAATTCGAAAAATGTTGCAGGAAATAAGCTACAATTTATCAGCGACACCACAGTGAAAGGACAGAAGAACCATTGTAGACTGTCTTGCAAAGATATCAAACTCAATAGACTTCAATTTATATAGTCAAAAGGATATTGAACTTCAACAGGAAAGATAGTGAAAATGACATAGAAACATTATTCTGCCATGCTACTAAATCACAAGATATCTAGATCTATAACATTGTGTAAGTTCTTACTGTTGAAACACAGCAAAGTATATCAAATAAAAATTCCTAAGCAAAAACCATATTTCTTCATCCCTTTAAGGATGGATTTGGGAGGATAAACTTTAAAGTTAGAAAAATTTTCTATTTAGAAAAAAATGAAACTTTATGATATAAATATATAGAAACAAATAAAGCAAAAGTCTTTTTGTCAGGATACGTGAAATGAGACGTATCAAACTAATCATTTCCTTTAAACTACTGTATCATAGGTCTGGGAAACATCTGAAAATGGAAGGAAAGAATAGTAAAATGAAATAATATTTCTTTACAAAGCAAATAGCTCACAGAGGTGACATCAGTCGAAAACCTAAGTTGGTTCAGGAAGACTTGAGAAATTGAAGCATAGAGCTTCAATCAGTCATTGCGAAAATTAACATGATGAGGGAAACAGTTACAGCCACAGTCTTATAAGTCTAGACTGTTCCTCAGTCTTGTTATTAGAAACTTAGAGCCTTACAATTTAGGGACCATGCAATATATAGTCAGTTACTCAATTTATCAAACAGCAGGACTGAGCAAGGCAATACAGAACATTCATTATCGTAGTCATCAAATTAAACCATGCCTTTTTGTGTCTATCACACTTTTGGTAAAAAGTTAAAGGATCCCTACCCTGCTGTCTTTAGTCCTCCTCTCTCTATCCTCCCCTCTTCCCATCAAAGAAAAGATGAATATTCTCTGCGCTAATAATGATAGGTCCCTAGCACAGGATAGCAGGACAAAATGGGACTTAAGTTATCACTGTGAATCTTTCATCTTATTGGTGAAAATACAAAATCCTGAGAGATTGTGACCACCCATAATTTTGTAGTCTCTTAGTGATAGAACCTGGACATGTATTCAAATCCGGTGCTTTTTTTTCTACAGCCAAATAACATGGAGAATATGCCTGATACTCATGAAACTAGCAAAACACTTAGAACTCAGTCTCAGATACGAGGCACTCAGAATTCGCCAGGCTTGATGAATAATATAACTGTTTTGACAGATCTATTTGAAACAGAAGCATTCTTTTTCTCATGCTCTGCTATTTAAGCAAGATGATCATTCATATGTATTTCTCTTTTATTATAGAACATCTCTTTTCATCCTAAAAATTCCATATAAATTAACTCACTGCAGTCAGGATATCTTAAGAAAAGGCTGCCGTTAGCAGCTATTTCTTTTGGCTGGAATTGTAATTCTCACAATTAAATTTGTACCTTATTTAACCATTCAGCTGTAATTTGGAGATGATTTCTTCTAGCCAATTTTCATGGAAAATTCTGTTACAAGTTTTGCAGGTAGAAGGCAGCCAATAACTGTTTTACTTGTATGAATTATTCAAAGTTTGGAGTTTCCACTTTTTATATTATTTACCATTTTCTGATAGTATATCACATACGTCATTGTTTGTTTACTATCCATTTCTTCAGTAAAAGTTAACCTTTGTAAAGGGAAGGAATATTTTCTTTTCTTACTTAAAAAAAATTTTTTTTGTTTCATTATTACCTTGCACAGTCCTTACTCCATAGAAAGTACACTACATATTTTCATTGACTCCCTAAAGAAAAGACTAGAAATGCTATATCTACCTATGTTGCATTTTATCTACACCATTTTTCAAAGTGAAGTATTCTGTGTTTCACTTGGGACACCAGGATTTTCAGACATTCAATATGTTACACACAGTGGGAAATTTAACCTCTAAAAGCTTCCCTGCAAATTGTTCCCAAGAAATTTTCTGTGAAGGAAACTCAATGAAGAACATATTCCTACTGTGAGATATTTAATTTAAATGGATACAGGGAGGGTCATTTTATACTTAATATCAATTACTGTGTCAAAATTATTTTTATTCAAAAATACATTTACCGACTATCTAAACCTTCCTACATTTACAGACTATCTAAATCTTTCTTCTAACTTAAACAAGATCAGACATTATTTCAGATTAAGGCAAATGTACTCAATTTTAAAGTTCACTTTAGAAGGGTTTTTATATTAGTAATATTGTAAACATCAAATCTTGTTCCTAAGAACTTTTGTTATTGTCAGTACTTACAGTATTTGTAAACTTTAAAAGGCATATCTATCTTGACTCAGGCACTTTTTTCCCCCTGCCTTTTCCTCATTTTACAGTCTCTCCAGCTATTTTGACAGCTGTCCCAAACTGATCTTCTGAGATAGTGAATCGTTAAATTTGTCACATATTTTCTAATTACTAGTGCTGACATGGATATGATACCAGAGAGGTTTAAAATGATGAGCTAAACTGATAAAATGCAATTTCTCAGCAAACCACAGTAGGATAGAAGGAAGAATAATTAAAATTAAAATTTTAACTATGGCTACCATAACAGGAGGAAAGGAAAAAAGGTTTTTGTTTTTGTTTTGCTTTGAAGTTTTCCACTTTACCATGATATGCTGCCGATCCAAAACCAATTTCTTTGTTTTGGAAAGAACAGAGATAGGAAGATGTCCTATTGTTTAATTTCCTATTATTCTGATATACTATACAATTTCAAAGATAAACTTAAAGGGATGTATTTTTTAAAATGGTTATGGTTCCTTAATCACTGCAGATGGTGATTGCAACAATGAAATTAAAAGACACTTACTCCTTGGAAGGAAAGTTATGACCAACCTAGACAGCATATTAAAAAGCAGAGACATTACTTTGCCAACAAATGTCCGTCTAGGCAAGGCTATGGTTGGACTATAAGGAAAGCTGAGCACCGAAGAATTGATGCTTTTGAACTGTGGTGTTGGAGAAGACTCTTGAGAGTCCCTTGGACTATACGGAGATCCAACCAGTCCATCCTAAAGGAAATTAGTTCTGAATATTCATTGGAAGGACTGATGCTGAAGCTGAAGCTCCAGTACTTTGGCCACTTGGTGCAAAGAGCTGACCCATTGGAAAAGACCTTGATGCTAGGAAAGACTGAGGGCAGGAGGAGAAGGGGACAACAGAAGATGAGATGGTTGGATGGCATCACTGACTTGATGGACATGGGCTTGGTGGGCTCTAGCAGTTGGTGATGGACAGGGAGGCCTGGTGTGCTGCGGTTCATGGGGTTGCAAAGAGTCAGACATGACTGAGCAACTGAACTGAACTAATGGTTACTTTATGTACAGTTCACACTAATTCTTCAGAGTGATTTGTACTTTTAGAAGGTGTATTTGTTAAGAGGACTTTGCAGGTGGCTCAGCAGTAAAGAATCCACCTGCCAATGCAGAAGACACAGGTTCCATCCAGGAAGACCCCCTGGAGAAGGAAATGGCAACCCACTCCAGTATTCTTGCCTGGGAAATCCCATGAACAGAGGAACCTGGTGGTCTACAGTCCATGGGGTCACAAAAGAGCCAGAAATGACTTTCCGACTAAACAGCAACAACAAATATGTTAAGAAAATTAAAACATTAAAATGATTATTTGCATAGGGCTAATGAGACACTTTGAAAGTCTTTAGAAGACTCCCTTCTCCAGGGGATCTCTCAACCCAGGGATTGAACCCAGATCTTCTACACTGCAGTTGGATTCTTTACCAGCTGAGCCACCAGAAGACAAACATCCTCCCCCCAAAAAAAATCCAAAACAACCCAGAGAATCAGTCATTTCAGGTTTCAGAATTATTAAAATCTATAATTCTCAAACCTAAAGTTACATTTCACAGGTGGCATTTGGAGGCAGGTCCACCACAGCTTGTGAAATCTTCATTTAGCTTTGGGGATTAGATCTTGGCGCTACAATGGTCAGAACCTGTTTTAAACATTCCTGCGTCCCCAACTATAATGAATATTCTTTTCTGAGCAACACAATTCCATGGTAGCAACACGTTTGCATTATAGTTTTCTATAGTATCACATTTACCCAGGACCCACGGTAATATCATCCACTCGACGATGGTTGGTGGTGGACCTTGCCTGTTCAAGTCTGACCTGTCGATGTGCTGAGAGGCAAGCAGGAGCAGGAACAGAAAAGTCAAATAGGACGCTGTGTGGCAGATGAACTTGATAAACGGCTTTCGGATGAAGAGTCCGAGGGGGCTTTTGGGAGCTATAAGGTAGCACACAGAGAAGACGGGGAAAAGGAGTCCTACTATGAAACACGTCACCATCTTCACGGCCCAGTGACGTCGCCTCCAGCCGGGGAACTCGTCGTACCAGCGAGACGCCAGCAGTTGTTGACAGTTGGGCTGAGCCACGAACTACAGGGAAAAGGAGAGGAGAAAGGGAGAGTCAGGGTTAGGGGCAGGGCTCCAGCCCATCGGCAGGAAACCAGTCAAGTCACCAGGTCTGTTCTAAACAATTGTACACTTACACCATCATGAAGGGCTTTAGGCCATTCTGAGGTCAAAGCTCACTTACTGATAATTTTATACCCAAGGCCAAGTGCTGTGTGCTTAGCCAGACACCACAGGGGTCAAAATACTTTGGCTATATCTCAGGAAGCAAAAATAGAGCCGAGGACTAATAATATCCATAGGATGTACTGATAACTGAACAAAACTGTATACAAAGATACACACATATACGTGCCTATGTAAGAATGGTCATATATGTATATGACATAAAATGAAAAATGTTATCTAGTGGTTATTTCTTGCTTTGGTGATTATTTTCCTGTTATGACATTATACTTTTTTCCCCCATTTTTACACTTGATGTATTTTCAGGATTTTCTATAATGAACACTACTGTCATATCAGAAAAAGTAAATATACTTTTAATTGGGTTGAGGCAATAAGAAAATCATATAGGAAAGGATATTAGATGACCAGGATGTAAATCATCATAGCTGAATTGGGAGGAAATAAAGCAAACACCTAACCTAAGTACAATCAATTACCACACACAAAACATTTCCCAAACATGACATTGTTTTTATCCTGCCAACATGTTTTTACATAAATCTCACTCTATTTTAATGATGAAGATAGAAGGGGTTATAAGAGGTCTGAAAATGTATTCAAGAAGGTTACATATGTATTAATAGTAAATGATGAAATGTGCAGGATAATAGTAAGTGATGTAAATTAATAGTAAATGATGAAATGTCCAGGATCTGTTTTTCTGCACGCTATCTTTCTCACTGAGACTGACAGCTAAGCATTATATAAATTCAGAGGAAATTTTTTCTTCCAGAAATTCTTTCCAGGGGTCTATGGGTGAATTTGTATAAGCAGAGAAGAAAGGGGAAGGCAAGGAATGGGGGGAGAGAGAGCAGAGATGCTTGTGAGAAAGTGTTCAGCATGTTTAAAGGATCCTCTGTGGGCACTCCCTATGGACTGTAGCCTGCCAGGCCCCTCTGTTCATGGGATTCTCCAGACAAGAATACTGGAGTGGGTTTCCATGCCCTCCTCCAGGTATCTTCCTAACCCAGGAATCTAACCCATGTCTCTTATGTGTCCTGCATTAGCAGGGTTCTTTACCACTAGCACCACCTGTGAAGTCCACTCTGGATGGCAGTAGAAGCTTTAGTTCCTTGTAAGGGACTCAAGAAAGTTCTGCTGGCATCAAAAATTAGACACACCCTAGAAGCAAAGTGAACACCTGACCCTTTCATAGGACTCTCCTCCTCCCCAATATTTCTTACTTTTCTTCTTCACTCTCGGACTTTATTGATCTCCTTTAGGAGACCCTTACTTGACCCTTACTCTTCTCTAATGGCAAGCAAGCAAACAGCCATTAGATACTCAGAAAGTGGCTTGATGATCATAAACCAAAAGCTGTTTGAAAGTGAGAGATAGGGTGACTGATTCAGTAGTTGAGATGTGCAATATGGGCTGGATGCGAAATGAGTTCTCACGCAACTGTTTCTCTTCATTTTTTTCCTAGATATCGGGTTCATCAAAGGATATAATGGGTAAAGCAACATTTATATAAATTGAATTGAATATATAATACATTCAGCAAATACAGCTAGGAAAATAAAAGTGCATTTCTTCAAGAATGAGATGCTAGGCTCTTTTCACTATTTTGTAAGCTTCAAGCTCCATAATTAGTAAAGTTAAATGTTATAATCCAAAAATAACTTCTATTAATCCATGAAATAGCTGGCTTAAAAACAAAGATCATGGCATCCAGTCCCATCACTTCATGGCAAACAGAGGGAGAAAAAATGGAAGCAGTGACAGATTTTATTTTCTTGGGCTCCAAAATGATGGCAACCAGTATGTGAAGCCATGAAATTAAAAGATGCTTGCTCCTTGGAAAAAAAAGCTATGACAAACCTAGACAGCATGTTAAAAAGTAGAGACATCACTTTGTTCAAAAAGTTTCATATAGCCAAACTATGATTTTTCCAGTAGTTATACACGGATATGAGAGTTGGACCATAAAGAAGGCTGAACATGGAAGAATTGATGCTTTTGAACTGTGGTGTTGGAGAAGACTCTTCAAAGTCCCTTGAACAGCAAGGAGATCAAACCAGTCAGTCCTAAAGGAAAGCAACCCTGAATATTCATTGGAAGGACTAAAAGGATGCTAAAGCTGAAGCTCCAGTACTTTGGCCACCTG
The DNA here is from genome assembly GCF_019320065.1 of Cervus canadensis. Taxonomy (NCBI): domain Eukaryota; kingdom Metazoa; phylum Chordata; class Mammalia; order Artiodactyla; family Cervidae; genus Cervus; species Cervus canadensis. The sequence goes on along the minus strand of NC_057394.1, from coordinate 72,106,504 downwards.
GTGTGAAGAGACAACTCATTGGAAAGGACCCTGATGCTGGGAAAGACTGAAGGCAAAAGAAGTAGGGGGGCAGAGGGTGAGATGATTAGATAATATCACTGACTCAATGGACATGGATTTGAGCAAACTCCGGGAGATGGTGAACGACAGAGGAACCTGGCGTGCTGCAGTCCATGGGCTGAAGAGTCGGACACGACTTAGTGAATGAACAACAACACATTCCTTGTTCATTATTTTCATCTGAGTTAAGTGTTTGAAAGTCAAATAGAGCTTTACTTGAATATCTCCAGAGGACTGGCAAACAGAGATATAGGTATTAACAAGTATCAGTTTGGGTTAGTTTCCCTTCCCCACCTCCAATACACACACATAATCCTTCATGTCAGCGTTTTATAAACAAAGCATAGCTTATCAACTATTTTCTCATATAATCTATTTTCTACAGTGTCTTTCATTAGAATTTAACACAGTTGAAAGACCATGATAGAAGGGAGTTAGTGAAAAGTATGGAAAAATGCAAGATATAATGAGCAGTTGCTATCACCTCATTAATTCTCAGAAATTGAAGGAACACGTAAGGGTTTAAGCATGAACAACACATGTCATACAGGCAGAAAAAGTAAAAGAAAGATATATACTTTGTTCAACAGGGTCTTGTGAAATCTAGGACTCACATACTTGTTCCTTCTTGGCCCAAATTTTATTAGAACATGAGACACCCCAGGGCAATTGAGCAAATAACTTTATTGGGAGCATTTAAGGTTTGCTCGGGGCAGGAGGAGAAGGGGATGACAGAGGATGAGATGGCTGGATGGCATCACCGACTCCATAGGCATGAGTTTGAGTAAACTCCAGGAGTTGGTGATGGACAGGGAGGCCTGGCGTGCTGCGATTCATGGGGTCGCAAAGAGTTGGACACGACTGAGCAACTGAACTGGACTGAACTGAAGGTTTGCTTGGATAAATATTTCATTGCCTAATACATAAAAACAGACTGTGTTAAATAACCTAGAAAACGCAAATCATTTAATTTTTTATAGAACACCTGTCATTGTCAGGTGCTAGGTTAGCCTTAATCTTTACTAGTGCTTCTTCTTAAAAGATGTTTCTTAACACCATACACAAAAATAAACTCAAAATGGATTAAAGATCTAAATGTAAGACCAGAAACTATAAAACTCCTAGAGGAGAACATAGGCAAAACACTCTCTGACATAAATCACAGCAGGATCCTCTATGACCCACCTCCCAGAATATTAGAAACAAAAGCAAAAATAAACAAATGGGACCTAATGAAACTTAAAAGCTTTTGCACAACAAAGGAAACTATAAGCAAGGTGAAAAGACAGCCTTCAGAATGGGAGAAAATAATAGCAAATGAAGAAACAGACAAAGGATTATTCTCAAAAATATACAAGCAACTCTTGCAGCTCAATTCCAGAAAAACAAATGACCCAATCAAAAAATGGGCCAAAGAACTAAACAGACATTTCTCCAAAGAAGACATACAGATGGCTAACAAACACATGAAAAGATGCTCAACATCACTCATTATCAGAGAAATGCAAATCAAAACCACAATGAGGTACCATTACACGCCAGTCAGGATGGCTGCTATCCAAAAGTCTACAAGCAATAAATGCTGGAGAGGGTGTGGAGAAAAGGGAACCCTCTTACACTGTTGGTGGGAATGCAAACTAGTATAGCCGCTATGGAGAACAGTGTGGAGATTTCTTAAAAAACTGGAAATAGAACTGCCATATGACCCAGCAATCCCACTTCTGGGCATACACACTGAGGAAACCAGATCTGAAAGAGACACGTGCACCCCAATGTTCATCGCAGCACTGTTTATAATAGCCAGGACATGGAAGCAACCTAGATGCCCATCAGCAGATGAATGGATAAGGAAGCTGTGGTACATATACACCATGGAATATTACTCAGCCGTTAAAAAGAATTCATTTGAATCAGTTCTAATGAGATGGATGAAACTGGAGCCCCTTATACAGAGTGAAGTAAGCCAGAAAGATAAACATCAATGTAGTATACTAACGCATATATATGGAATTTAGAAAGATGGTAATGATAACCCTATATGCAAAACAGAAAAAAGAGACACAGATGAACAGAACAGACTTTTGGACTCTGTGGGAGAAGGCGAGGGTGGGATGTTTCAAGAGAACAGCATCGAAACATGTATGTTATCTAAGGTGAAACAGATCACCAGCCCAGGTGGGATGCATGAGACAAGGGCTTGGGCCTGGTGCACTGGGAAGACCCAGAGGGAGCAGGTAGAGAGGGAGGTGGGAGGGGGGATTGGGATGGGGAATACGTGTAAATCTATGGCTGATTCAAGTCAATGTATGACAAAAACCACTACAATATTGTAAAGTAATTAGCCTCCAACTAATAAAAATAAATGAAAAAAAAAAAAAGATGTTTCTTTAATTATTGGAAAGTACGTATCTGTGCTTAGTAAATGAATAGTGTGCTCAACTTTTTTTTACTAAACACTGACACAGTGAGGTTTACAGAGAGGTAAAGAACAGAGACAGGACAATATAAGAAGAGTAGGAGTGAGTCTATGTAATCCACCTTTCCCAAGATGTGGATGTCATTTGGCTACTAATTTGTTCTAATCTTAGGATTGAAACAAGCACAGCAGTATTCCTAAGAATCTCTGTGAATCTAAATATTCTCATAATGATCTGACACCCTCTTTCTTCTACACTTGTTTGTTGCATGTCTACACTAGGATTTTCCAAATTACACCCCACTGATATAATAGACTTTTCCATGAAAAATGTTACCAACTTAAATATTAAGAGAATTAAAATTTTATATCGCAAAAACTTTCACTGTACTTAATTGCTAAGTGGATTAAAAGACATCATCTCTCTCATGTCCCCATATCCCTTTCTTCCTTCTTTCCTTCTGTTCTTTGCTTCCTTCCCAGATGCTTCCTTCTTCCCACTTTTTCTTTGTCCCCTCCTTCCTGTTTTTCTTTCTCTCTTTCTCCCCAACCCCTTGTCTCTTGGTTTCCTTGGGTTATTTGAGACTACTCAGCTTTATGCCCCAAATGGTGCTAGTGGTAAAGAACCTGCCTGCCAGTGCAGGAGACATAAGAGGCCGGGGTTCAATCCCTGGGTGGCGAAGATCTCCTGGAGGGCACGGCAACCCACTCCAGTATTCTTGCCTGGGAAACCCCAGGGACAGAGGATTCTGGTGGGCTTTGGTCCACAGGGTCACAAAGAGTCAGCTACAGCTGAAGTGACATAGCATCACAGCTTTATGCCAACCCCATTTGAAGGACACTCTCAGAGGGGGCCACTCCATCTCTGTGACACCTGCCACTGGTCCAGTCCAGCAAAGCCTCTCCAGGTGGACCCTCGCATTGCCTGCTGGGAGTGTACAGATCCTGCTCCTCTACTCCATCTTTCTACTGCACAGTGAATAATGGGAACCAACATCTCAGCACCATCCCGGGGCTGGGGGTGGTAGGGTGTCTTTGAAACCCACAATGTTACAACCCCTTCTCACTCTACAATTGTTGGCCAAGACTTAAGCAATTCTATCATGTTAAAATTCATATTAAAATAGACATTCAAATTCATATTTGTGCCATGAATTTATAAAAGACACACTAAAAAAGAAAGTATCTCCTATCCCTCTCTTGTTATAACTTTTTAAAAAAAGTTAAAAAAATCCCTAATCTCATGATTATTTATAAAATTGTTGAACCACAGTATTTTAAATATTGAAGAAACTGTGAAGATTACTGAATCCTACCTTATTTATACAAATAAAGTGAATTCCAGTATCAATGATTTAACAACAACTCTACAAGGGACTTCCCTGTTGGTCCAGTGGTTAAGACTCTGTGCTTCTACTGCAAGGAGCAGAGGTTCCATCCCTGGTCAGGGAACTAAGATCCCACATGGTGCAAGGCACAGTGCATCCCACTTCCCCCAAAATAGCCTGTGGTTAAAAGAATAAAAACCACCACTCAAAATACTAAAACAACAACAGGCCAAAAAGGAAACAAATAAAAAATGATGAGAGAAGACAAAGCTTCACAGACAAACAAATACACAGAAACTCAAACAACCAAGAAATCTCACTATTATTGGAGAAAAATTAAAACATTAATTGAGTATGGACAAAACAAATAGAAACAATTTCAAAAATTAATAGAGTTCTGATAATTAAAATAAATATGCATCAGATTTGCTATTTATTCTTTCTTTATCTTTTTGGTTTTCAATATATTTTTTCATTTTAAAACGTGTCCAAAGTTCAGACATTGACCCAATTCTCCTAACAAGCAAAATCTAGATTCTGGAAACAACCAACCTGGCAGCTTAATGCATCTTAACGCAGTCAGGTAGCTACATGGGAGTTTCAATTGGCTGTTGGACAATTATAAAGAGAGTTGAAACTTTTGGGTTGAATGAATTACAGTGATTTATGTAAGGGCTTAAAAGGCTCACAGATTCATATACACACCAGTTTCCCCTGAGTCTTACAATTTATTTCTTAGAATTTCACAAATAATCTATATCCTTTGGAGTTTTATTTCCTCCGTGGAGAGGAATGTTTTATTTCCTCTGCCCAGGAATATTTTTCGACAACTCATTTTCTAAAGTTGATAACAAGGCTTAAGAATGCTTTGTAGGCAGAAAGCTTCAGGAAATTATTTTCTTCATAGTTGAAAATCCTTTCTTTCTTTTACTTCTGCCCTTTGGTCCCTTCATAACTGCCAATGACCCTTAACTGTCTGAGCCTTTTTCTGTTTCTAGAGACAGCTTGAGTTGTGTTCCTAATTAAAACAATTCTCCAGTCTCCCCAAGCATGCTCATAACTAATCACCCTCCTACTTCATTATTCAAAGCATCCTTTTCACCTGGTCCTCCCTAGTTTGAGTCAACCATATTATGCATCATCTATGAGTTGGACATTGGGTAAACAAGTGTGAGAGGACCAAGATCTTTAAGAACCACATACATCTGTCTTATAGGATCTCAAAATATGCTGGGGACTGACCACGTGACTGGATAACTTAATAAAGAGCATTGTATGACTTGTGAGAAAAGAGACTGAATGCATAGGAGGAATTATGTCTAACGTGAAATAGGGGAAATTGAAGGACAGAGGTAGACTTGATTAGTCAAGCCTGAGATAATAGACTTTGGGGGGGGGTGTGTGCAGTTTTCAAAAGATTCATTAAAAATGCAATAGTGCATGGGTTAAAGTCAGGTGGTGTCATCTTTTTCTCTTGTACCACTGTGGCTACAGATTTAACTTCATTTACAGATGACCTGCATCCATGAAATTAAAAGACACTTGCTCCTTGAAAAAAAAGTTATGACCAACCTAGACAACATACTAAAAAGCAGAGACATTACTTTGCTAACAAAGGTCCATCTAGTCAAAGCTTTTGTTTTTTCAGTAGTTGTGTATGGATGTGAGAGTTGGACTATAAAGAAAGCTGAGTGCCGAAGAATTGATGTTTTTGAATTGTAATGCTGGAGAAGACTCTTGAGAGTCCCTTGGACTACAAGGAGATCCAACCAGTCCATCCTAAAGGAAATCAGTCCTGAATATTCATTGGAAGGACTGATGTTGAGGCTGAAACTCCAATACTTTGGCCACCTGATGCGAAGAACTGACTCATTAGAAAAGACCCTGATGTTGGGAAAGATTGAAGGTGGGAGGAGAAGGGGACGACAGAGGATGAGATGCTTGGATGGCATCACCGACTCAATGGACATGAGTTTGAGTAAACTCCAGGATTGTGATGGACAGGGAAGCCTGGTGTGCTGCAGTCCATGGGGTGGTAGAATGAGACATGACTGAGCTACTGAACTAAACTGAACAGATGACCTCAAAAATCTACTTTAGAGCTCTTCATGAATGTGAAGCTCAAGCCCAGAGGCCCTCCTCATTTCCTTGATATAACCTGACATCTAGTTTCTAATAATCTGACGTTTGGTGATAAGTCTCTGTTTTCCTGATCCAGATATTTCATAATTTGATTCATATTTTACATGAATGATAAAAATTAAATAAACAATTTAGGCTGAGTTGGGAGAGCAGAAGAGTAAGAAAATGGAAAGATGTGAAAGATTGTTTTGCAGATTGGCTGTGTTTCCTTGGAGGTAACCTGGTTGGGCTAACTCCAGGATACTATGCAAGGTTTAAAAAGCATCAAAGAAGCAAAATAGTAGTTGCGTAAAGTGGGGCAATGAATTTTGATAGGCACAGCTTGGTAGGTGGATAATTTTAGTTCAGATTTAGAGAATATCATGTTAAAAACTAGAGGATGGAGATAAGTATGTTCAGATGAGCCACCTCATATTCTAGAAGGTTATATTCAATGATGAATATGCTGGAGATGGAGTATAAAAGGATATTTCAGCCATAGTTTAGGATACAGACAAAAATGTTTACTGAAGCAATTTCTCCAGTCTAGGTCCTTGCTGCTCAGTGGAGGCTGAGGACAGTAACACGAGGGATGACTGTACTATCACTTACAGTCTTATACACAAATACATGATATTTATTCACTTTCATTGTATTACAGAGTATTGCAATTATGCCAATTTTTATATGTGTTCCTATTATATAAACTAAGTTTAATGAAGTGACAAAATAAGGACTTTTAAAAAAGATTTCTATACAAAACTTATACTCACAAGATAATTAAAGCATGCATGCATGCAGGCTGTTGCTTTAGTTGTATCCAACCCTTTGTGATCCTATGAACCCTAGCCCGCCAGGCTCCTCTATCCATGGGATTCTCCAGGCAAGAATACTGGAATGGGTTGCCATGTCGTCCTCCAGGGGATCTTCCCAACCATGGATTGAACCCACGTCTCTTACATCTCCTGTATTGGCAGGTGGGTTCCTTACCACTAGGGCCATCTAGGAAGCCCCTAATTTGAGCACAGGGAATACCAATAAAATAACTAGTTGACTAATTGAATTTTTATCAGCTTCGTCAAAAAAAGTAAAAAAGTCAATGAAGAATTAATTATATCTGAGAAGACATTGGCTAAGAAGCCTGAGATTAGTTAAGACTGATAAACTTCAAGCTGTATCCCCCACAGGACACTGGTCAACAACCTCCTGGCTTTGTCAAGTTCAAAAAAATCTCTCCAGTCATCAAATCACCTGATAATTTGTTTGCACATGCATGTCAAATTCAGGTTTGCAGACTGGAATTCAATGAATAACTCAGAACATTATTACGAGGGCACCACTTCTGATGTCTACATATCCAGAAGGGAAGATGACAACGACACTCCATCTGACAGAGCTGGTGAGGCGGGGGCAGGATTGAACTTCTTAAATCATTTCTGGGCTGAAATTCAAAATTGGTTTGGCAGCTGAGCTGGGCTGATGAGTGGGCAATAACAGGAAGTTGAAAATGCAGAGACAAAGGAAATAAGGTGGGAGGTGATAAACCCAACATTGAGTACATTAAATTATTGAACTTGACAAACAAACCAAATGAGGTTTTGGTAGTGGGAAAGCAGAATCAATAGATATTGTTAGTTCTCTGGAAATTACAAAGGGCAGAGGTCGGTAGAAATTCCACCTCTATTCATCGACAACCTCGTCAGGATGCCCATGAAGAACTGTTTTAAGCTGTCTTGGAAAACAGAGGAAAAACTGCCAGTCATTTCTAGCTGGCTACCTAGATGTTTTCATAAAAATGAAGAGAGATGTGGAGGCAAAAAATTATACAGTTATGAAGGGACCACCATTTGCCTGTTGAATCATGTAGGTGAATCATAGATGAGAATGGCCAAATGGAAAACAGGAGAAAAGTTAGATCCTGATCTTGACCAGCCATCACCGGACTGGTTTTCCACTCCGATGAGCCACTGACAGTGTCTGCACAGTGTCTGCACAGATGAGCAGCGGCTCAGAAAGGGTGGTCCCTTCTTAGTCTCCTGGAGACCAAACTGTTAGCTTATTGGGGACTAAACTGTGCTCTATTACCTTCCAAGAATCCAGGAGGGAAAAAAGTGACATGATGGGAATGAGTACTATTTGTTGTTTTGACATGAAAGGCTACAGTCACTCTTCCTTTCCCTTTTCTATCCCTTTTCACATAATTTCAAGACCAACTATTTCTTAGAAAAAAAAAAAAAGACTAAACCATGATATGTGTTGATAGAAATTTGGAGAAAATGGAGCTCTCATACATTGGCCATCAAAATATAAATGGTCAACCACTTTGGAAAACAGTTTGCAGGATTGAAAAAAAAAAAAACATACATTTACCATATGATGGGTTTATTTCAATACCAGGCATTTTCCAAGAGAAAGGAAGATGTATGGCCACACAAATACTAGCACTCAAGTGTCATAGTAGCTTTGTTTTTTAATAGCCTCAAACAAGAATAATTCAAATTTCCATCATCCAGTGGATAGATAAACAAAATATGGTATGTCCAGGCTGTAACATACAATGTGATAAATATAATTCATATGGCTGTATGTCATATATGAACGAACAATGGTAAGAGGTAAATCCTAAGAGTTCTTATCACAAAAATCTTTTTTCTATTTCTTAATTTTATACCTACTTGAGATGACAGATGTTCTCTAAACTAACTGTGAGCATCATTTCATGATGTATGTAAGTCAAATCATTATGCCATAAGGGCTTCCCAGGTGACTCAGTGGCAGAGAATCCACCTGCCAATGCAGGAGGTGCAAGGGACGCGGGTTTGACCCCTGGGTTGAGAAGATTCCCCTGGAATAGGAAGTGGGACCCATTCCAGTATTCCTGCCTGGAAAATTCCATGGACAGAGGAGCCTGGCGGGCTACATACAGTTCATGAGGTCTCAAAGAGTCGGGCACGACAGCATGCGTGCTTCACGCCACTCTCATGAGATATTATCATAACATCAGATATCATTATTTCAGGCTTACACTAGGAAAAAAAAGTGGGCTACTTTTTGCTAAAACCTATAGCTTCTGGGTTCTTTCTCCATCTAACCTATGTACCATTTTCCTGAGATGATGGGCCTTGTAAAATGCAAATTGAACTGTGTCTCTTTCTCTATTAAAAGTCTACACAGTCTCCAGGAAAATGTCTCATGTTTATATAAAGCCTGCCAGGCCCTGAGCTCCTTTGTTATAAGGCTGCTTTCCTCCATTCTTGCATATTTATACTGTCGGCACACATTCAAACTCCTCAGAATGCTCTGATCATGTCTGGACCTTTCTTCCTGTTTTAGTAGCAATATATGCCGATACTTTTGCCTAATATTATCCATTTCCTGTTTCCTCACAGTGAATTCCTCGTGGGTCTTCCAGCTCAGCTTCTACTCACCTGATCATTCTTACAGCCAACTCTTCTTTTTCTTAGTACTCATATTGTTCCTTGAGCATACACTTACAATTGCACTTACTCCTCTTATCTCCTGCATTTTAATTATGGGCTTCAGTGAGCTACTTGAGAAGGGTCTGTCATTTTTCATCACTTGATCCTTCACACCAGTGCCTGGTTCCACGATGTCAATGAACATTTGCTCAATTGAATTAAATGCTGAACATAGCTCAGGACTTATGAGTCCGTTTAATTAGGCACTAACCACTCATGTAAGTTCCACAGCAAAGCCTGGTTGAAATCATTAGCCTCAATACTAAGAAGGGCACTGTATATTCTTATGCTTCTTTCCAGAAATTACAAAATTAGCTGCTTCTCTTTCTTCTGAATATAACGTTAATTAGTCCAGGCAGCTCCCTAGGAGATCCATGGTGCTGCTTGAATATAGGATAAGAAACTGCTTTGGTCTAGGTTACATGTCAGTGCTTAGAAGCCATTGAAAATCAAGTTGTTCTTGGAAAATACATCTTTACAAGGAGTACAGAGGCAGAATATTTCAAGAAGTTTCCAAGGAAATATATTTCAGAGAAATATAATTCAATTCCATGAGTTCAGTGAAAGAGAGACAAAAGCTTGAAGTGATCAATGTAGTTGTCAGGGCAGTGGTCTTCTTAATATTGCTTTAAAAAAGGTAATAATGATACTCTTTTCTATACCTTGCTCTTTTGTGTAATCAGAAGTATGCATGTCTAATGAAAATTGTAAAGAAAAAAAGACAAAGCAACCTCAACAGACTCATTCTCTTGACTACAAAACTATCCATGATGTCCAAACATTGGGAAAAAATGGCAATGTTGGACTTTTATGCAAGAAAATACTGATGTTAAAAATGCATACGTACAAACTACAAACTTTTAAGAATCATTTTCGTCTCTATACAGAGGATGTTTATTCTTTACTACCCATACAGAACTGAAGCACTTTAAAAGTAGATTCAAAGTTTTATTCTCCTCTTATGAACATTTACCAAACAACATATAGGATAGGTTAAAGCAAATTTCATATTTTGACTTGGAATTCTCAAAACCCACTACCATGCTGTTCCCAGAAGTAAATATATCCCCAAATTTCATTGCATCAGTTGTAAGCTTTTGTAATACAATCTGTTTGTAAAGGAGGGATTGTCTCTAAAAGATTTTCAGAATTTATCTTTAACTATCATAGGATGTGAACGTTTCCTATGCCAGCACCAGTATCCATCCCAACCTCCCCCCACCGACCCACCCCACCACTGATGCTGCCACAGTACAACTCAGGTGGTCCTATGGATGGTCATCCTACAACTCCTAGTCCATCTGCTAATGTGGGGATGTCCAAAATTGCACATCTACTTTCCTGGCGGCAGAACCAAGACTGTCCCTCTAGTTCTTTTTATATTTATATATTTGTTTGTGTGTGTGTGTGTGTGTGTGTGTGTGTGCGTGTATGTGTGTGTGTGTGTTAAGTCGCTTCAGTTTTGTCTCTTTGAGACCCTATGGACTGTAACCTATCAGGCTCCTCTGTCCAGGGGATTCTCCAGGCAGCAATACTGGAGTGGGTTGCCATTTCCTCTTCCAGGGGATCTTGCCAACCCAGGGACCAAACCCGTTTCTTCTGTCCCCTGCGTTGGCAGGTGGGTTCTTTACCACTACTGCCTCCTGGGAAGCCCTATATATTCACACTTATATCTAACTAGCAAGGGTCTGTTTATGAGATGAAAAGAATTCATACATAATGACAGCTAATTGGATTCACCTTAATCTTTCATTTGCATTTAGGAAATGAGAAAAGATAGTGAATGAAAGAGATTTGGGTCTCAGAACTGAAGGAACTGTGCCTTCCCACCCTGGGTTCTTCCCACCATCCTGTCTGTGGTCCAAGTCTCCCGGTCTAGACTGACTCTAGACAAGAAAGGGCGAGCAGTCAGAATGTCTCCACCCTTCAGTACTCCAGTCCTCTCTATCTTATAATAGTGATTAGATTTCTTGGTTCAAACAGACTTGAGAATTTTCCATACTTGTTAGTAAATAGAGTTACAGTCTTGGCAATGATAAAGATAATGATAATTATACCGAATGCCTCATTTTTGTACCTAGAATTTTCAGTGGAAATAAATGAAAACTATGAGTACATTTACAAACGCTCAAGAATTTCTTGTAAAATTCTTCCATAGAGGTGGAAAGTCCATTTGATAGCAAGCAGAACCTATCTGCTTCATATCAACTAGACATATTATTGCCAACTGTGAGAAACTATTTAGCCATCTCCAAACATTTATAATGTAATTTTTGGTATATCATACAGATGAGGAAGGTAGTCAAAATATTTACTTATATTTCTGTCAGGATAATTTTACTTTACCTAAAACACTGTTGAAGGCTGAAAACGGTATGAACTTTTGCTAAATTCAGTAAGACTATGACACCTCTTCCGGATACTTCTGTTAGGCACCTTATTTTCTAATCCCAAAGGAATTCAAATGTCACAATAGAAATTCAAGACAGGGATGTTTTCATACCCATTTCCAGAATTTAAAAACAATGAGTAAGGTTCTAGAAAGCATAATATTTAAATCAAAAGTACTAATTTTTAGGACCTCACTTAGTTAGTAGAAAGTTAAAGTCCCTCCAAATGACAAAGAAACTCTTTTTTTTCTCTCCATATAAATAAATAGCATCCAAGTAATCTCAACCTTCTCAGCACACTGAAGATAGACTCATTTAGCAAAGTGAAAGTCGCACCCGACTCTTTTGCGACCCCATGGAGTGGACAGCTGCCAGGTTCCTCTGTTCATGGAATTCTCTAGGCCAGAATACTGGAGTGGGTGGCCTTCCCTTCTCCAGGGGATCTTCCCAACCCAGGGATCGAACCCAGGTCTCCCACATTGTAGGCAGATTCTTTACCAGCTGAGCTACAAGGGAAGCCCCAGAATACTGGAGTGGGTAGCCTATCCCTTCTCCTGCGGATCTTCCTGACCCAGGAATTGAACCGGGCTCTCCTGCACTGCAGGTGGATTCTTTACCAACTGAGCTGAGGAAAGAAACCTTTATGGCTTAATTTCTTGAGATTGACAGTCGCACTACTTCATCTTTAGCACAATATTCTTAACGCTATGTAAGTTACAAGTTTGCCCAAAGAAGGAAATGTCCTCTTCCAACTGAAGCGAAGTCCAAGGCAGAATTTTCCAGCCCAGGACACTGTGGAGGCAGAAAATGCCCAGCAGGGAAACGTGGGGAGTCTCCCTTGAGATAGTTTTTCACAGTGTCACTGCAGTCTTGGGCTCAAAAAGTACCTAGATGTTTAAAGATTGGGAATATTTTTGAGTTGAAGATCTGGAACATTTATTCATTATCTAAGAGGTGATAATATTTGCTGGTACTAAATGTGAGTCCAGTCACTGCCTAATACCCAGATTTGAAGAGAATTCAAAACATCCCAACGATCTGTCAGTAACATTGGAAAGATGTCAAATAAATGCCCAAATACAAATTGTCTTATCCTTGTGAGGAGTATAAAGTATAAATTAACATTGAAAGATAATATTACTGATAATCAGTAATCATTATAGGATTACTAAATAAGTGAAGAAGGCAAAACTTTGTGAAGCAACTAGGGAATAAAAAATTACATCCTCTTTCATCATTCACTTTTCCTCCTTTCAGATACACATTCAAGCTCCAGAAATCTCCTGTTTTAAACCCTGCCTCCCCCTCATTCAACCACTCCAATCATCACCCCATCTTCTTCTTCTCCAGCCAGCTTTTATTTTGAAAAAGTGGTCCAGGAGTATTCTTCATAATGGTGGATTTTTTCTCTATATTTTTATATCAGCACCAATGGTAATACATGATATTATAATTAACTCTATATCAAATAGAAATTGGTATATTTATCTCTGTATACTCCAATGCCAATTTGATACTATTTATTTCTGTATCTATACAGTGTTTTGCAGAGTTCCTGGTACCAAGAAGATTCTTAAGACATATTTTTAGAATGAATGAGTAAATCTATGAATGGCAGCAACAGAAAGACTGTGTCTACTGCTTTCAAGATTGTCTATTATTTTATGGTTTCCATTGCTGCCATGTAGCATGGAAGGAGAGGCTGAGTCTAAACACGGGGCTGAATGCTAAAGAAAAAAGGACAAATAATATGACGTTCCTTCTAAAGGAAGTCAAAGGTCTATAGCACAGTATATAACCGGCTTTACTATTCTGTTCTAAGAATTAGGAAGAAAATTATTTTCTTAGTAAATAAACATGATCATGATCTATGGAAAAGTAACTACTTACTTTAATTCTGTTACAAATTAATTACTAATTTTTGACTCTTGCTGGATTATAAGATTTCTATTCTCTTGGTTTATGTAAACATTGACATAAAACATTGATCCCCGGCTCACACGTTAAGATGTGAACATAATGGTGATTGTGACTATGTTTTAATAGGCAATGCTTGAAGGATAAAGTTAACTAAAAAATGCACAAAACTCTTTTTGGCTGCCAGTTGGAGTTTCAGAAGGAGCTTCTTATTTATGTCTTCCAGATTTTGAGAAAATAAGTTACCATCCCCACCACAAAGAAAAAAAGTAGTTTATAAAATTTTCTTCCCCTTATTTTTCAACTATAGTAGAATTAATTTGATAGTTTTGGTATGAAAATTATTTGCTTTGAAATGAAATGGTATGAAAGTTATTTGTTTTCACATCACAGAGAAGGATATGCTTAGAAATATAAATACCAGGTGATTATTTCATAGCCACATATACCATTCAATGGGTACATTCTGCATATCAATCATGTTATTTATTCCTTCTGTTAGAAAAATCTTTAGCAGATGACTAACCTTCTTTATAGGTCTTGAAATCTGAGGTGTGTATCTGACACCTGGATCCTACTCCCATTTGGACAAGCTATATTTCAAGTGTTTAGCCGCCTTACGTAGTAGGGAGATTGACAACACAGGTCTGTGTGCTCTGTGCTGTGCTGAGTCACAGTCGTGTCTGACTTTTCTCTCAACCCCATGGACTGTAGCCCGCCAGGATCCTCTGTCTGTGGGGATTCTCCAGGCAAGAATACTGGAGTGGGTTGCCATGCCCTCCTCCAGGGGATATTCTCAACCCAGGGATCGAACCCAGGTCACCTGCATTGCAGGAAGATACATTACCATCTAAGCCCATGAATACTGGAGTGGGTAGCCTATGCCTTCTCCAAGGGTATCTTTCCAACCCAGGAATCGAACTGGGGTCTCCTGCATTGCAGGTGGATTCTTTACCAGCTGAGCTACCAGGGAAGCCCAACAGAGGTCTAGTGTTTTCCAAACCATAGACTAATAGATATCTTTTGAAACTAACAAAAAAAATTCTAAAATGGTCACTGAGTTCTGAAGATAGATAGCAGTAATCTTGCAGTTTCAGTGACTCTTAGTAAAAAGTCTGTTCTAGAAGAGAGTGACTGTCCCTATTCTTCTGACTGCCATTTTCTCCAAAGGTGACAAGCAGATAGTCAATTCCATTTAATGATTCCTTCACATTTTCCCTTCCATCCCCTAGTGCTACATAGTGTGAAGGATTTGTACTCCTCTCCCCTCTGTATGGGGCTTCACTAGTGGCTCAGTGGTAAAGAACCCACCTGCCAATACAGGAGACTCAGGTGACATTGGTTCAATCCCTGTGGCAGGCAGATCCCCTGGAGAAGGAAATGGTAACCGACTCCAGTATTCTTGCCTGGGAAATCCCATGGACAGAGAAGCCTGGTGGGCTATAGTCCATAGGACTGCAAAAAGTCAGACATGACTGAATGATTGTACACGCATACACTCTCCTGTCTATAGTGTCTGTTCCTTGTAGTGCTAAAAAGAGGTTGAATAATGAGAATATGCAAAATTTCAGAATTCAGCAACACATCAAAAAGCTCATATACCACAATCAAGTTGGGTTTATTCCAGGGGTGCAAGGATTCTTCAATATATGCAAATCAATCAATGTGACACACCATATTAATAAATTGAAAGAAAAAAACCATAGGATAATCTCAATAGATGCAGAAAAAGCCTTTGACAAAATTCAGCACCCATTTATGATTAAAATTCTTCAAAAAAATGGGCCTAGAAGGAACCTACCTCAACACAGTAAAGGCCATATATGCTAAGCCTACAGCAAACATTATTCGCAATGGTGAAAAACTGAAAGCATACCCCCTAAGATCAGAAACAAGACAAGGGTGTCCACTTTCACCACTATTATTCAACATACTTCTGAAAGTCCTAGCTACAGCAATCAGCAAAGAAAAAGAAAAGGAATCCAGACTGGAAAAGAAGAAGTAAAGTTCTCATTGCTTGCAGATGATATAATACTATACATTGAAAACTCTAAAGATAGTATCAGAAAATTACTAGAGCTAATCAGTGAATTTGGCAAAGTTGTAGGATACAAAATCAATACACAGAAATCACTTGCATTTCTATATACTAACAATAAAAAATCAGAAAGAGAAATTAAGGAATCAATTCCATTCACCATTGCAACAAAAAGAATTAAATATCTAGGAATAAACTTACCTTAGAAGACAAAAGGACTGTGCACAGAAAATTATAAGACACTAATGAAAGAAATCAAAGATGACATAAACAGATGGAGAGACACTCCATGTTCCTGGGTAGGAAGAATCAATATTGTGAAAATGACTATACTACCAAATGCAATCTACAGATTTAATGCAATCCCTATCAAATTACCAATGGCATTTTTCACAGAACTAGGACAAAAAATTTCACAATTCATATGGAAACACAAAAGACCCAGAATAGCCAAAGCAGTCTTGAGAAAGAATGGAGCTGGAGGAATCAAGCCTCCTGACTTCAGGCTATACTACAAAGCTACAGTCATCAAGACTGTATGGTACTGGCACAAAAACAGAAATATAGACCAATGGAACAAGATAGAAAGTCCAGATATAAACCCATGCACCTATGGGTACCTTATTTTTGACAAAAGAAGCAAGAATATACAGTGGGGAAAGACAGCCTCTCCAATAAATGGTGCTGGGAAAACTGGACAGCTACATGTAAAAGAATGAAATTAGAACACCTCCTAACACCATACACAAAGATAAACTCAAAATGGATTAAAGATCTAAATGTAAGACCAGAAACTATAAAACTCTTAGAGGAAAACATAGGCAGAACACTTGATGACATAAATCAAAGCAAGATCCTCTATGATCCACCTCCTAGAGTAATGGAAATAAAAACAAAAGTTAACAAGTGGGACCTGATTAAACTTAAAAGCTTTTGCACAGCAAGGGACATTATAAGCAAGGTGAAAAGACAACCCTCAGAATGGGAGAAAATAATAGGAAATGAAACAACTGACAAAGGATTAATTTCCAAAATATACAAGCAGCTCATACAACTCAATACCAGAAAAACAAACAAAAAGTGGGGAAAAGACCTAAACAGACATTTCTCCAAAGAAGACATACAGATGGCTAACAAACACATGAAAAGATGCTCAACAACACTCATTATTAGAGAAATGCAAATCAAAACTACAACGAGATATCACCTCACACTGGTCAGAATGGTCATCATCAAAATGTCTACAAACAATAAATGCTGGAGAGGGTGTGGAGAGGAGGGAATACTCTTGCACTGTTGGTGGGAATGTAAATTGATACAGCCACTATGGAAGACAGTATGGAGATTTCTTTAAAAACTAGGAATAAAATCACCACCATATGACCCAGCAATTCCATTCCTAGGCATATACCCTGAGGAAACCAAAATTGAAAAATACACATATATCCTACTGTTCACTGAAGCACTATTTACAATAGCTAGAACATGGAAGCAACTTAGATGTCCATTGACAGATGAATGGATAAAGAAGTTGTGGTACATATACACAATGGAATATTTCTCAGCAATAAAAAGAACACATTTGAGTCAATTCTAGTGAGGTGGATGAACCTAGAACCTACTATACAGAGTGAAGTGAGTCAAAAAGAGAAAGATAAATACCATATTCTAATGCATATATATGGAATCTAGAAAAATGGTACTGAAGAATTTATTTACAGGGCAGCAATGGAGAAACAGACATAGAGAATAGACTTACAGACATGGGGAGAGGGGAGGAGATGGTGAGAGATATGGAAAGAGTAACATGGAAACTTATATTATCATATATAAAGCAGGTAGCCAATGGGAATTTGCTGTATGGCTCAGAAAACTCAAACAGGGGCTCTGTAGCAACCTGGTGGGGTGGGGTGGGGTGGGAGATGGGAGGGAATTTCAAAAGGGAGGGGATACATGTACACCTACGGCTGATTCATGTTGAGGCTTGACAGAAAACAGCAAAATTCTGTAAAGCAATTATTCTTCAATGAAAAAGAAATAAATTTAAAAAATATTTCAGAAGTGTATTTCAGAAAAATATTTCAGAAGAACAGGCCTCTGTTCTTAGATGTACTTTGCAGGTAAACATCCTCCTTGATAAGATGTACACCAGTGGACATGGCCTGATGGCTCCCTCTCATTTCTCATGGGCACTCAATCAGTATACAACCCACTGGTGTCAGTTGCTCCTATTCGAATGTGTAAATAACACTGGGGTAGTTCAGCTTATCAGTAAGTACCATCTTTGAAGTGTAATGTTTTTGAACAGGAAATCACATAACTTTCTTCCTTGTTAGGATTGTCTTTAGGAGCACGGGAGGGCTGCTCAGTTTTGATGTGGGAGCACTTCCTCACTAAGCTGGCCTGGGAAAGGTCCTGCCAAAGGGAGATTTGGAGACCCAAACGGCCCGGGAGAAGGCAGGTCTAGAGAAGGGAGGTGAGGCCCAACTGGATAAGATGTAGGCATATTAACAAACATCTCAAGTACCTGGGATCTTAAAACTACAAATGCCTGGCTTATTATTTTTCTGCTTTTATTCCTTAAAGGAGAAAGAAATATGTGAGTTTTTTTTTTTAACATTTAGAAGGCACAGGATGGAAAAAGTTGAATAAAAATCAAATACACAGGTTCACACATGCACGCTCTGGGTCAGACATACCAAGATTTGTCTTTCTTAGAAAGTCAGAGTGGAAGGTACTTTAAAAGTCATCAAGCCCCACCTCTTTGCTTTACAAGCAGGAAATTGAGGTCTGGGGAGGTCAGATGAATTTTCCAGGGCCACAAAACTAGTTAACAGCAGAGGCAAAGGTAGTTCCCTATCAGAGGTGGTGCTGATTGGGATGTGGGGTGAGGGACAGGTGCTTAGGACTCAAATCAACCCCCGAATGAAGTCAAAGTTGCAGAGCTATAATCCCAACTCATAATTACAGATTTTGGATACTGGCGGTAATCACTACCATCACCCTCTCCATTTTTCAATCTTTTCTGTAGACAATGAAAGATAAAAAGTCAATAGTACTGGTTTAATCAAGTTCTAAAAATTGAATGAAATAAAAGCAAAGCATTCAGTTCCAAAGAGGGCTTTTCTTTCTTTCTTTTTTTTTTTTTTATCTTCTGAGTCCCTGAGATTGTTGTTGATGCCATTTCTCATGCTCTTGATAACTAATAACCTTGAGAAGAAAAAAAATCCCTTCAAAGAAAAATGAGTATTTCCACGGCACAGCCTCTTAAATCTTACTTGGTGTTTTCCGAATGGAATTAAAAGAATTTCTCAAAGTTAAAGGACTGAGGGAGAGGAGTAATTCTATGTGGGATGAGATGCAGTAGTTTGAATATATATAATCAGGAGAGAAAAAAAAAAAAAGAAGCCAGACAGAAGAAAGGGAAAAAAAAATCCTTAGAGGTTTGGTTTTGTAGTTTAGTTTAGCTTTTCTCAAACTTTCCAGACAGGACAGAAAAGAGGGTCAAGTAGAGGAATCACTTATGGATCCCAAGGGTAAAAAAGGGGCAATTTTCTCTCCTTAAAAGAGAGTTGTGCTGAGAAAGATGAGAAGATGAATTCAGTGACCAAGCAGTGACCACATTTAATAAGAATCTTTGCATGCTTCACTTTGATTTCAGCTCTTACATAGGACATGTTCCAGTTCATCCCTATACATCCTTTCCCCTTGCTTCATGGATTCAAGCAGTCACTGAGAAGAATGATTTTTTTCCCTCCATTTGTGTTTCTTTCCTCTTACCGCTCTAGCCCAAGCTACCATCATATCTTATCTGAAGCATGTCAGTTATCTCCCCCACTCTACACTCTATTCTACACTCAGCACCTAAACAGATCTCTTCAAACCACACATTTAATCACGACACTTGCCTGCTTGAAGCCTTTTTAAAAGCTTCTTGCAGCTTTTAGGATGAAAACAGTTCTTAATGAGGATATGACTGATCTGGTGCCTGCCTCACCACTCTGCAGGGGTTTGCAAACGACTCGCCTTATGATGCTCTGTGCCCTGGTCCCACTGGTGTCTCCACTACTACAGAATTGCCCCCAGATGGTGCTCCCTTTGTCTGCAAAGCTGTCCACACCTCACCCCCTGCCCAAGCCCCTCCTGGTCCTCTCTATCTCCCATTCCTCATTCAATCTGCCTGGATCATCTAGACTAGTTCAGACTGCCTGCTGGCACTGTTATGTAGCACCCAATATTCTGCTTCATTATACTTTTCCAAGACTGCATTCATACACTTACTTGGATATTTATTTATTTTTTTGGCCACACAGCACAATATGCGGATCTTAGTGTTCTGACCAGAAATGGAACCAGTGTTCCCTACAGTGGAAGCACAGAGTCTTAATCACTGGATTGCCAGGGACAACCCAGGTAATTCATTTTTTATATTATATTATTTTATATTTTTATTTATATTATATATAAATCTTTATTTATACTGTATTTTTAAGTCTCTTTCACTCAGTGACTGTTTACATAGGGCTGTAACTATATTTGTCAAACTCACCTCTGCATTTCTGATG
The DNA here is from genome assembly GCF_019320065.1 of Cervus canadensis. Taxonomy (NCBI): domain Eukaryota; kingdom Metazoa; phylum Chordata; class Mammalia; order Artiodactyla; family Cervidae; genus Cervus; species Cervus canadensis. The sequence goes on along the minus strand of NC_057394.1, from coordinate 72,086,190 downwards.
TCTAACAATGCCTGGACTGTGTAGGTGCACAAATAATATTTGTTCAGTGACTGATAACTCACTACATGGATGCATATATGGGCATCCCTAGTGGCTTAGTAGTAAAGAATCTGCCTACAACTCAGGAGATCCAGGTTTGATCCCTGGGTTGGGAAGATTCCCTGGAGAAGGGCATGCCAGCCCACTCCAGTATTCCTGCCTGGAGAACCCCATGGACAGAAGAACCCTACAGTCCGTAGGGTTGCAAGGAGTCAGACACGACTGAAGCAATCGAGCACACAGGCACACGTGTGTGTGCATAAATAGATGAATAAAAGCAATGTGATTCTTATCTCTCCTCCCCTGACATCGTTCTCAGTGTCCCAGTGAATTTACAGGAATCTGGTCTGAACCTGGAAGCTCTTGTCTATGATTAACTTTCAGACTTGTCCACCTTTTTCCTGGGACTTTCACCTGAATATGGCTGGATGGTATAGTTAGAATCACCTGAGGTCAAAGCTGAGAGAGACATGCTATTTGCAGGCTAGACATGTGTATCACCTGTGCCAATACATAGTCTTACAAGGAAACCAACAAGATGACTCCTTTTAGCTTAGATTGAATAATCAGCAAATGAATACAGAAATATTCTGTTTCACAGAAAATAATAATATGGTATTGTATGATCCATATAGGCGCCAGAACCAGAAAGACCTGTCATTCCAAGGAAGATTATGAAAATTGGGCCCTTTTTTTTTAAGAATAAAATGAAACTGTAAGAAGTGCTTATCATAGTTGTTGTTGCTGTTTAGTGATGCAGTTGTGTCTGACTCTTTGCCACCCCATGGATTGTAGCACCCCAGGCTCCTCTGTCCATGGGATTTCTCAGGCAAGAATACTGGAGTGGGATGCCATTTCCTTCTCCAGGGGATGTTCCCGACCCAGGGACTGAACCTGCATCTCCTGATTGGCAGGTGGATTCTTTACCACTGAGCCACCAGGGGAGCCTGTTTAGCTTGGCACCAGGTGCAAAATTATGATTAGTTCTTTCCTTTCTCCTGTCTTCCCTTCACCATGCACGTATCTGCACTGAGGCATTACATAGCTCAAAGAAGTTCACAAGTATTTCTATATTCACTTGCAACTCTGCAATGAGAGAAGTGGGTTTGCTAAGTTCGATCATGTGTTTCTTACTCCAGGCATTGCATCTGACCTTATGAGAAATTATTATTCACTGAATCTTTTGACACAAGAGACTCTTAAGAAATCCACTGACTGAAATGTGATCTTAGGAATCATCCAGAATTGGCAAATATGAAAAACTGTCTATCTTTCTTCTCTTATAACTGTATATGGAGGTTTGACTGTGGCTGGGATTGAATTGCTGATGAGGAACTCTTCTTGTCAACCTATAAAAGATACAGCAAATGACTCAGGACCTGTGGGAATGTGACTCAGGGTCCCGTCTTCTCAAAAGTCAAGGTCAAGCCTTAAGCTTCCTATTAATTTTTACATATAGGCTGATGGCATGTTCTTAAAAGCCTCTGGATTGAATCAACCTTGGCTAGAATTATGTGTTTATGTGTACTTTTATTAAGACTACCAAGGACATGAAAGCATTTTTTTCTCTTTTAGCTGCAAATTAAAGACAGAGAACAAATACTGTTAAAAACAAATTTTATTTTTTCCAAGAGAAAGTACCTTCTGTGGCTGCTGTGACTTCCTATATAGTCTTCTCAATGGGGTAATTGCTTGAGCTATTACTTTACCCTAAAGTTCTAAGGAGATTTTGCATATTAAAAATATAAGAATTTTAAGTGGGAAGATGAACAAGTTCATTAAAGACTGATTGCTTCCTGGTATAGGAGAAAAAGGGATTCCCTGGTAGCTCAAATGCTAGAGTCTGCCTGCAGTGCGGGAGACCTGGGTTCGATCCCTGGGTCGAGAATATTCCACAGAGAAGGAAATGGCAACCCACTCCAGTACTAGTTCCTGGAGAATCCCATGGACAGAGAAGCCTGGAAAGCTACAGTCCATGGGGTCGCAAAGAGTTGGACAAGACTGAGTGACTTCACTTTCCCTTTCTTAGGAGAAGAGGAACTAGAAAGAAGTTAAACTGGTGAACATATTTGATTACATCCGCAGGTTTCCTAAGGAGTGTAGAGAGACACTTCTATCTTACTATTAAAAATTCCTAGTAAAGTCTCTAAGTACTCAAATTAAATTTTCAATTAAACTTTGAATCATAAAATCACACACCCATTCTCTTCAAGCTCTTCATTTAAATGTACGCTTCATTTCATACCAGCATTCTTCAAGCAAGGATTTCTTCACCAGACATTCGCCAACAAGGAATGGTTTGTGAACTATGATTGTAATTCACTGGCTTTGAGTTTCTAGCCAAGTTTTATATAAGAAAACTTCAAAACTGAGTTATTCTTTTTCAAATCAAGTTGAACTCCGAACCTACATAGCATATAAAGAAAGTGATTGATATCAACTCTAAATCTATCTAGCATATCCGGGAAGTGGTTAATACTGTGTGTGTGGGGGGGAGGTGGGGGTGGGAGTGCCTACTCTGAGGACTTTTAAGACATTACTGGTGAAATATGAATGTTGATTCTTAAATATTTTTGACGTGAAATGTCAGATAAACAGATCTTAAAAAAACACAATCTCTCTACTTAAGAGCTATTTTTAATCATTGCAAGTCTCAACAAGCATGCTATTTTTAAACTAGGAAGCTGGAAACAAATTTATTTTTAAATTGTCCTCTGTGAGTTTATTTTCCTCATAGCTGTTTCTCCTGGGTACATTTGAGTTTTGTGAGGTTTTTCTATGTTCATATAGAAGATTACAGTAAGAGAGAGTGGTAAAATATAGACTGAATATATGTTTATACACACATGTACACTGTAACTCTGACAGGGTGATGTATGGACATAGTACAATAATACACGAGTGGGAAAAAAACGTCAGAACTAGGCTGCCCAGTAGATAGCAGCTTATTTCTATGACAACATTTCATAATCACCATGTTTTACAGGGAGCTATAGAGAAAGATAAAGGCAACCCACTCCAGTACTCCTGCCTGGAAAATCCTATGGATGGAGGAGCCTGGTAGGCTGCAGTCCATGGGGTCGCTAGGAGTCGGACACGACTGAGTGACTTCACTTTCACTTTAGAGAAAGATATGGATTCAAGAACGTTTTCCAAAATTATTAATAGAATTCCTTCCTCATCAGTGAATTACCTAGATTTAGAGAATTAAGATGGTTTATACTGGAGTCTTTCACAAAAAGTGAACTACTAATAGATGAAGATACCAGAAAATAGTTTTAGAACAGACTTTTATTTAAGTTTTACAAAGTATTTAAAACTACATTTTAAATTCTATTGGTTCATTACTATTATCTTAAAAGATGCCAAAATAGCTCAGATTTAATTTATTTCACATGATAATGAAATATAAAGCAGCGTCACTAATATAAAGACTCACAAAGGCTTAAAGAAATGGTTTCTAAACAATACAAAGTGTCTTAAAAAGTATAGGTAACATCCTATATTTTGTTGGTGTTCTTTTTTTTCTGAGTTATTGTTTTCCACTAACATCATTTCAATAAAAGAAAGAATAATGGGGAAGCTAAAAAATGTATTCATTCAGATTAATTCAACAAATATGTCTAACCATCTATCAGAATCTATGTTGTATTCTAGACTCTCAGATTTTGCATTGAACAAAAATGAAAAATTGTCTTTCTATCTGGGAGAGATAGGCAACAAAACCAAACTAAAAGGACTCATAACACATAAGTATGTAATATAATTAATAAAATAGTGAGAATTGATCTATGAACTTGGAGACCACTGTGAAGATTTTGGCTATATTCAGAGTGAAATTTGAGAGCCACTGGAAAGTTTTAAATCGACAACAGTAAGCAATGAAATTCAGAGCCTGGAACAGACCTGAGAGATATTATGAAGAAAAATTCAACAAAAGTTGGTTATTGGATATGAAGCAATATCCAATATAATATGGATATTAATGAGAAAAAACACTCATGTTTGTTATATTGATATTTACTGACTAGGGTAGATTGCATTTAAAATTAACATTATACTAGACATTGTAAATATTGTGAGTATATTTGAACAGGGATGGAAAATAGATTTTATCTTGCATGCCAACACAAGTTTATTAGTAAACTGGAACATATACTGGATAGGAGACTGAGACTAAACCAGGATCCAGAGGACACGTGTATCTTGTGTAATATCCCTAATTGCCATGGGTGAGTTTTTCTGGTATGGCTGAAAAATTTCCTTGTCATACTGTTGTAAGCTAACCTGTGTTCAAGAGTCTTAAGATTCATATGTTAAAATCCTAATCTTCGGTAATTCAAAATAAGACTGTTTAGAGATTGGGTCTTTAAGGAAGTAATAAAGTTAAATCAGGTAAGAGGGGAGACCATGTGAACACAAAATAAGACAGTCTCATGCACAAGTCAAGGAGAAAGGTCTCAAAAAGAAAAACCAAAGTTTGTTGTCACTTTCATCTCAGACTTCTAACCTCCAAAGCTTGTGAGAAAATAAATCTGTTTTTACTGTCTGTAGTGCATTGTTATGGCAGCCCCAGCAGGCTAATACACAGAACAATCCTCTTGGAAATAAATTACATAACTTCATATAAAATACAATGAAAAACTAGCCAACAGCTCTGAGAAATCAGAAAAAATACATACAGATTTTGGAAGAGTCAAAATTTGGAAGAAAGGGCCAGGAATGTGAGTTTACCTAGCTTGCTAGCATCTATCTTATATTTACCACCACTATGGTGTAATATGGAATGGCAAAGACTTTGAAAAATATGACTTATTCATATACAGAAATAATGACAGTGTCTGGGGCAACCAGAGCTAATAAAAAGTGAATAACAAATTCCAGAAATTAGAGAACCAGAGATTAGGATTCCCAAATTCTGTGTGGACCCTTGCATGTATAGGGCAAACTGCAAATTGCCTGGCTAAAGAGGCTGGAGTAGGAACTGACCTAAGATTTAAGTAAATTGGTTTCCACATTAAAAATAAAATCCGCTTAGATGATTATAATAGAATCAGGAGTCTCCACAATATAACTTTTACATTATCCAAGACACAATGCAAAATTTCTGTATATGAAAAGAACTAGGGAAAATGAAGAAAGTGAAAATTGCTCAGTCATGTCTGACTCTTTGCGACCCCATGGACTATACAGTCCATGGAATTCTGCAGGCTGGAATACTAGAGTGAGTAGCTGCTCCCTTCTCCAGAGGATCTTCCCAACCCAGGGATCGAACTCAGGTCTCCCACATTGCAGGCAGATTCTTTACCAGCTGAGCCACCAGGGAAACCACCAGGAAGATACAATGCAAAATTTCTCTATATGAAAAGAACTAGGGAAAGTTGACCCATTCTCAAGAGAAAACACAGTCAGTGAAGACTGACCCCTGGATAAACCACTTGATTAACAGACAATACTTTGAAGCAGTTACTATTAACTCTGCTCAAGAAGGCAAAGAAATGTATGATCAAAATAAAAACATATGAAATCTCAGCAGAGAAACAGAAACTATATAAAAGCCTAGTGGAATGTCTAGAGGTGGAAAATAAAATATCTAAAAGTTAAAAATATAACTGAATGGATGGACATTACAGTAAAATGGAGATGACAGAGGAAAGAGAAGTCAACTTAACAACAAATCAATATAAATTATCCCATCTGAAGAAGAAAAAAAGAAAAAAGAAATGAATAGAACCTCAAGAATCTGTGGAATAATATCAAAAGGTATCATTGAAGCAGCAGAAGAACAAGAGAAAGAAGATAAGTCAGGAAAAGGATATTTGAAAATAACAGTCCAAATTTTCCCCAAATTGGTGAAGTCAATTTACAGATTCAAGAAGCTCAGAAAACCTCAACCAGGATAAAAATGAAGAAAGCCACGCTAGGGTACATGATATTCAAATTTCTAGAAAGTAAAGAATAATGAGACAATCTTAAAAGATGCCTGAAAAAAAAAATTGACACATTACAGATAGGGAAATGGCAAGTAAAATAATTGCTACCTTTTCATCAGAAATTATGGAGGGTGAAAGGAGCGGTTCAATAAAAGTCCTGAAAGAGTACAGCAAAAACTCTCAACCCAAAATTCTCTACTCAGCAAAATCCTTCTTCAAGGATGAAGGTGAAACAAAGGCATTTTCAGATAATAGGAAACTAAGACTATCTGTTGGTAAATATGCTAAAGAGAATTCTTCTGGTTGAAAGGAGATGATCGCAGAGGAACACTCAGATCATCTGGCAAGAATGAAAAACATAAAAGGCAAATAGACAAGACAATTTTTTCTTATGATTTAAAAAATGTACACTCCAATATTTAAAGCAAAAATTAAAACACTGTCTTGTGATGTTTGTAACATATGGAATGCATATGCAACTAGAGCATAAAGGACAGTCATGTGGGGTAAAGGAGTCAGTTCTGGGGTAAAGCTTCTATATTTTACATGGAATTACACAATATGAACTCCAAACAGGCTGTGAAAAAGTGAAGGCATTGTAGTAGACACAAAAATGGCACCCCAAAAATATCCACTTCTTAAGCCCCAGAACTGGTGAATCTGTTATGTTTTATGGCAAGAATGAATTAGGTGGCAGATGGTATTAAGATTGCTAAACAGCTCACCTTAATCATAAGAAATTATCTGGATTATTGGGGGTGGGGGAGGGGGCGATGAAGTCAGAGGGTCTTTAAAAGATGAAAAATAGTGGCAGAAGAGGAGACCAGTGTGAAGCTAATGGAAAGGACTAAACATTTTGCTACTGCTGACTTTTTTTATGTGGGCCATTTTTAAAGTCTTTATTAAATTTGTTACGACATTGCTTCTGGTTTGTTTTGGCTTTTTGGCCATGAAGAAAGCAGGATCTTCTTACATCTCCGACCAGGGATCGAACTCCCACCCCCTGCATTGAAAGGCCGAGTCAACCACTAGACTGCGGGGGCAGTCCCTTATTGCTGATTTAAAGAGAGAAAAAGAAGTGTGAAGTGCCACGGAGTGTGAAAAGCCTCCAGAAGCTGGAAAAGGCAAGGAAACTGATACTCTCCTTGAACTTGCAGAAGGAATTCAGCCTTGCTAATAGCTCGTGAGAACTGTGTTGATATACACAGTACATTTGTGGTGTTTTGAGCTACTATATGATAACTTGTTACAGCAGCAGAATAAAACTAATAAATATATATCCTGCAAGTTTTAAAGCAATCGCTAAAATATAATGCAAATATCTACCGAAGATCCTAGATGGGAAGAGGATACCAGACACTTGTCATTCCTGGTAGAGAGAAAGCTGATTTTGTTCTTGGCTTTGGGCTTGAGAAGCTGAGCAATAAAGCTGTTATTTTCTTTTTGCTTTCCCTCAGAATTTCTTTTTTAACATTGAGCATAGTGTTCTGAGTGTTTAACAAAAACTGATTTTAAATGACATTTTACTTTAGTATCAGACATTTTTTAAAGAAATCTTAGCTCATAGCATAAAATGTATCAATTTAAAATAGGAGTAATTAGTATTTATGAGTTTTACAGATATTTACTTTTCAATCCTTCAGATAAGGACAGATCTACATAATCATTGATTAAACTAATTCTTTGCACTTGTAATGTTAGGCAGTATTTACTCAGGAGTGGATCTACTTTTCCATTTTGCACACATAACTCCCATATTGCTAGTGAGAATTTTACTTGGGTCCATTCTGAATATACTTCATTTTCAATTATCTATGGACATATTTTCAATAATATACAGAGATGCAGCTCAGGAAATTTATGCAACCCAACAATTGGTGGAGTCTGGTCTTTAAATGCATGGATATGTCAATGATGTACATGACAAACACAGAGGCTAGTGTAAAAATATTTGCTGCTGGCTGCCCAGGAAAAGTATTTGTTATGAGTACTCGAAAGAATATGAAGAGAAGGACCTAGGAAACACATCCTCCAAAAGAAGCCTTCTTCCTAACCTCACAGACTAAACACAGAGGTTTCCAAGAGCCAGACTATGAATAGCTCTAGTCTGTGAAAGAAGGATTTCTTCATTTACAGCCTGCATTTTTTCATTTTTCATAACTGCTGATAGAGAAAATAGCTGTTCACTGTTAGGACTGAAAAAATACTTCTATAATGTTCTTCTTCCAATAGTGTCCTGAAAGGAAAAGTGTAGCAAACACAGTAGTAAACTCAGGTTGTCAATCTGTTGATTGACATACCGATCAATCTTTCTAGATATCTATCATTCTTAATTTTCTTAACTTGTATAGCAAGTCATTTCTTGAAAGGCTAAAGATTTTAATCAAAACTCTTCTGGAGGATGTTGTAAAGTGACATTCAAAACATATATTTCAATGTAATTGTTAAAATCTGGAGTGAGAGCTTTCAAAGACAGAACCTTAGAGTTTATACTATGTTATTTTTATTAGAATATTAGAAAGCAATTTCTGGCCATTGTGCTGACCCTACTGTGTATCTATGACCATTATAAAGTACTGCAGAATGAACAGCCAATCAGATAGGTAGATCTGGCTAAGCACTGCAAACCCTATAATTTTACCTTTGAAAATGGAACTAAATGTTCAAAGGTTGTTCAGCTTTAACTGTGAACTGATTCATTTATAAATAACATAGAAGAAATATTTCCCAATTAATTTTATTTGAATAAATTTTAATTTCCTCATTTCATACTTCAATCTTCTATTGTTAGAGCAATGCAATGTGTGGGCTATTTTAATTTATGACTTGAGGCAGAAAGTCCTATTCAAGGATGACTATTATTATATTAACTCTTATCTGGATTTTATGGTAAAAGATTATGAATTATTCTCTTTCATATAAACATTTCAGACATGCATATAGAGATATATAAAAGGTAATATAAAATATACCATTTACTGAATTCCTGTCATGCCTCACATGGTTTAGATGTTATTTATTATCTTTCCAATAATCTTGCAGTATAGATATTATAATATACATTTTACAGAAAAGGAATTTGAGGTCAAAAAGTTAAGTAATTTTCCCAGTTGTGCATGCATGCGTGCTCAGTCGTGTCTGACTCTTTGAAACCCCATGGACTGTAGGCCACCAGGACCTTCTGTTCTAGAATTTCCCAGGCAAGAACACTGGAGTGGGTTGCCATTCCCTTCTGCAGGGGATCTTCCTGATCCAGGGGTTGAACCTGTGTCTCCCACACTGGCAGGCGGATTCTTTACAATTGAGCCAACGGGGATGCCCATTCATTCTGATATTAGTTAATAAATGAGCACTTGTTATGTGACAATTATTACATGAGAAACAGAAAGTGAACATGAGTTATACAGAATCCATGTACTTGAGAATCACTCACTGAGGGACCAGAAATACAGGTAAGTAAATATGAAACATTTGGATGTGAAATTATTGTGATTTACACAGGGTAATATAGGAACATAAAGGAGGAACAGCTCAAAGGAAAGATAGCTAAAAGAGGGGTGGGAAGGAAGGATTAATTCTTAACTGGATTATTTCACTTAGCATAATGTCCTCTAGGTTCATCCCATTGTTGCAAATGGCAGGAGTTCCTTCATTTATTTTAATGGCTGAATAATATCATATATTTAATGAAACCTCTTGACAAACACTAAGGTTGTTTCCATACTTTGGCTACTGTGAATAATACTACAATAAAAATGGGAAATGCAGACTTTTCTTCGAGGTACTAAATTATTTCCTTTGTGTATACACACCAAAGTGGCATTACTGGATCATGTGGTAACTCTGTTTTTATTTTTTGAAGGACTTCCATACTATTTTCCATAATAGCTATTAAACCAGACTCAGAAAGACAAATACTGTATGATCTCCCTTCTATGTGAAATCTAAAAGAACTCACAGAAGCAGAGAGTAGAATAGTGATTGCCAGGGACCCTGGGAAGGTGGGTGGGAGAAATAAGATTTAAGTCAAACAGATAATAATAATACTGCATTTTACTGTATATAATAATATTGTAATAAAATGATAATAACATACTTGAAGTTTGTTGAGAGTAGATCTTAAGTGTCTTCATCACACAAACACAAAGGATAACTAAGTGAGGTGATGGATGTGTTAACCAGCTTAATTTCACAATTTACAAGTATATCAAATCATCATATGTACACTTCAAATATATGCAATTTTTCTTAATTAAATCTCTCCAAAGTTGGAAAAATAATCCTAAAGCTTTTTGTTTAAAAAAAAAAATGGGAGCCGTGATATTAGTATTATAAGAGATCCATTAAAAAAAAAAATGAACAGTGGCACACCTCACTCTCTGTCTCACATACCTATACATTCTGAGGTACTGAAAGGATGTTAGGGCTTCAACTTATGAATTTCAGGGAAGAGATGGCAGTTCACACCATAAAAACATTCCACCCGATTATCACAGACATTGTTGAAATGTCTTCCCAAATAATATTAAAATAATAGGATTTTAGACATAGATAGGATCTGCCATACCTTCACTGTGAAAGCAAGATCCACCTAACATGGTAGAAGTAATACATTGAAAGTAAAATAACTTACTAATACCACCAGAGTTAGTATTCTTACAGATTTATTACTATTATTTCCCCAATTGAAAAAAAGTGCAAATTATTTAGCAAAGCCTGCAACTGTGTCGTTACCATAAAGACCATTATATGCTAAATATTGCTGCTGATAACCCTTCACCGCTTCTCTCCAAATACCTCTAAATTATTTGCTTTTAAAGACCTAACAATTTTTGATTACCTATTATAAAAACAGATCAAACCACAGCAATTTCAACATATTTTACATTGAAATTTGGTGGAGCACTTTATGATCTATTACAGCAAGAATAAGCACGGCTGCTAGGTGATTTGGTTTACAGTAAGTAATTAAGTTCACTTATTATGATTAGTTAGGAAAAAACTTTTGTTATATTTGGCTTATAATTAAACTATTTTCTAAATGCTAGCAGCATTTTTCCCATTTGTTCACAATTTCAATACATGTAGTGCCTGGTTAAATTAATTAAAATTTCAATACTTCCTATGAAGTCTACAGAAATAGCGATACATTGTTTAGATTAATTATATTTTACCTTTCAAAAGGCTTTAACACATCCATAACATGGTATCTTATTTATTTGTACACATACACACACACACACAAATTCATTTTAAATGCAAGTAATCTGTCAGGCAACTTTGACCCACCTGAAACTCAAGAAAGTAAAAATGTCTCAAACAAGTTGAATAATCTCACAGTATTAAGGCAATAAATCTTATGCATCATATTTATAGAGGTGTTTTCAAGCCCTGAGACAGTTCTGCCTATATCCAACACTTTTACCTGGAGTGGTTACTGGGTTGCTTAGTATGAAACTTAGTATTATTAAAATAAGTAAATATAAAAAGGAGGTCCAGTGGTTAAGACTTCACCTTCCAGTGCAGCAGGTGTGGATTTGATCCCTGGTCTGGAAACTAAGATTCCCATATGCCTCACAGGCAAAAAAACAAACAAACAAACAAACAAAAAACCCCATATATATATATATAAAACAGAAATAATACTGTAACAAATTCAATAAAGACTTTAAAAATGGTCCACATGAAAAAAATCTTTTTAAAAAAAGGCAAGTGAATTGGCACTCTCCAGAACCCATAGCTGGGAGTCAGATTCCAAGGAGAGAGACTTCAAAACTATGTGAAGGAGAGATTTCTGCCATACTTTCATACAGGCCTAGACAGCTATTAATATCAACATTTTTAAGAATCCTAAACTGACAAACAGATCACAGAGTACAGTAACTGAATTTCACTCCAAAGCTCTGAATTATAAAGAATAAGTTATGTTCTGTAAATTTTGTTTAAAAAGGAGATAATACATAACATTGCAGATTTTCAGCCAATGATTTTCATATAAACTGATCACATTATAAACAACAACAAAAAATGTTGCCACTTAAAATGCAACTATTTGGAATGTATCTGCATTTTAATTTTTATATCTCTCCATTCTCTTGTATCCTTGGGTAATACATTTTCTTGCACAGTCACTCATTGCCTTTTCTGAAATGGTGGTCAAGATTTTCAGACACTCAATCCACACAGTCACATAGAAGCTAGATTACTGACTTTATCTCAAAGCCAAAGCTGCTTATATATTCTGGGATATTGATTATTTTTTCCTTAACAGAAAAAGCTGCAAAACTCAAAACTCTGCCTCTAGAGTCATATCAGCCAGTAGCCCATGAAGAAATGATAAGACAGTAAGCAAAACCAGAACAGCCAAAAATGAGAAAGTACATAGGAAGGTCAAAAAATAAAAAGGTTCAATGCAACCATATCTCAGTTATATTTTAATAGCTGTTACAGCTTCTGGCACCTAAACTATAATCACATGATCAATGCTCTGTGAGTAATATTGACAACGATGTTTGAACAATAAAAAAGTCACACTGTATAAGGGATAAAGATGGAAATTGATCAATATTATTCAAAGCATTTTATTTTATTAAAAATTAATTCTTTAGTTAAAATGATTCAAAGCAAACTCAAAACAATTGTATTTTTGATATGTTTGCTAAATATTAAGTAGCACCCCTTTATGAAGCCAAGGCTGAACATCTTAAACAAGAGGTAGGATCCAACCCGAGGTAATGGCTGTATTTCAAGGCAATAAACTAACAAGAAAAATTACAATGGTAGTGTTCACAGATCATAGCATAGGTGAGTAAATACTAGCAATCTGGATTTGCTGAGCACACAACACACGTCAGGACGGGGTGAGAGACGAGTCTGGGCAGGAAGTCAGCATCCAGATATAATATATCCTGTTGAGGAGACAGGGTTTTATTTTGTGGGATCTTCAAAGTAAGAGATAGGGAATCAGGTCATGAGCATCATCATACAGCAGCATTATTCACAGTAGCCAAAAGGTATGGCAACAGCCCAAATGCCTATGAACAGATTAACATACAAACTGAATGCGGTACATACACACAGTGGAACATTATTCATTCTTAAATAGGGGTGAAGTTTTGATACGGGCACAGCATGGGTAAAGCCTGAAGATACTATGCTGAATGAAATAAACCAGACACACAGGATGGGTATCGTATGATTCCATTTATATAAGGAATCGAGAGCAATCAAATTCATGGAGACAGAAAGCAGCCTGGTGGTTGTCAGGGGCTGGAGGGGGCAGGGAGAATGTGGACTTATTGTTTAAGGGGTATATAGAGTTTCAGTTTGGGGAGATGAAAAAGTTTTGGTGATGGATGGTGGTGATGGTTGCACCACAATGTGAATATACTTAAAAAATAACTTCTTACAGTGGAGAATGTTTACATATTAATATTAAAAATCTTAAGTGTGGTGTGACTTTGGATGGAGCAAGACTGGGGCTAGGGAAACTGGGTGAGACCCCTTTACAGAGAACAGAAAGAGTAGACTGAAAGGTAGGAAATAATTTGGGAAGTATTAATGAATATAATTAGCAATAAGGCAGGCAGCCTTCAGTGGTTCACAAGAGCCTCAATGAACTTACTCTCCAAAACTTAGTGGTTTAAAACAACCCTGTATAATATTTCACATTTTGTGCATGCCTTTGTTCATGTGCTGCTCCAACAAAGTGCTCTAGACTGGGTGGCTTAAACAAGAAACTTTTACTTCTCACAGTTCTGGAGGCTGGAAAGTCCAAGAACAAGGTGCCACAGATTCAGTGTCTGGTGAGGGTCTGTCTTCTTGATGTGCCCTAACATGGTAGAAAGAGGATTAAAGAGCTCTCTGGGGTCTCTTGTAAAAGGGCACTGATCCTATTCATGAGGGCTTCACACTCTTGACTTAATCATCTGTCAAAGGCCTCACCTCTAAATATCATCACATTGGAGGTTAGGTTTCAACAGAGGAATTTTAGGGGGACACAAACATTCAGTCCATAATAATGGATCGGGAATTTAGGCAGGGCTTAGTTAGTTGATCCTTCTGTTCCATGTGGCATCAACAGAAATTACTCGGCATTATCCAGCTAGAGGGGGCTTTCCAGGTGGCACTAGTGGTAAAGAACCCACCTGCCAATGCAGGAGACATGAGACCCAGGTTTGATCCCTGAGTTGGGAAGATCCCCTGGAGAAGGGCATAGCAACCCACTCCAGTATAAAAATCCCATGGACAGAGGAGCCTGGTGGGCTACAGTTTATAGTGTCACAAAGAGTCGGACACAACTGAAGCAACTTAGCACTCATGCACACATCCAGCTAGAGGGTGAACTAGTGTGGGTGTGCAGGGAAGTTCACGTTCATTTCTTTTGTCAGTCTTGTCATAAGAGTGAAGAGTTGGAAGGCTAGGCTCGGCTGAGACTCTCAGCAAGAGTGTACCCATTGGCTCCCCAGTGTGATGGCCTTGTAGGACAGTCAGACTTCTCACATGGCACCTGGGTTGCCAGAGAACATAAATGGAAGCTGCAAGGCTTCTTATGAACAAGTCTTAGGAATTATAGAAATTCATTTCTGTTGCATTGTACTGTTCAGGCAGATAGCTAAGGCAGGCTCTGATCAGAAGGGTATTAGATGCCATCCTTCAATTGTGGCCATCTTTCATCTACCATATCAAACTTTTGGAGGTGATGGATGTAAAATAACCAAGGCTGACTCTCAGATTTCTAGCAAGGGTAATTAGATTGCCTCCCACTTGAACAGAGATGACAGAAGAGCCAGGCTTAGAGAGGAAGATGATGAACTCAACTTTGGACAACAGAAGTTTGAGAAAATAATAAAGATTATTAGGATTTCTTCCCTGCCTGCTCAGACGGTAAAGAGTCCACCTGCAATGCAGGAGAGCTGGGTTCCATCCCTGAGTTGGGAAGATCCCCTGGATAAGAGACTGGCTACCCACTCCAATATTCTTGCCTGGAGAATTCATTGGACAGAGGAGCCTGGTGGGCCACAGTCCATGGGGTCTCAAAGAGTCAGACAATCCTGAGAGACTAACACAAATGTTAATTAGAATTTCTATATTTAAATGATTAAATATCACAGATTTTCTAAAAGTCACGTTCCTTAGGATTGCTGATTCCAGCCCTGTACAATCTATTCTTTGTCATTTTTCTCTAATCTCAGCTCCTTCCACTTCTCTATTTTATCACTATTTATTCAGACTCCTATGTCCTAAGCACTATGTCAAGCACTGGGCTTTCACTGATAATCAAGTCAGACAAGATAACACTTAGATAACAGGTGAAAAAAGACAGACAAGAACATAATTAAATACACAAATAAACAGAATGATTTTGGATTGTGATCAAAGCTGTGATATCAACATTGTCATGTAAAGGGAATGTCTGAGAATAAAGGGTGAAGGAAGAGGACAGTAACTAGGTAGGTGTTCTGGGTCTTTATTAAGAAAGTGATAATAATGAGCTGAGACCTGATACAGAAGCCTTCCATTGTGTCAGGCAGAAGAAAATGCTAAAGCAGAAGCCATGGGGTGGGAACGAAGGCAGAAAGAACAAAGAGATTCTCTAAAACTCTTAGAGGAAAACATAGGCAGAGCACTGACATAAATCACAGCAATATTCTTTGGATCTCCTAGAGTAACGGAAATAAAAGCAAAATAAACAAATGGGGTCCAATTAAACTTAAAAACTTTTTTTTTTTTTGCACAGCAAAGAAATCATAAACAAAACTAAAAGACAACATATGGAATGGGAGAAAATATTTGCAAATGATGTGAACAACATGGGATTATTTCCAAAATATACAAACAACTCATACATCTCAATGTCAGAAAGATAAGCAACCCAATCCAAAATGGGCAGAAGAAGTAAATAGATATTTCTCCAAAGGCATACAGATGACCAAGAGGCACATGAAAAGATGCTCACCCAACATTGCTAATTATTGGAGAAATGGAAATAAAAACTACAATGAGATATCACCTCTTATGGGTCAGAATGGCCACCATCAAAAAACCTACAAATAATAAATGTTACAGAGGGTGTGGAGACAAAGGGAATCCTCTCACACTGTTGGTGGGAATGTAAATTGGTGTAGCCACTATGGAAAAGAGTACTGAGGTTCCTCAAAAACAAAAATAGAATTATCATATGATCTAGCAATCCCACTCCTAGGAATATATCCAGAAATGAGGACAACTTTAATTCGAAAAGATATATGCACCCCCATATACATAGCAGTACTATTTATAAAAATTAAGACATGGAAGCAACTTGCATTTTCATCAACAGATGAATGGATAGAGAAGATGTGGTAGATATACCTGGAATATTACTTAACCATTAAAAATGAAATCATGCCATTTGCAGCAACATGGATGGACCTAGAGATTATCATAGTAAGTGAAGTAAGCCAGACAGACAAACACAAATATATGATATCACTTAGTGTGGAACCTAAAAAATGATACAAATGAATGTATTTACAAAACAGAAACAGACTCAGAGACTTAAAAAACAGATTTATGTTTACCAAAGGGAAAGAGGAGAAGGGATAAATTAGGAGACTGGGATTCGCAGATTCACTTACTATATATAAAATATATAAACAACAAGAACCTACCATATAGCACAGCGAACTATACAGCAAGGAGATCCAATCAGTCCATCCTAAAGGCAATCAGTTCTGAATATTCATTGGAGGGACTGATGCTGAAGCTGAAACTCCAATACTTTGACCACCTAATGAGAAGAACTGACTCATTTGAAAAGACCCCGATGCTGGGAAAGATTGAAGGCAGGAGGAGAAGGGGATGACAGAGGATGAGATGCTTGGATGACATCACCGACTCAATGGACATGAGTTTGAGTAAACTCCAAGAGTTGGTGATGGACAGGGAGTCCTGGCGTGCTGCAGTCCATGGGGTCACAAAGAGTTGGACACAACCGAGCAACTGAACCGAACTGAACTGAATAACTTATAATGAAAAAGAGTCTGAAAAAGAACATATATAAACAGAATCACCTTGCTGTATATTTGAAACTAGCACAAAATTGTCAATTATACTACAATATGAAAAAAAAAAAAGGAATCAGATGGACCTTAATTAAATAAATAATAATGAAGGGATTCTCCACCTTCTTTTTTGCCTCCCTGCAGGTCTACATGGTGTTTCTTCCCATACTGACTTTTTCTAACTTCTCTGCCTGGATGACTCCTGGGTTTCCACAGAAACTCAAGCAAGGCCTTTTCTTTTCCAGGAAATGTCCCCTAAGACCCTAAGACCAAGTTAGGAAGCATTTTCCTGGGCTCCAGAAGAAGCTCTGCCACAGCCTTTGTGGCCCCATGGTGTCAGCTGTGCTGACTTTTCTTCCATCCCTAATACCCTGGTAGTTATCTGAGGACAAGGCTTTTGTCTTTGATTTCAGCATCATCAGTAAGTAGCAAACAGAAAAGACTCTCTTACATAAGGTGAGTGAGTGTCCTAATAACGAAGGAGGACAGGGAAGGAAGGAGGGAAGAAAATGAGAAAACATTGTCAATGAAGGACACAGCATATAGAACATTCATGCAATATAGCTAAAAAGCTATTTTTAGCTTATACCCAGGTTGCTCAGTGGTGAAGAATCTGCCTGCCTGCAGGAGATGCAGGTTCAATCACGGGGTCAGGAAGATCCCCTGGAGGAGGAAATGGCAACCCACTCCAGTATTCTTGCCTGGGAAATCCCACGGACAGAGGAGCCTGGTGGGCTGCAGTCCATGGGGTCACACAGAGTCAGACAGGACTTAGTAACTAAACAACAACAACAGCATTATCTGCTTAAGTGCCGCAGTACACACACACACACACACGCACACACACACGGATCTCATTGTACTATCTAAGCAAGAAGAAAATTCTAGGCTCTACCTATTTATGATAAGAATTTATTTAAAAAGTAAACTGAATATTAGCAATATTATGTGATTACAGACTTGTCAATGTCATATTTATTGATATCACACATTTCTTATAACTGGCATGTAATGCTGTGTAATCAGAAAAATAATAAACGCTGTTTTCCAAACACAGTATTTAAAAGTCCATTCACAATAAGCATTGTGATACTGATACCAGGGAGTTGTGTACAGAAGAGGAGTCCGAATAGCAAATGTAAAGACAGTCTTAGCATTTTGAAATAAAACATTGCTAACTCCCTTCAAAAAAACCTCCAGGCTCTAGGAAATTTCTGGAAGAAACCCAAACTTGGCCTAGGACTTGCTGTCTTCTCATTTTGCTGTCCTCTGTCTCCAGCATAGAACAGACACCCTGCAATCACCTGTGGACTTGCACTTGGACAGAGAAAGCGCATTATCTTGACCAGAGCCCCCTAAGCCCAACCACTAGGTTCCTCCTATGTTTACTTAATAGCAGCTGCCAATAAGATTTCCAGCTCCCCACTGCCCGATGTTAGAGGTGAATGTGGCAGAGGAAGAAAAGAGGTTTTGGGCTGCATGTTCCAGAGCCACCTGGGGAAAATCACTGAGCTTAGGGAATGCCACAAAGCAAAATAACAATGGAGCCCCACATTTAAAACTGAAGTGGTGGTTTTGGAATGAGGAAAAGCAGGCCTTCTTAAAACTCACAGGGAGCTTGCAAGGGGGCAGATGAAGGTAAAAACCATAAAGAAAAAAGCTTTCAGTATTTCTCCATGGCAGCAGAAGGCACACCACTGAGTGCTCCCTAAAGCCGAAGGTAAAAAGGGAACAGAGCGTGCTACAAAGAATAAAAATATAATCCTATGGGATTGTTTTCCCGGTTCTACATTACCGAGAAGCAGTCAATAAACACACAGCTTCAGAATTAAGCTTAAGGCTCATAAATCACCAAATTATAGCACAGGCATTATACATCCTAGAGGGTTTCACTGTACGTTTCTTTTCCCAAGACTTGAGAGAAAACATAACTAACCTTTATTGAGAAAACCTGTGAATATGCCACATATGGTCGAAGGAAAATGAGGGTAAGGAGAAGTGTAAAAGCTCCTTCTCATTCCTATAGTTTATCGGGGATCTTGAGCAGGATTTTACATTGTATCTCAAAGCCACTAGGTTTTCTGGACAACCATAATGCTTTGCCAACCCATTTGGTTTTTGTATTTTACTCCTGTATGTGGGCTGGAATAAGCTGTTAAATTCATGATTTTGAAAAGTGGTACTTCTTAATTTTGTTTTGTGATGAGTGACAGAGAAGATATGAGACATTAAATCATGACCCAAACAAAAATAACCCTCAAATTTAAGTGGGAAGTTTTGTGCAAAAGCAGCAATAGACAGGGTTCTTCACTGCTGATAAATGACATGATTGGATCTGAATAGGGGCTGATCTTATTGCTACTCAAGTTTTTCAATTACCATGGAGTCAGAAGTCCCAGCTGGATATAGAAAAGTTATTCCTCAGAGGACCAGTGAAACATGCTAGTAGCTCAGTTGTATCTGTCACCCCACGGACTGTAGCCTCTGTTCATGGAATTCTCTAGGGAAGAATACTGGAGTGGATAGCCATGATTCCTTTTCTCTAGGGGATCTTCCTGACCCAGCGATTGAACCCTGGTCTCCTACATTGCAGGCAAATTCTTTACCATCTGAGCCACCAGGAAGTCCCCTGAAGGACCAGAGAGGGTGTCTAATACATAGTGAAAATTTTCAAAGATATTATCATTAACCTGATGTTTTTAGTTGATGTCTGCAGCAAATGAAAGTTACGTTGAAAAGAGTTGCTTATTCTGTGGACACAATGCATTTTTGTTAGGTGAACAGAAGTGTATACCTCTCTGAAAATAAGTCACTTAGTCGTTTCCTTTTTGTATTTATTAAAACAATATCAAGATCCCCTGGAGAAGGAAATGGCAACCCACTCCAGTATTCTTGCCTGGGAAATCCCAGAGACAGAGGAGTCTGGTGGGCTACAGTCCATGGGGTCGCAAAGAGTCGGACACGACTTCGTGACTGAACAACAACAAAAACATCAAATACAAGCCATATTTTATATCTAACTTCAAGTTAAAGCTTGCTATTTTATGTTTTGGAAGATATAAATTTATCACATTCTACCCAGTGCTGTTCAAAAGGATGAATTTATACAGTGTTGTAGACACATACCATTTCATAGTTCATGGTGGAAGAAACAGAAACAATCACTTTCAGATACGAATTAGGAAAAAGTGGTTTCATGTCATTAATTAGCTGTAAAGAAACACATGGGGATTGAATTCCAAGCTCTAAAAACCTAGTGTTAAATTAAATGCCTAATGACCTGTCATAGTACTGTCAGCTGGGCTCACAAGTCCTGAACAGGCATTTGCTTCATCCAATTTCCAGTGGCAGGCGCTGAAATGTTTGGGCCCCAGGAGTGGGTGGGCAGAAGCGTTAGGAAGCCTTTATCTGTGTTGCCTTTGCATAGCAACAGCAGGTGTGTGAACACACTTGGAGGACCAGCATGCAGGGCCCAGAAATTGGTCAGTGAGTGTGCTCCCAAGTACAGGGGAGAGGAAAGGAAGCTAAAGAAATGCTGCTTCTTATCCCTTTTATTATTACAAGTCTCTTAATTATTTACATCACTCAGTGTAGCCTCACATAGTAAAACTCAGCCATATGCCTGGCATTCTTGATGAGTGCTGGTGTGATAAGAGTTCCTGATTCTATGGTCTAGCAGGCAGCAGTCAGGTTCAAAGGGCATACATAATCAATGCCTAAAATATATTTAAAAATGCAAAGCAGGAGGACAAATTAAAATCGAGTGTGTAATACATAAATCTAAGTTACTTTTGAAAGCTTATAATGGAAGAACTAGAGCATGGACAACCCTAGGCCCTGTCATAATGTTTATATATTATGTATTTTTGATGAGACTATTGTTTTAAAATAAATAGCTTAGCATATTGATTATAATAAGACTATAATGATAAACTTCAAAAAAATTTTTTTAATTTATCATTTATTTTTAGCAGTGTGTATGTGTCAGTCCCAAACTCACAATTCAAAAGTGCTATGAAACCCATGAGGCCTATATAAATATTCAGTATACATATTAAAACATTTAATGATGAAGTCCACTCTTTTTGCTGCAGGACATACAATAGAGTGGTATATATCATTTCTCTGCATGCACTTAGCTTTTTATACTGAGGTTCCATGAAGGGATAAACAAAAACAATTATAATAACAGCAATAACTAGATGTAATAGACAGATACCCTTCCATGGACAAATATGCCAGGAAGTACGCCTAGGTCTGGACCTATATTATCATGCTTCACCCTAACTACTGACCTACGAAGTAGGCAGTATTTTTCCATTTTAAAGGTGAGAAAACAAAAACTCAAAAGCTAATTGGCATAACATCACATACCTGATTAGGTGTGGGAAAGAGAATTATATCCATTTCATAGGCTTCATACTTTTATAGAATCTTTTTTTCAACCATCAGAGATAGGTTACTTGATACCAACCAAAAGATATCTCCAATAGTTTTTAGATGGCCAGAAATTTACCTGAAAGAAGGCATGACTAGGTATGCACACTCAGATGGAAAGCTTTCATTTCTCTATCACGTGACAGGAGAATATTAATGTTTGACCCCTTCCCCTCCATCTTTGCATTTCCTTAGGTTTACTTCCCTTTTGTAAGTAGGATTTTTTTTTTCTTACCTAACTCTTGGATCTTACTTTGCAGATAAATGAAAGCTCTAAGAATCCTGTTAGCAGAGGAATAGACCTTAAGAAGAAAGAAGGGTATCAGGATCTGGGCAACCATAATAGGGTGGGTGATGACATGAGGAGGGAGAGATGGGAAGAACTTGAGAGGACTTCTGTGCTATGCCACAAATGCAAGGACTTACTGAAGGTGAATTTCGGCACTTGGGGCTGAGAGAAAGAAAATTCATGAAAGTGAAAGTTGCTCAGTTGTGTCCGACTCTTTGCAACCCCATGTACTATACAGTTCATGGAGTTCTCCAGGACAGAATACTGGAGTGGGTGGCCTTTCCCTTCCTTTCAGATCCCTCTCCAGGGGATCTTCCCAAGCCAGGGCTCGAACCCAGGTCTCCTGCATTGCAGGCAGATTCTTTACCAGCTGAGTCAAAAGAAGAGTTGCTTCCAAAAGCTGCTCAGGTGCTTCTGATGATGTTACATTTGGCAACCTCTGTCTTCTCTACTTGAGAAAGTCAAGGAAATCTAAAGAAGTTTTAATTCATGAGTTAAACCTTGATACATAATTTCAAGTAGTACTTACTCACCTTGACAGCACATTAGAATTATCTGGGTAGTCTTTTAAAAATTACCTCTGCATTTCCAGGGGTTTTGGTGTAACTGTCCTGAGCACTGGGATAGAAGCAGCAGTGCAGTGTTTAAAAACAACCTCCCAGGTGATTTTACAGAGATCCGGCAAAACCCAGGACAATGGGCAAGCGACATGAAACAGGGCAGAGGCCTTTCTATGTTAAGAGAGTCCTGGGTGGAAAGGCCCAAAGTGGGAAAGCCGTACAATTATGAGTGTTCGCATTTGACTGAAATGTGAACTATGAGTAGTGATGGCGAACGATGAAACTGACGATTTAGGCAGAATTCATATAAAGCGAGCTGTGACATTTGGACTTTACTTGCGAGAGTGAGCAAGACACTGCAATGCTTTACACAGAGCTCACATGCTCAGATTTATGCTGACCAGACAGAGGGCTTCTCTAAGACAGGGGCTTTCGGCGCTATACCTGAAAAACTATCCCCAGATTTACTTTTCCTAAAACACAAAACAAAGACCCTTAGGTGGTGCAGTGGTCAATGAATTGGAGGAGGTAGGACTAAAGGCAAGGTGTTCAATGGAAGAAACCGAAAGTGAAAGCAAGTAGGAGGCAAAACAGTACTTGCAATGAAGCAACGTTGCTGCCATAGCAAGAGAAACTAATGATGAATTCTGAGATGAAAACAGGTTAAGGGCATACATCCCAGGGAAAGTGGTTTTTAAGAAGAGATCTGAACACATGGATGTTTCCAAAACACTTCAAAACAGAGACGAGAGAAAAAAAGAGAAGGATGTGGTAAGTAATACCTAATCAAATTCAAATAACCCATTCTGTGTTAACTAAGTAAAGCAAACTAAGACAAAGGCATTACCATATTTACTTGGGTGAATGACTCTCAAAGTTATTTCTGCAGAAAAATCTCAGTTATGGAGGGAACACCGTATGCAATACCCTTTTCTTAGTTTTCTCCCCAGAATTACTCCCTTTGCCATTTTTCCATAACAGTTGTTTGATGTCCATGAGACAATGTCCCGATAGTATGAGACATTTTTTTTTTCCCTCCAAATTATCCATATTCTGATGTGGAATTTACCAGACACAAGAAAATATGAAAGGTATATTCTAGACATCCTAGACTTGAATAAGAGTGAAAAATGAAGAAAATGAAGGATTAAAAGACAGTCAATGCCTAACAAAGGTCAGCTCTTCTTGCCTGATTTGTAGCAAATGCAAAACTCTTACATAACTGCTGACCAGCCACCAGAATCCAATGGATCTAAGAGGAGAGAGTGATTGTTTGCCACACAGTCCCAAGGTTCTGATACCACATGCTACAGAAAGCAGCTGATTGACACGAATCTCTTCATATTGCTCCAGGATAGGATAAACAGGTGTGAGTCCAGGGCTGTTCCCATGTTGATTTCTCTCCTTCCTCTTTAACAACTCCCTTAATTTCTAAGACAGAACCCAGATTAGTACCAAGTCGAAAGTTAACGTTGTAAAACTGTTGACTTACCTTCAAGAAAAGGAAAAGTAAATTAACAGAACATAGGCTGTTGACTATTAGAGATTATATATATTTTTTCACTTTAATTTGAAGAGCTATCAGGGATTGTATTGCAACCTTTCCATACAAAATAATGTGTTTAATTGCTTTCCATTATTAACCTAAACACTGCAAATTAATCAGGCAAGGAAACATGCAGGGAGCCTTCCAGAACTAAGAGATTTTGAAATTTTATTCAAATGCATTCACACTGAGCATACTGAGATCAATTCACGTGGAGCATCTTTTCTCTATCAGGTACTGAAGTAGGACTGATGAACGAAACAAATGTGTTCCAGACACTGACAGCGCAGAGAAGTGAACTGAAGTGGCACAGTCGTGTCCTAGAGAAGGCAAGTAAAATACAGCAATACAATGCAGCCTAGAATGTGCATAATGAAGGCATTTATCTGAAAGGTTGTATGGAAGAATTGCTTCGTGGAATCTCTCTGTGGGAAAACAGAACTGAGTGAGCTTTTAAGAGCAAGTAGGACTCAGTCATGTGAACATTAGTGGGAAGGCAATCCCAAAACATCAGAGATGGGTCAAAGACAAACCTCAAACTTGTGTAGATTGAAACAAGGAGAACTTGTGGTTAAAAAGGTATAGAGCAATGTGTTGTTGGATTCAATTTGCTAGTATTTTGTGAGGATTTATAGCACAGGGAACTCTACTCAATACTCTGTAATGGCCTATATGGAAAAATACTCTAATAAAAGAGTAGATATATGTAATATGTATAACTAATTAACTTTGCTGTAGAGCTGAAATTAATACATTATAAATCAACTATACTTCAATAAAACTTTTTCTCAAAAAAGTTCTTCCTGTTTAATCTGTACCCTTAAAAAAAAAAAATATATATATATATATAAGGGAAGACATTTATACTAAAGTAGAGTTTTATTTAAGACACATGCTCTTGCTAGAAAATCTTATCAAGTATTTTCAGATCGATAATTTTTGAATAATTTAGGAGTAAGTTTCATAAAACACAACCTATGATTTCAAAGAATGTATATGAGTGTAAAATCTTATTCTCAATTTTATAATGCTATTATTAGCCATCCAACATTACTTTGCTCTTGAAAAACTGTCAACTCTAGGGAAATATGCTCTTTGATATTGAATGAGATACTCCAGAACAATTCTGTAATAATTTTGCTTTTTTTTCCCCTCCACTGTTATTTCAAAACTAAAATACAAAATGCAAATGCAGAGTCATTTTAAAAATTAATCTTTTAAAAGCTATTACTATTTCTTATTTTCTTATTACATGTTTATGTTTTTAGCCTTCCTTCATCCTGCTGCACTGTTAGGTTCTATCACCCTCCAACTCCATAACTTCACAGAAACAAAAAGTACAAGCATCTTGAAAGAAGTGTTAGAAATTATCAAATGTTTTCTATTGCTTTGCTTCTAACCTACTTAACCAGGGGCTCAATTTGTGGCTCTTTGTTCAATAAACCTTGAAATCAAGTCTTTTCCTAAAATATACAAAAGAATCTAAGCAAAGAAAGAACGTCTTTAGTCAAGTGAAGTTTTTCATTAATTTCTTATAGTTGCATATTAAAATTATTCTAGTATCTTAAGAAAAAGCAGAATCCTGAGTTCTAAACACAAGACCCTAAAAAAATGAGTTGATTGTATTGACATGGCTCAACCTAGCGCATGTGATTTTAGAGTCAGAGGTAATACACACAGAAGAAGCCATTTCCTTTGCTGTTGAGGGAAAAGATTGTTAAGTACTTTTACGCTCCATGACAACTGGCCAAAGAACTATAGGATAAACTCAAAGAAGCAAATTCAGGTATCTTGAACCTTAAGTATTTAGTAAGTAGCAACAGATAATGCAGCCAGTGCTAATGTGGAATATTTAGGGACAACTCAAAAAAAATTAAATACATTTTTTTCAGAAGCTTCTTTTTCTTTTTCATCTTATATATATAGTTTTCCAATATTTTTGTTCTAGAATAATTACTATAATTCACCAATGAAAAGAAAACCAATACTTTTTTGAGGTAGAAGTAAACATATTTTTGAGAACTTACTCAAAATCAGTAATAGAAGCGAAAAACAATTATGCTAGGCAATATGTATAATAGATCTGAATTTTCCTCATTTAATATTCAAATCCACAGAAATCTAATGAAAACTGTATTACTCTCCTGCAACTAACTTCTTTAACTTCTCATTCCTGCCAAATAAAGAAACTAAGCCAGACGTGAGAGAAGTTTTAGAACTTCCACCTGCTGCTGGACTAAAAGCTTTCTTTTATTAATAATTTCTAATAATGTATTTTTATTAATACCACACCTTATAATTTACTCAGAGCATTCATACACATCCACTCATTCTATACGTCCTTCAAATCTGTGAGAAAAAATATTATATATATATATATAAAGAAGTATACATATAATTAAGTATAAATATTAAGTCCATTAAGCAGATGAGAAAACCGAAGCTCAAAGAAATCTGTGTGACCCTCTAAAGGAACAAGATTTATAAATGGCAGAATCAGAACTCTTCATACAGGGAGTCTAAAATTCATTAGTTTTACCATTTTCACCCCAGTAAATGTGTATATTTTAATACAGATGTCAAAAAACAATACCAGTTATTAAACCACTTATTGACACTCCTAAATGTGTTTCATAATCAGTAATCTGGCCAACATTTCATCCACTTACAGTTAAACAGAAAATGCTTTAAAACCCCAACCTAATTTTGGAGTACCAACTTATCCCCCCCTGTGATTAAGTTCTGTGGCATTTTGATGGATAAAGTCTAGCAACACTCACCTCTTTCTGACGGTACTTAATGGCCAATTTGAGTCTCGCGAGATCGTTTCCACTTTGTTCTTCCAGGAGACTGTTGTCATCGCGGTAATTAAGAATGATTTCCAGCTCTCGGGAACTTCTTGTCTGATCCAGTAGGTCCTTAGCAAATTGTTTGCACTGTCGAGACAGCTCCTCATACTCTGACTTGAATTCATTTTCCACCTTACTCAGTTCCTGGAGCTCCCAACTCAACTGAAAGGCTGTGAGAAAAGGGTCTTCACTGGACAGGGCAATGAGAGAGGGGCTGGCCAGGGCCTTGTAGATGTTGAGTCTGGAGCGAGAATGGCGGAGACTGTCCACATCTGAGCTAGACACGCATTCAACGCAGTTACAGCGGACCTCGTGGGGTCTGGGCACTGAGACGCCTTTCTGAACCAGAAGTTTTATTATCTCATAATTATTTGTATGGGCTGCCAAAATGATGGGCGTAATGTCTGGAGTGAATTCAGAGAACTGCTTATCAAGGAGTATGGGAGGCACCTAGAAAGAAGAAGAAAGCAGAGGTCATGAGGAGTTCTTCATTTGCTCAAGTGTGATTTAAAACAACGTGCTACAGCAATGTTGAACAAGATTCATACATCTTTAGCCAGGGTTTTTTTTTTCTTCTTCCATGACAGTTGCAGCTTTTCCCCCTCCAAAGACAAGAAAGAAATAGATTAAAAAAAAAAAAAAACTGCAATAGAATGACACGGTATTCTTTGTTTTATCTGAATTGTGACATTTTATGAAATCTTAAACTCAATGCCTATGAAAACCCTTGATAAAAGTCTTTCTTGCTCCCAACTTCTTTTCTAACTGCCAATCTTTGCTTTTCTTTCCCAGTGATGTGGCCTGCCTAAATAATAAGAAAGATGCTGAAAAATAATGATTTGCATTAAACCCCAGACTTTCCTCTGCAGTACAAGTTTTTAAATTCCTCACTCAGGTTTTTGGCTTGTTTGTGTTTTATCTTCTGCAGCCTTAAGATCCAACCTATGATTAAAGGTGGCAGCCGAACATAAGAGAGGTACCCTCTCAGCTTTCTCTTTTCATCTGTCCCTTTACAGTGTATGTTCCAGATGACAAGAGATGTTCCCTTGCTAACATTGCTGTTTATTAGAAAAAAAATGCTTCCCAATGAATCAGGTCACCAATGCGCTTACAAACAATTTCCTTTGTGTTATTCTCAAGGGACGGTAAAGACAAAAACAATTTAATAGGCACTATTTAATAGGCCTAAATCTCGTGAGAGTTCTGTGGACTGCCAAGAGATCAAAGTAGTCAATCCTGAAGGAAATCAGCCCCGAACATTCATTGGAAGGACTGATGCTGAAGCTGAAGCTCCACTACTTTGGCCACCTGATGCAAAGAGCCGATTCATTGGAAAACAACCTGATTCTGGGAAAGACGGAGGTCAGGAGGAGAAGGGGGCGACAGAGGATGAGATGGTTGGATGGCATCACCGACTTAAAGGACATGAGTCTGAGCAAACTCTGGGAGATAGTGAAGGTCAAGGAAGCCTGGCATGCTGCACTCCATGGGGTTGCAAAAAGTAGGATTCAACTTAGCAACTGAACAGCAAAAACACTTACTCTCACTATTCATTATTCATATTTTTATAGACATGCTCTCCTGGTGAGTAAGCGGGTATCCTGCTGTTAGACCCAGGCCCATCTGTCTGATACCCAGACCTATATGTACTGCACTACACCCTTCTGCTTGACAATTTTTTGGTTTAATATTTCTTCCTGCTGCCACAAAGTCATAGAGGTCTCTGTGAAAATACATGCTACATAAGGACAAGTTAAACAGGCAGAGAAGAAATAGTGATGACATAAAAATCACATTAAAATGGGATATTGGTCAAATACAATGAAAACCACAAAAGGATAAAAAGAAAACAATTGAGAAACAAACGAAAGTCATATGAAACTTCAGTTGCGCTACTTTTTTTTTTTTTTTTAATTTTTTTATTAGTTGGAGGCTAATTACTTCACAACATTTCAGTGGGTTTTGTCATACATTGATATGAATCAGCCATAGATT